>NW_020954596.1:26889589-27176493 GCF_900497805.2 Vombatus ursinus | reverse complement strand
TGAATGAATGAATGAATGAATGAATGAATGAATGAATGAATGAATGAACGAACAAATAAAAAAAGCATTTGTTGAGGACTTATTATTTTCCAGGAATGAGACTAAGCATTGTAGATACAAATACAATAACGTATGACAGTCCCTTCAAGGAACTTATACTCTAATAGTGGTATGGGGTAAGGAGAGAACAAGTATTTATTAAGTGCCTACTATGTGCCAGGCACTGTGCTAAGTACTTTACATTATTTCATTTATTCCTTACAACAACCCTGGAAGGTAGGTGCTGTTATTATCTCCATTTTATAGTTGAGGCAACTGAGGCAGGCAGAGGTTAAATGACTTACTCAGGGTCACACAGCTAGTAGTCAGCTTCTGTGAGGGGATTTGAACTTAGATAATATTGACTTCAGATCTAGTGCTCTATCCTAGCACTAGTGAAGTATTTTATAGTCAAGGATGTCATAAAGAAGTCAATTTTTTAAAAAAAGTCTCATATACATCAAATTATTTACAGCTGCCCTTTTTTGAAAATAGCAAAGAACTGGAACCAAGGTAGTCACCCATCAATTGGTGAATAACTAAGCAAGTTGTGGTACAGGAATAAAATTGCTGATTCTCCCTCTTTTTTCTGCAGAGGTGGAGGGTCTAGAACTATGGAGGGCTGCACTTGATGCCACACTGAGCTGCTGAGTTAGTTTTGCTGAACTGTCTTTTTTCCCCTCTTTTTAAAAATTCTTTGTTATGAGGGATGGTTCTTTGGAAGGAAAAGGGGTAGAGAGTTAAACAGCTAAATGTTGAAGATATGAAAACAAGATATGAACAACAAATTTTAAAAATAAAAAGTCCTTCTGAAGCTTGAGGATACCTTAGTCTCCTTTTCTCCAAGTTAAACATTCGCCATTTCTTCAACTAGCTTTCATTTTCATTGGGCAGGATCTCAAGGCCTTCACCATCCTGTTTGCCTTCCTCTGGATACTCTTCAACTTATCAATTCCCTCCCTAAAATGTGGTGCCCACCAACAAGTGAAGAGGGAAAGGGAGAACACTCTTCGCATAGGAAATACTTTGCACTAAGGCAAAGAAGTGGAAGATATGTTGTGAGGACAGAGAGAAGTCAGTACGGTTTGGTTGAATCATAGAGCACACAAAAGGGAATAAGACGAAATAAACCTAGAAAAGTTTGTTGTGGTGGTTCAAGTCATTTTTCAGTCGTGTCCGACTCTTAGTGACCCCATTTAGGATTTTCTTGGAAAAGATACTGGAAAGGTTTACCATTTCCTTCTCTAGCTCATTTACAGATGAGAAAACTGAGGCAAAGAAGGTGAAGTGATTTGCCCAGGGTCATGCAACTAGTAAGTGTCTGAGGCCAGATTTGAACTCAGGAAGATGAGTCTTTTTGACTCCAGGTCTGGCACGCTATCCACTGTTATCATTCAGTTGTCCCAAAAGCTGGAAAAGTAGAGTGGTGCTAGATTGTGTAAGGCCTTGATTGTCAGGGAGAGGTGTTTAAACTATATTCAATGGATAACGGGAAGTTATTGAATGTTTCTGAGGAGGAGTGCCATGAGCAGAGGCACATAAGAGTGCTTATCCTACAGCAGTAAGAAGAACAGATTGGAAGGAGAAGAAGGTGGAGTTATTAACATCTATGAAAAAAGATATTCTAATACTTCAGGTTGTTGGTAATTGGGGTGCATGATAGGATGGTAACAGGTAATAGAGCAAGTTTACTTAGCTTAAGAAGGCAGGAAGAAGCAACAGATGAAAGTTGCAAAGAAGAAAACTTGGGCCTTAAGGTAAGGAGAAGCACTCTAACAATCTAATCTATGAAAAGGTAAACTAGGCTGCCCTGGGAGCTAATGTGTTTCCCTTTATTGAGATATTTGGCAACTAGCTAGGTGACCTTGGGGAAGTCATTTAACCTCTGTGACTATCAGTTTCCTCATCTGTAAAATGAAATTAATATTTGTGCTACCTACATCTAATGGTTCTTGTGAGAACCAGCTGTAATAATTTATGTGAAATGCTTTGTTATCCTAAAGCATTATATAAATGTAAGATATGATCATTATTATTTCTTACATCTGCATTAATACAAAAATGCATAAATTCATGAGTATTTTTTCTGACCCTCTTCCCTTTTGTTTTTTTCCTGGATATTCCTGATCACATTCAGAATTTTAAGATTCTTTTCCTTTTTCCCTTAAAAACTTCAGCTTAAAGCCCTCTTACTCAGGCTGATCACATTCTTCCTTGTCTATGGAAGAAAACACTCTTTTCCTCACCAGAATTCTGTCTTTCATTGATTTCTTTATGACCTCCCTGACCATACAGTTTATGTAGCATAAGGTCAATACTAAAATGGATCTATGATCCCATTGATTTGGGAGTTCCTTGTAATATGCATACTGCAACTGACCCATGCCCACCATCTTATCCTGTGTGACTCTTTTTTCATGTCCTCCCATAAGTTCAACACAGTAGGTCCATCATAGTCTCCATTACTTTTTTCTTTTTTAAAATTTTCATTTTTAATTTATAGAATAAAATAAGCATTTCCATGACATAGTACAACGAAAAGATGATTGTACGTGAAAATGCAAATCTACTACACACAACTTGCTATTCCTTTCAAATATACAACAGAATTATCATGTAAATCTCTTTTTTCCTTGTTTTTCTTCTCCACCCCCCCATCCTAGAGATGACTGCCATTAGACACAAATAGATGTATGTGTGTGTATGTGTGTGTGTACAATTATTCTATACACAATCTATCAGTTCTTTCTCTGGATGCAGATGGGCACCTTTCCTCATATGTCCTTTACAGTTAATTTGGGTATTTATAATAGAAAAAAACTTATTCATTCAAAGTTATTCTTAAAACAATATTGCTGTTACTGTATACAGTGTTCTCTTGGTTCTGCTCATTTCACTCCATTATGTCATGCAAGTCTTTCCATGTTTTTCTAAAATCATCATTTCTTGTAGCACAGTACTATTCCATCACAATCATATACCACAACTTGTTCAGCCACTCCCCAATTAATGGGCATCCCTGTAATTTCCAGTTCTTTGTCACCACAAAGAGAACTGCTATAAATATTTTAGAACATATAGGTTCTTTTCCTTTTTCCCTACTCATCTTTGGGAATCGACCAAGTAGTGAAAGATACTATTAAGGAAACTGTATAAAAGTTTTAGGAAATGATATCATCAAGGAATTGTATAACAAGAAGATGGGTTGGTCAAAAGACAAGAATGAAGATTTACAGGTAAACGGAAAAAGTGCTCCAGCTGGCAACTCTGAATGACAAGAGATATTGAGGAAGCCCTCCAGCATCTTAGGAGGACATGAGGATCTTTGTGGTGAACTTAGAGGGCCTTCTGCAAAATATTCATTCTTAATTCTTCAAAGGCAGTTGTATTCAATGTTCCACTGTCAAATAGTAACACCAGTAGATTGTTAGTAATTTTTTGGCCATTTGCCATACAATAGGCTGAAAAAGCATATCTTTATTTTTTTAAATATCATCTATCATCCTTTCTTTTTCGAACTCACAGCTCCAGAATGAAGAAGAGATAAAAAGTACCATTTGTAGCCCCTTGTCAGGACTTCAAAGTCACTAGAAATATGGTCCAAGTTTCTATGAATACATCATTACTCCTAAGTGAATCAGCTGAAGTAGGCAGCAGTTGGTAGGTTTGATGAATCTTGGCAGGGTATCCAACATACCAAAGATGCATGCTGCAATAAGACAGCACAACTTCTGATTAGTCATGTCAAGTCTGTATATGTCCACCTCCATTCCCTTCTATAAGAAGTCACCAAACCTTCACAACATGTCTCTAATTCCTGGGGATGGGAGCCAGGAATTTATGCTCCTGAGCTGCTAAACCTTGCTAGACTTTCATTCGTTTGGTGCCTCAATGTCATCATTTTCTTCAATTTTCATCCGAGACTCAAAGCCCAAGATTTAGTAGGACAGGCACAGACCTACCTGCCTCTGCAGTGGAGGTACTATAGGGAGGGAATGGGCAAAAGAAGGGAAAGGGGAAGCAGGAGATCGTAGCACCGGACCAGGAATCAGAGGACTGAGTATTAGTTGTTGCTCAACACTAACTTTGCATCTCTCTCTCCTTTTCTTTAAAATGCAGAGGTTGGACGAGGTGATCTCTAAAATTCCTTTCAGCTCTAACAATTTATGAAATTTGGGCTTTATCTAGTAGAGAATGGACCTGCAATTTCACTAATATAGGGAATTCCTAGATGACATCACTCCTTCTACTAATGCAATATATGGTCTTTGAGTACTGAAAGTGACTTTTCCAAGCTCACATAGTCAATGGCAGTACCTGAACCCAGGTCTTTCTGTTTCTGAAGCTACCCCTCCATCCGCTATGCAACACAAGCCTCAATGGCTCCAATGAACTCTTTCTAACTGCAAACCTATAGAATCATTTGGCAAGATTCAGTAAACATTACAAAAATAATCATGCCCAATTATTTCACTGTTGAGAATATATTTAGATGATGTCAACAAAAAAAAACTTTCTAAAAAGCTACCTATTAAAAAAAAATTATAACAGCATTATGTGCAAATGAAAAAATACACTAGAAATAACCTAAATATCCAAAAATAGGGGAAAGGTTTAAATAAATTGTGGTTCGTTAATGTAATTGAATACTCTAACGCAATCAGTGTCAACAAACACAAGGAATATGGATAAATCATGAAAGACCTTTATGAAATAATGCAAAGCAAATAAAGCAGAAGTAGAATAATGTAGCACACACTTTCGTTGTTGTTCAATTGTTCAGTCATGACTGACTCTTCATGACCCAATGGACCATAGCACACCAGGCCCTTCTATCCTCTATTATCTCCCAAAATCTGTCCAAGTTCATGTTCACTGTTTCATGACACTATCTACCCATTTCATCTTCTGCCATTCCTTTTTCATTTTGCCTTCAATCTTTCTCAACATCATACCCTTTTCCAATGAGTCCTGTCTTCTCATTATGTAGCCAAAGTATTCAAGCTTCAGCTTCAGTATTTGACCTTCCAGTGAATAGTTTGAATTAATTTCTTTAACTACTGACTCATTTGATCTCCTCAAAGTCCAAGAGACTCTCAAAATCTTCTCAAGCACTAGTTTTTCCACATTCAGTTGTATCTGTTGCTTCTTGGTCTACATACAGGTTCATCAGGAGATAAGATAATCTGGTACTCCTTGGGAGGACTTGCCACATTTTGTTGTGATCCACACAGTCAAAGATTTTAGTCAATGAAGCAGAATTAGATGTTTCTTTTGTTTGTTTTTTCCTGGAACTCCCTTGCTTTCTCCATAATCCAGCAAATGCTGGCAGCTTGGTCTCTAGTTCCTCTGCCTCTTCAAAAACCAGCCTGCATTTCTGGTAATTCTTAGTTCACATATTACTGAAGGCTAGCTTGCAGAACCTTAAGCGTAACCTTTCTGGCACATGAAATGAGTACAATTGTTTGGCAACTTGAACATTTTTGCCCTTCTTTAGAATTGGGACATAAACTGGTCTTTTCCAATCCAGTGGTCACTGTTGAGTTTTCCAAATTTGTTTGCACGTTGAGTATAACACAGCATCATCTTCTAGGATTTTAAATAGCCTAGCTGCAGTTCCATCACCTCCACTAACATTATTGTTAGCACTGCTTCCTAAGGTCCACTTGACTTCATTCTCCAGGATATCTAGCTCTAGATCAGTAACCACACCATCTTAGTTATAGTGATATTAAGATCTTTCTTGGATAGTTCTGTATATTCTTGCTGCATCTTCTTAATCGCTTCTGCTTATGTTAAGTCCTTCACAGTTTTAGTCTTTTATCATGCCCATTTTTGCACGAAATGTTCCCTTGATGTCTATAATTTTCCTGAAGAGTGGGGCAGCTAGGTGGTACAGTGGATAGAGCACCGCTCCTGGATTCAGGAGGACCTGAGTTCAAATCCGGCCTCAGACACACAACACTTACTAACTGTGTGACCCTGGGCAACTCACTCAACCCCCACTGCCCAATCAAAAAAATAAAATAAGAAAAATTTTTTCTTGAGGAGATCTCTTTCCCATACTATTTTTTTTCTATTTCTTTGTATTGTTTGCATAAGAAACCTTATCTCTCCTTGTTTTTCTCTGGGATTCTGCATTTAGTTGGCTATAGCTTTTCCTTTCTCCTTTACCTTTCACTTTCCTTCTTTACTCAACTATTTGCAAAGCCTCATCAGACAGCCATTTTGCTTTCTTGCTTTTCTTTTACTTTGTAATGGTTTTTGTTGCTGCCTCCAGTACAATATTGTGAACCTCCATCCACAGTTCTTCAGACACTCTATCAGATTTAATCCCTTAAATCTATTCATCAGTTCCACTTCACATTTATAAGGGATATTATTTAGGTCATACCTATATGGTCTGATGACTTTCTCTACTTTTTAAGTCTGAATTTTGCAATAAAAAGCTCATGATCTGAGCCACAGTTAGCTCCAGGTTTCATTTTAACTGACTGTATAGAGTTTCTCCACCTTTGGCTGCAAAGCATACAACCAGTCTGATTTTGATACTGACCATTTGGTGATGTTCACGTACAGAATCGTCTTGTGAGTTGTCGAAAAAGAACGTTTGCTAGGACCAGAGTGTTATTTTGACAAAATTCCATTAGTCTCTGCCCTGTTTCATTTTGTACTCAAAGGTCAAACTTCCGTGTTATTCCAATTATCTTTTGATTTCCTACTTTAGTATTCCAATCCCCCATAATGAATGTGACATCTTTTTTATTATTATTTCTAGAAGATGTTGTAGGTCTTCATAGAACTGATCAATTTCAGCCTCTTGGGCATCAGTGGTTGGAGCGCAGACGTGTATTACTGTGATGCTGAACAGTTTGCCTTGGATTCGAACAGGTATCATTTGGTCATTTCAGGGATTATACCCCAGTACAGCTTTTCTCACCCTTTTTATTGCCTATGAGGGGTACTTCATTTCTTCTAAGGGATTCTTGCCCACAATAGTATATGTAATGATCATCTAAATTAAATTCACCAATTCCCAGCCATTAAGTTCACCAACACCCAAGATGTCGATGTTTAATCTTTCCATCTCTAGTTTGACCACATCCAGATTATCTTGGTCCATAGATCTTACACTCCAGGTTCCTACACAGTATTGATCTTTAAAGCATTGGACTTCCCTTTCACTACCAGATACATCCACAGCTGAGTTTCCTTTCACTTCAATTCATTCACTTCATTAGTACTGGAACTACTTGTAATTGTCCCCCACTCTTCCCCAATAGCTTACTGGACACATTCCAACCTGTGGAGCTCATCATTTTAATACCATCCATAGGGTTTTCTTGGTAAAGATACTGGAGTGGTTTGCCATTTCCTTCTTCAGTGGACCAACTTTTG
Organism: Vombatus ursinus; assembly: GCF_900497805.2. Taxonomy (NCBI): domain Eukaryota; kingdom Metazoa; phylum Chordata; class Mammalia; order Diprotodontia; family Vombatidae; genus Vombatus; species Vombatus ursinus. The sequence continues at coordinate 27,169,056 of NW_020954596.1, read as the reverse complement.
TCAGAACTCTCCAGTATGACCTGTCTGTCTTGGGTATCCTTGTACGGCATAGCTCATAGTTTCATTGAGCTACATATGCCCCTCTGCCATAACAAGGCAGTGATCCAGGAGAGGTAGTACACACTAACTCTGACTAAATAAGAAAAGGTAAATAAGAATGAATGGAGAGGGAATTCTCCAAGGACTTGAACTGATTGAAATAGTATCCTGAAACTTAATGCATTAAAAATCAATTTACATGCAAATAATTACCAAGCAAGTTAAGTTGTTTCTATTGATGTGTTAAATTTTTAATAAAACATTTAAAATATAAAAAAACAGGGATTTACCTGTGATTTCACTTGGTGTAAGTGACTTGCTCAAGGTCTCCTAGCTAATATGTGTCTGAGGCAGGGCATGAGCCCAAGTGTTCCTGGGATCAAGGCTGGCTCTCTACCCATTACACCATGCTGCCATAAAAATATGTGTATACAGTTTACTTCACCTCATCTAAACCTCAGTTTCAGTAAGAATTGAATAAGCCTTCTTCTATGACCTTAGGTAGGTCCTTTTTCCTTCCTGAGGTTTCAGATTCCTCTGTAAAATTAATATGATACACTAGATAAACCATAAGGTTCTTTCTAGCTCTAATAAGATAAGTTCGGTTTTGTTTTGGTGTGGAGGAGGATGGTTGACTGTAGGCTCTTCCCCAAAAGCACGATTCTCTGTAAGGATTACAATTCCATGCTCATTCCACTTCTGCCCACCACCCACCCCTCAGTTACAGACTTTTTGGATGTCTGATGTAAAGACAGTACATCTGACTTTAGCACCCAGTTCTCAAAGATTAGTTTAAATGGAAAGTTACCAAAATGGCCTAGTTTTTGGAGGAAGGAGATTGGGAGGAAACTCACCATCAGTCTTGGGGTCTCTCTTGGTTGATAGTTCTTGTTCCTAACTGAGAGTATCTTTCATGCTGCTTGCCTTACATGGACTTTATAGTACTTGTTCCAGTTACAAAAATTCCTAGTTATGTTGCTATCCCTGATGCCAGTCCCTCTTGCTTCTTCTGCAATTTCGCTCCATCAACCATATTCTTTCATTCATTCTGTCTCTCTGTTTCTGTGTCTCTTTTTTCTCTCCCATATTTCCTTCTTCACTGTCCCCTTACTCTCACATTTGCTCAGCTATCCTCTAACTTGAAAATTCCCTATCCAATTTGCCGCCTTATCCACCTACCGCCCCATCTCTCTGCTCCCTTTCACAGCCAGAATTTTTGACGGAGTAGTCCGTACTGCCTTCCTCCTATTCCTCAGCACTCATTCATTTCTAAATTCTTTTCAATGTGGTTTCCATCTGCTTTCACTCTACTGAAACTACTTTTTCCAAGATCACTAATAACTTCCTGTTCCTTAAATCCAATGGCCTTTTCTCAGTCTTCATTGTCCTTGACCTCATTGTAGCATGACACTTTTCTACCATGTTATCTCCTCTGATCAGAACCCTTCGATGACTTCAGTTGCCTATTGAGTAAAGTTCAGATTCATCTACACGGTATTCAGGGTCTTCCACAATCTACCTTTCTATCCTTCATATTACTCCCTTCCATGTACTCTATGCTCCAACTCTACCCCTAAAACACCCAGTACTACCCCAGCTCTACTTTTGCTCACACTGTTTCCAATGCCTGGAAAATACATGCTATGTGCTCCCGTGGAAGGAGTACAGACCACAGAACAAGACAACTAGGGCTCAAATCCTACCTCTGACACTACCTAAATCCTATATTGGTCACAACCTCAGTTTTCTATCTGTAAAATGAGGGGGTTGGACTATATAGTCTCTGAGGTCCCATCTGACTCTAAATGTATATATTCTTATGCATTTTTGAAGTCCAACCTAAATGCTATCTTCTCCATAAAACCTTTTCTGATATCCCAAGTTAGTAACAACCTTTCCCCTTCAGACCTCACCCACCTCTTTGTTTTGTAACTGTCTTATTCATTCATATGATAGTGTGTTATAGCTATCCATGTCCATGTATTATTCCCCTAGTCAAGGGACTAGGTGAGTTTAAACCTTGATTCTGCTACTTACTAGCTATGGGGGCTTTGGTAAGTTACCTAGCCTCTCTATACCTCCCTGTATATAAAAGGAAGCAATTGAACTAGATAACCTCTAAACTCTGTCCGGCTCTATTATCTTTGGTCCTATGAATGTAACCTCTTCGAGTATATGGACTGTATCTTATTTCAAGTTTGTATCTCCTCCAAAACACTACCCTGCGTTCAGTTGGAGCTTAATAAATGTTTGTTGTAATATAACAATTGTTATAATAATTATTGTAATATAATGTAATAAAAATAACATGATTCCATTTACAGAAACTCTCTTGGCAGGAACATATCTATGGCACAGAGTGAGGTCTAGCTGTAACTATTTTCACCCTGGGAAGTGACTTTGTCCATTGCGAGAAAGGAACATTAAAGCAGCCAGACGGCTGATTTCATTAGGATTTCATCCCAGAATCAAGTCATCTTTCAGATTGGCATAAAGTTTGGATAACCCAGATCAATCTTTTTTAGAAAATAATCCTAATGACTTTCAAAGCATTGCAATAAATAGCAAATTAAGGTTTTCATTCCACTGGGTTCTTATTTGTCTCGAAGATGGCATGAAACATAATTTAAGTTGTTCACAATAACACATCTTAATTGATAGACCTCTTCCTTATGTTTTGTTCCCAAGAATTAATGTTTGTATTTAATATCATACTGTCATTATCTTGTTTCCTCCACAGTGAAAGGAGATGTCTGTTATTTGCAGGTGCAGAGGGCCAGCTGGGTACACAATTCCCTTTCCTCCCCTCCCCCTCACACTGATCACTAGTTATTACGCATAATTACATGGAAGCATGTATTAGACTTTATTATAATGCATGACAGTGTGTTTTAAGTAAATTAGGAATTTGCATATCAATTCCACAAAACCGCTTAAGACATTTTATTTACATTATGAGGAATCCTTGCATTTTACAGAAGCCACTTTTATTATCAGCCTGGGTTAATCTTATGTTGAAATCTGAGAGCATCATGAAATTAATGAAGGAGGGGAAGAGGAAAGAAAGGGGTTTGCATTTTGTGTCTTTTTCTCCTCCTCTTCTTAGTAACCAGTCAGGTAAATGGTTACTTAGTAACCAGGCAGGTCATCCATTGGCTACCTGAAAAAGCAGTTAGCATCTGCCTCAAGAGCTCAGCTCCCTAGTCAAGGATAGCTGACGTCACTCATCAGGACTTCTGGAACCAGCAGAAATCAGCCAAACAGTCAGCCTGCCCTAACTAATGTAATTACCACCACTCACTCGGTGACAAGGAGGGTGGGGGAAGGACACACAGCCCCTGCAATTAACACCCTCTTGTTCCACCCTGTGTCATCTAACACAGATTCTGTTAGCTATAGTGACCAGTTGGATCTCTGACCCAGGACAGAGAGAGACCTGTCTATTTTATGGACAGAAGAATTGAATGAATTATCTCTAAGCCTGGAGGAAGGGAAAGAATTATACTTCCGTGGGAAGAACCCAAGCTTTGTCTGTGGGTGCTAAATCATGCCTGATGGTTATTTATGTTCCTTGGCTCATTAAGATAATTTGGAAGACTATATTTTTGCCTTTGGGAAGCATCATGTGCTGTCAAAGAATAGTTTTCCCTGAAAAGGCTCCTAGCAGATTCTACTTCTAAAAAACTTTGGTTCCAATCTTCTACCCCATGTGAAAAATTAACCATTCAGAAATTCTAGGAGATACAAGATTATTGTTATCTTAGGGGGTAGAGGGTAGGGAGGAGGAGAAGGCATGAATGCTATTCACGGGAGAAGGGATCCTATTCAAGCCTTTCCTCTATCCTAAAAGGAGGTTAATTTCCAACTTTTTTTTTCAATTCAACAAATATTTAGTAACTTGTTAGAGGCAACTGAGTGGTATGTGAATAGAGTGCCAGAACTTAAAAGTCAGACAATCCTAAATTCAAAACCTGCCTCATATACTTACTAGCTGTGTGATCTTGGACAAATCACTTTAACCTCTTAGCCTCAATTTCTTCATCAGGAAAATGATCATAAAAATAGCACCAACCTCCCACAGTTGCTGTGTAGATAATACATGCTTTGTAAACTGTCAAGCACTATATAAGGGCTAGCTATGGTTACTACTACTATTATTACTACTATTGCTGCTGCTGAAAAAACAACAACTACTACCACTACTGCTGTTGTTGCTGCTACTACTACTACCACTACTACCACTACCACCACCACCATCACCTACCTACAAGGTACTTATAGGCATCTAACAGCCTAAAGTATTTAACTTGAAACATTTTGGCTAAGAATTGCCAGAGGTTGAAAGTGGTATAAAGTCTGAGGCAACAAAGAAATTTCTATTGTCAGTTAATGAAAGACACTGTTATTGAACCCAACCAGTCAAAATGAAAATGAAAGTGGAGCTCAGTAGCCATTATGGGAAGGCACTTCTTCACACAGTGTGGTGGCAATTATTTTTCAGAGGTAATTCAATTAGTATTGACACAAAAGGCAAAACGTACCTCTAATATTCCTTACTTTTTAATACCTTTCGTTAAGATATTTTAGAGCATTCCTCTCCAACAGTGGCATCTTACAGCATTTTGCACAAGTTAATCACTTCCCAAGCCCTGAGAGGTAGCAGCACCTTTTAGGTGGAATGCTGTAGCTGTTGAATAACACAAAGTCATTCTGGGATACTGTTGTGCTTGGCGCTGCCACAGGAGAAGGATGCCGTAACCAATTGAAGGGGAATAGGAAATCAAAGCAGGCAGGCAGAAATGCAATTACCTGTATTACAATCACACCAGAACACCAGGATTAATATTCTGGGGCTACAGAAGGTGCCACGGAATCTATTATGTTGCACTCTTAAGAGCCCAGATCCCAATTCTACCAGGTCATGGGTCTCTTTGTAAAGGATTTAGCAACACAACACTAATGGGAACAAGACTGATAGGAGAACCAGCTGCTCTGTGGGATGAAAGGGTGACCTCCCATATGGTAGAGGGCAATTACATCTCACCTTCAGTCACTTTAACATTTCAACTCCATCCAAGAGGTTGTTTCTCTCGTTAAAGGCTACAAATATCACAACTAAAAGAGAACCAGCTACATGCCCATACCTTTAAATTGTTTTTAAAAATTATTTACCTTTGGACATAAAGCATAGGATTTGAAAGTTTTAAGGGCCAGCTAGCCCAACTTGCTCTTTTTACAGATGGGAAAACTGAGGCCTAGAGAGATGAAGTAATTTGCCCAAGGTTGCAACAAAAGTCAATGGAATAGCCAGTTTTAGGCCACATTTGCCTCCTAATTTAGTGCACTTAACAATACACCATGCTGCCATCTGTAGCTTAATAAATTCAACTGGAGTTAAAAGAGTATTAAGATCATGGCTACGGGATATAGGTCTTACAGTGACCTGAAGAGAGCATTAAACACCAATCATAGTGCAAAATATGACTTTTTAAAATATATATGTATACATATACATGTCTCAGTATGCAGATATTTAGAATACCTAGAAAGGTTAATATATTTTATATAAAGAGAATAAATATTTTAAACATTTTTCTGGACAAATAATAAAGACATTTGAACCCTTGTATCATTATGAATCTCTCAGTTCTATAATTCTGCAAGTTCAAAAGTCTGGTTCCAGTAGAATGTAAGCTGTTGATGGAAGGAACTATTTTGCTCTTCTGTCTTTGGGTCCTCAGAGTCTAACATACATAGTGTCTGGCATACAAAGGGTGCTTAATAAATGCCTATTTAGTTAAAGAAAAGAAAAGGGGGGGAAAAAGAAAGGAAAGGGATGGGAGGGGAGGAGGAGAAAAGGAAAGAAAAGTGGGAGGGACCTTAATAATAACTACCTTACCTACTTTGCACATTGTTGTAAAGATGAAATGAGATAATGCATGTAAAGTGCTCTGTAAGAATAAAATACTATATAAATTTAACCTATTACTATTGCTGTTAATAATTATAGAAATGCTTAAAGTGATTTGTGGAGGTTTATTTTTTGTAAAACAAATTTTCACTGTCAGGATGTGCATTCTGTCATAGAATCTAAGGGTTTGGTGCATGCAAAGCATAACAAGAATTAAAAGGTTTTCTCAAGGAAAAGAGAACTTCACACATAAATTGTCACCATTCTCCCGGTTTTGGGGTGGTTTTTTAACTGATCACCTGTACTCCTTCAGTCTCTCACTCAAGAGACAACATCACTGAGTTGTTGTTTTTTTCCTTTCTTTCTCTTCTCCCTCTCACTCCATGTACAATAGTTCTCTGCCATCTTAGCTAGGAAATTAATGAGTTGAGGTACAGCAAGAGAAAATAATAATAACAATATAATTAATAACTTTACTTTTCTATTGTGCTTTCATGCAAAATGCTCTGAGTGCCTCATAAATTATATATACAGGAATCACTTAACCTGCTCCTCAAATGCAGCCACTCTTAAAAGGAAACACTCTGTAGTCTCTGTAGCAGGAAAAGAGGGTCATGTCTGTTTACGACTGCTAGAGGAATTTTAAGGAAGTAGGAGAATCTCATTCCCTACATTGTGGCAAAAGCACTGAGACTAAAAGCACCGAACTACTCCTCTGAAAACCATCATGGGAGTTTTAATCACTAGGAGTGGTCCACATTGTGTTTTTTGGGTCTCATCCAATTGAAATGGAAATTTCAGGCAGGAGCATACTCCCCCAAATTATAAGGAGGGGAAAACAGAGCACTAATTCATAAGCAATCTTCTTTCACAAGTGGCGTGAGAAAAACAGGTGATTCAATTAAAAATCTGAAAACTTAAACTCAAACATGAAGTTGGAAAAAAGAGTATCATATCATGAATGCATATATTTTTCTTGTTTGGGAAACCCCAATAGCACTATACATACATCCTTCTTGAGTCCTTGAAGCTATTTTGTCTTGAAAGATCATAGCTTTTTGAGCTGGAATCGACCTTTGAGATTAAAATCCAACCCCTTCATTTTAGGTATGAGGAAACTAAGGCCCAGAGAAGGAAATGATTTATTTCTCCTCAAAGGTAATAAGTATCAGGATTGGAATTCAAACTGAAGTCTTCTGTGTCCAAATCTAGTGCTCTTTCTAATCCTAGTGCTCTATGGATCCCTCTCTGTAATCCCCAAATTGAACATCCAAGAAAGCTTTTCATGACTTTCCAGGCTAGAATACCTATGTTTCTATCCCCAAATCCCTACAAGGGAGCCAGACAAAAGGTTCTAGACTTGGAGGCTAGAACCACGCATGAGTCATCAGAAGAGGCAGAACCAGCCAATTCCTGGCAACCCAAGCCCAATTCCAAAGCCTTGTTCCATCACCATCACTTAGCAAAGATTCCTCCATTCAAGTTCATACCATTCAATTACACTATCTTTTCCACATTCTCATCTATTGACCTATACAGTGCCTTCCACAAAGCAGATACTTAATACATGCTTGTTGAATTGAATTGAATTTATAAGACATCATTTCCCTCCTTGAAAAGTATATTGCCTATCAAATGAAGTCCATTTCTTAGCCTGGTGTTCATAGAACTTAACAATCTTGTCCTTACTTCCTTTCTAATCTTATCTCACACTTTTCCCACGAAGAACCTATGCAATAAACATTGTTTCCTGCTTAGCATAGTGCCCTGGCATGTTTTTGAGGCTTAATAAAATGCTTATTGATTGACTGACTATTCTTTGTTCCTTCATATTTATATATTCCCTCTCCCTGAAATGCCCTCTATACCCCATTTTTACTCATCAATTTCCTGGCCCTTGGATGATCCAAAGCCCAAAGCAAAAGATATCTCCTAAAGTATTTCAGCTGAAAATCATCTCTTTCTCCTTAGTATTGGCACTTAAATTGTACCACTCATGGAACTTGTCATACACATTTTCATAACATAGATAATAGGCATCTTTGTACATGTTCTATCCTTCCCAGTCCCAAAATATAAGATTATAAATTCCTTGAGACTATTAAGTAATTTCCCTATGACCAAACAGATACTAAATGTCAGATGTGTGATTTTAACACATTTTCTGACTCCTAGTTCAGTACTCTTTCCACTATGCCATCATTTTGGAGAGGGAGTTGAGGCTGGGGGTCAGGAGAGAACCATACCTACAATTCCATTTTCATATGGAAATCCCAGCAAAGAAACTCTCCTTACCAATGCAAATAAATACCTGCTCTGAAACTTATAGTTTGAAAAAAGCAGACTGATGTTAAATAACTTGCTCAGAGTCATTTAGCCAACATATATTAGAGATAATATTTGTACTCAGGTCTTCCTGACTCCAAGTCTCACTCTCCAGTCACTACATCATCCTTTCTCTCAATAGTTAATTCATATGGCCTAAAGATACAATTTAACAATGATCTTGATAAATCTTACCTGTCCATAGAATTTCTCCTTCAATCTTTTCTCTACATTCAAATGAACTCTTCTAGCCACAATTATATGGTCTATTGACAGAAAGATATATTCAAATATCTTCTTCATAAACAAATAAATTGCTATCATCACTGTCAATAAAGTTTAGTTAAATAAAATGCCTTCGAATCCTAGGACACATCCTCATGAAAAAATATAAAACTTATGAAAGAAAGAGTAAAAACATTCTCATTGCTGCAAAACAAATTGGAAATGAAGATTCAGCTGCCCTCTACCACATTGGAGATGTCTTCTTTGTCAAAGGAAACAATAGTTTCCTCAGTGTTCCTTCATATCATTTTTCCCTTTGAATGCTTCTTCTCAAAGTAATGAGCATGGCCAGGAAGAAAGAACTGAGATGAGGTGAATACAACCACTCTAGTACTTGAAAATTCCAGGGATATATACAGGCAAATACCAAACATTTGAATCCTAAGATTCCCATATGTGGTTATCATTTTGATTTCAGTACCTACTCATCCATTTGCCTTGTTTAAAAATTCCATAGTCTTAAATCTGGACAGAAGATCCAATAACCTTTCTCTGTAATTAGGGTAATCTTTATAAGGACATTGTATCTTATTTCAACAACTACACAGCAATTAGATGATTATTGGTGCCCAGTAAAAAATATAGCATTAAGCATTAAGGGAAAAATACCAATGAACAATAATCACACTGTATTTTACATGGTGCTCTAACCTGAAGCATGATAATTAACATGTACTATAATCTGCAGGATATAAATAACAGTGTGAGGGCAAATTGAATGCAGCAATAAGCTGAATCTCTAGCAACCACAAAAGCATATGCTAAATCAAGAGAGCACAAACCTTTTTTTGGTGGGGGAGGGGAGGGTGAAATGTGGAGAATTTTAATAATGTGGTCACTTGTGTTGAGCTTAACATAAGTGATTTCTGTATGCAGTGATCCATATGGCTTGTTGCTTTCAGGTAGAACAGAGTGATGGAGTGTCCTAATACCACAAAAACCTGAGACCCAAACATGCCCAGTGTGTGCTAGGTTATATCTGTATTGGATGGTTTTATATTAATTATACTAGCTAAGATTTATATAGCCCTTTAAGGTTTGCAAAGCTCTTTACATGTAGGATGTCCTATGAGTCTTAGAGCTGTTTTAGGCTTTAAACTTTAATTTAAGACCTTTGGGACACATTATACATTCTATCCTTTGATCTCATAACATCCCTATGATGTTGGTGCTGTTATTGTTTTCATTTTACAGATGAAGAAACTGAGGCTAAGAGATATTAAGCGACTTGTACAGAGTCACTCAGCTAGTGAGAACTCAGGTCCTGTTCACACTACCACCTTGACGCTCTGTTATTTTGTGACTTTTATTTACTAACTCAGTAAGGTAAGCAAGAAAACAGAGCTCCCGAGACTGCAAATAACTAACCCAAGGCCACTCAGTTAGTTAGAACCAGAGTCAGGACCTATATCCCAGTCAGACTCCAGTTCTAGCACTCTTTCTGCTAATCTAACCATAAAAGTTATATGCTCATTAAAGAGTCTTGCATTGTTCCAATTAAGATATTTTGAATGAAAAGAGCCTTAGAGGCCATCTAGCCCAATCCCCTCATTTTGCAGGTGAGGAAACCGAATCTCTCTTCCATTTTCATATATCTATACTATATGTGTATACATACATATATATATATATGTATACACACATGTATATATACACACAGACATAAAACTAAGATGAAGTGATTTATAGGATGTCACAGAACATTCAGCACAAAAATGTTATTATTTCCCACCTGGCTGCTCTCCATCATGTCTCCAGAAACTCATCTTCTTGTGGGATGATATCAGGTTTGAAACTCATACCTCCTCAGTACTCCCTGCCACCACAGTCCCTCCCTTGGTTGGAGATGGTAGGATGTAGACATTAGCAAGTTCTTCCCAGATCCTCTTTGCATTAGTTCATGGAAGCCTTTCCAAGTTTTTTCCAAGAGCATCCTGCTTATAATTTCCTATAGCACACTAGTATTCCATCATAATCATATACCACAACTTGGTCAATCATTCTCTAATTCATGGGCATCCCTTCAATTTCTAATTCTTTGTCATCACTAAAAGAACTTGCTATACATATTTTTGTACATAGAGCTCCTTCTCCTTTTTGTTTTTCATCTCGCTGGGATACAGACTTAGTAGTGGTATTGCTGGGTCAAAGGATATGCATGATTTTATAGCCCTTTGGGCATAGGAGCTCACATTCTAATGAGCTAGAACATATGGAAGATTTTCTGCCACAAGTCAGATGGAAAATCCCATGGTTCTTACTTAGAATGTGGCATCAAAGCACTCATTAATGCCTGTTCTGTAGTGTCTTTTCTACTGATAAAATCATATCAGTTATGACATTGAACCATTTGACAGTGCCAAAGACATTAATGACAAAGTTACTGAGTATCTTCCATGCTATTAGTTGTAGTAGTAACAATGATAATAATAATAATAATAATAATAATAATAATAATAGTTATCATTTGTATCATGCTTTACGGTTTGCAAAGAAATTTACATATATGTTAATTCATTTGATCATTACAGTAACTCTATAAGGTAGGTGTTATTATTATATCTTTATTTTACAGAGGAAAATGAGGCTGAGAAGGAGAGGTCAAGTGACTTGCCCTAGGCCACACAACTAGTAAGTATCTTAGGCAAGATTGTAGATCTAGCTTTCTTTGTTAAATGTTAACTGATCTATAAGCATCTCATTTCATTTCAATCCTGAGCTTAAATTACCCGAGTAACCTGAGAAAGGTCCACACAAGAACAATGAGGAATGCACTTTGTAATCCTTACAGAAATGTACATAGAAATATATAGAAATGTTAGTTGGCATTACTGTTATCAGCTCAGTGAGTTAAACAACGCTGACTATTGCACATATCTTAGGTATGATTCTTGTGATGCATGGGATAGGATGATAGGATACAATCAATTCATGTCTTAGGTTTAATTCTTACCTAAGCTGTGGTCACAATGGGGTTGTTGTTGTTGTTGTTGTTGTTTAGTTGTTCCAATTGTGTCTGACTCTTCATGACCCCATTTGAGGTTTTCTTGGCAAAGATATTGGAGTGATTTGTCCTTTCTTTCTCCAGCTCCTTTTACAGATGAGGAAAGTGAGGCAAACAGGGTCAAGTGGTTTGTTCAAGATCACACAGCTGGTAAGTGTCTGAGGACAACTTTGAACTCAGATCCTCCCGACTTATGCTGACATTCTAGCCACTGTGCCACCTAGCTACCCATATAATGGGTTTATCAAAGTACCAATCTTCTGTCTCACAAATGAGTAACATTGGACACAAGAGTCTCAGGGCATCAACACAGACCCATTCTTCCTTCTTCTTGGAAAAAAAAAGACTCAAAATGCATAGTAAGTAATAACGGAGAGTGCTCATTGTAGAGGACAGATTTTACAATGGTGACTCGATGATGAGAGACTTTGAATCCATGTCATAAGAGGATCACATGAATGACCTGACCTAGAAATGTTTAATCTGGAGAAGAGATGACTTGGGAGCAGGGAGAATAGCGATGGAGAGAAGATAGTTATCATCAAGAATTTTAAGGATTGTTATAAAGAAGAAGAATTGGACTTCCTTAGCCCCCAGGACAGGGCTAGAAACAATTGACGAAAAATAGAAAAAGAGGTAGTTTTAACATGATAGAGGGAAAATTTTTTCAACAATTACAGCCATTAAAAAATGGAACAGGCTGCCTTAGGAAGTGGTATGTTCCCATCACTGGAGGTCTTTAAGTAGAAGCTGTATAACTATTCGACAAGGATAATTTACAGGAGATTCCTACTCAGATCTAGGTTATATTAACTGACCTCTAAGGTTTCTTCCAACTCTGAGAGTCTATGATTACCTGAAAATGTTAAGTGCTCAAATGCTTCCTGAATACCTCTAGAGAGGTAAACCTTCTGTCCCAGTCAAATCAGCGTTTTCTTCGTTTTCATGACATACCATGTGAATTCCTACTCCCATGTTCCCACCATTATTTCTATGAAATTCTTTCTTTCCTTCTGGTTTACCCAGTTTTTCACCTTGCTCTAAGACCCAGTTGAAGTTTCATTGAAGTCCCCCCAATTCTGTGAGATTTTCTCTGATTACCCTCAACCTAAATAATTAATCCCTTTTCTGAACCTCTATAGCATTTATTTTTTGTAGTATGCATTTGGAACTTAGATACATAGATATATAGACATACATACATATATCCATTCACACATAGATATATAGAACATTTATTAAGTACTTATTACGTGCTAGACACTGTGCTAAGCACAGAAAGCAAATAAAAGGAAAAAAGAAGACAGTCCCTACCCTCAAGGAGCTTACATTTTAATGGGAGAAGACAACATATAAAGAGGAACTAGAAAAGAGGGCAGGAGAGGGCAGCATTGCATGCTGAAAGCTGACCTATCACAGCCCAGTATCCTAAAGGTGGAGTTCAAGTTTCAGTTGGGAGGTGAGGAGGCAGAAAAAGGTTGGGAGGCCAGAGTCTAGGCACCATGATATGGGGATACTGCTTTGTATTATTTTTAATCTTTTTGTTGTTGTTTTATTGGGGTTTGGTTTTTTTTTTAGGCAATTGGGGTTAAGTGACTTGCCCAGGGTAACACAGCTAGTAAGTGTCAAGTGTTTAGTCTGAGGCCAGATTTGAACTCAGGTCCTCCTGACTTCAGGGCCGGTGGTCTATCCACTGCGCCACCTAGCTGCCTCTATTTTTAATCTTTTTATGCATATGTCCTGTCTTCACAGCTGGACATAAAGGGAAGGGACCATGTCTAATATCTCTTTGCATCACTATTCCTAATACAGTTCCCTAAACAAAACAGGTGCTTAATAAGCATTATATTGATGATGAGTTGGAGACAGAGGAGTTGATGAATTAGAAGATTATGGAAAACAGGGCTGATATGATAGAAGATAGGAATCTGAGTTTTTATTGCCACCATGTCATTAGCCAAGAAATTGCTTTGAATTTCTTTTAAGAAAACACTTTAACACTTCAAGGATCTGTATAATTTCATTGGTGAAGGCACTCCCTCCTGGGATGCAGTTCACTAGCATCCTTCATATTATAATAGTTTTTGTGAGTTTCAGTGGCTCAAAATATTCATTACCTCATGGCCAGTTTTACTGGTTATGAGTCTGATAAGGCTGGTCTTCAAATGACAGAAACAGTCTGGAACTAGAGAGAAGCCTTTTAAGTTTGGTGGGACCTGCCAGAGATTTTCACCTACTGTTGTCTACTATTTGTGATAATTCAGTTTGGATTTTTGTCCAGATCACCCAAATCTAGAATTTCATCAGTGTTAGAGAACTCTCTGTGTGGAAACTCCCTCACTGATGCAAAATGGCAACTAATCTCTAACTTGAAATCTGAATGAGTCACCAGGAGGTCACTGAAAGGTTCAGTATGTGTCCAAGTCAGAATTTGGACCGAGTTCTTTCAATGGCTTCACATAGGTTGGTCTTCTGTCCGCTACCCCATGCTGCTTGTCAAAAAATATAATGATAATGATAGAAGTAGTGTGGTATAGTGGTTAAATGACCAAACTTGGAGGAGTCCATGGAAGACCTGGATTCAAGTCATGCCTCTGACCCAGAGCGGCTAAGAGATCACCAGAAAGTCATTTAATCACCCAATGTCCCAGGAAACTCTCTAATTATATGACCAAGTTAACGAGCTACATTATTAGAGGGAATCTTCATATCTAGTTCCTAACACCATTGAAATCATCCCACCAAAAACAAAATAAAATGCTAATGATTGCCAAAGTTTATATAGCAAAGTTTATATGGTTCAATAAACATTAATTAAACACTTATTATGTACCAGACATTTTGTTATGCACTGGGGATACAAATAAGAAAAAGACAGTCCCTGCCTTCAAGGAGCTTACAATCTAATAGGGGAAGACAACGCACAAAAGGAAGCTGGAAAGATTGGGGACAGGAGGAGAGGCACCAGGGATTATCTGAAGAAGGGGCATCTTGTTCAGTGGAGCTGAAGTCAAGCTGAGCTGCAGATGGATAGTGGAGTAAGCTAGAAAATCCAAATTCTGCCTTTCCTTATCTTGTTTCATCCTTCCAGCAACCCTGTGATATTCTTATTATTCCCATTTTAAATATATGGGAACAAGGTTCTGAGAAGTGAAGTGACTTACCCATTATCACCCAACTAATAAGCAGAAGAGCCAAGAGTTAAACCTATCTATTATTAATGCAAATCTAGACTCTGCCCTCGATGTTTCAGCAAGGTGATAAAACCATAAAATAACACGGAGCCTTTATACCCTCCAATTGCACCTGGCTTGCATTGCACAAAGTCTTCAAAATTACTTCTAACTGAGTTACTCATCACAGAATTAGTCAGATTGAAAGAAACCAATATGGTTGTTTGCCAAGTTAACATCTCTCTAACTTAATTGACCTCTGCTCCTGACAGGAAACCACACAAATAATGAGAAGTCGGGGAGGGCAGGACACAGCAGGCCAGTTCACGGCACAGACAAGGCAGAGATACCATCCCTCCATGAACTAATTGCCTGTATGGCTGGTGATCAAGGGTGCAAACCTCCAGAAAACGTTAGAGGGTTAACATGTGATCAAGGGTGAGTAGAGAAGGTCTGTGGCAACAGCTGTCATGGCAACAAGCAAGTGAACACAAAGAGGATGATGTGAAAATAAAAAATTTAAAAAAAAAAAACAGAAATTGACACATTTTTTCTCCAGGAAGAAGTGAATTTTTGTGCCAGGAAGAACACTGATCTTCCCCAGCCTCGGATCTTGACTGTGGCCAGAGCCAATGCTAAATGAAAAGCTGGTTATAGAAAGAATTAAGAAATTGGCAATATTTATCTTCTCTATCCCCAGCCCCCCCCAACCCTGTTCCACCATTAGCACTTCTTTGTGTCCCCCTGTGCTTTCATATAGTCTTCTGAGACATTTAGGTGGCACAGTGGATAGAATGGACTTAGAGTGAGGAAAATCTGAGTTTGAATTCTGCCTCAGAAACTTACTACTTGTGTGACCATGGGCAAGTCACTTAACCTCCCCCAGCCTCAGTTTTCCCATCTTCAACCTGAAGCATCCCTCCAGACTTAGGATTCACACATTTTAAGTATCCTCCATCCCTATGGCCTCTCCCTCTGATTGGATGCCTCCTCCCAGAACTTCCATTTAAGGAGGGTGCCCAGGCCAACCACTTCACATTCCTTTCCAGGCTGAACTCAGGGCTTCCTCTGCCTTGCCCTCTATCCATTTTCAGCCTTCTTTCATGCTGTCTTTCCCCATTAGGTTGTAAACTCCTTGAAGATAGGAATTGTCTTTGTCTTTGTTTTTAAGGCACCTCCATTCGCTAGACATAGGGTCATCCAATTAACCATGAATTCTGTCTTACTCTCAGAATTGTGGGAATGTTCAATAAATGCAAACAAGGAGGATGAGGTCTCTCCTACCCAAATGGGAATAGTTTTGTTCACCAGCCTTTGATGTGTATACCATTATAATTTATTTTGATTGTTCCATTTTGTACTTTGTACACACAGTTCCAGACTCTTTTCAGGAAGAGGTCCCTAAAGGGAAAAAGAGACTCTGGGGTGAAGTTGACATGTAGGAGATCCAGTTGGAAGAAATCTGCATCCATTTTTGTACTTTGTAATTCACATTTAGGGCAACTAGGTGGCACTGTGGATAGAGTGTGGAGCCTGGAGTCAAAAAGATTAATCTTTCTGAGTTCAAATCTGACCTCAAACACTTATTAGCTGCATAACTCTGGGCAAGTCACTTAACCCTGCTTGCCTCAGTTTCTTCATCTGTAAAATGAGCTGATGAAGGAAATGGCAAACCACTTCAGTATCTTTGCCAAGAAAACCCTAAATGGGGTCATGAAGAGTTGAACACAACTGAAGCGACTGTGACCAAGAAAATTCACATTTACAGAGTGCATTTTATTTTCCAGAACTCACAGCAACCCTACAGTATGTAATGTAAGTATTATTACCCCCAATAATAGTACCTTTGCTCAGAGTGGCACTTTTAGAAAGCATCAGAACCAGGCTACTCATAAGATTTCAGGTACAATTCTCTTAAGACTGTAAATAAGGAAATAAACTCACTTTTTGTTGAAAAATAATTATACAGCAGAAAGAGTATGGGGCTTCTAGATCCCTAGTTTAAGACTTGCCTTGGATACTCACAAGCTATGAAATCAGATTTCTAAGCCTCAATTTCTTCATATGTAATATGGAGGATTACAATTTTTGTATTACCTAGCAGGTAAAGATCAAATTTTGTAAAGTATGTAAAACATTATACTTTAACCCCACAGCGCAAAGCTCACTTGTATAAGACTGTCCTCATTGGCAGAAATGGATTATTCAATGTCGTGTATGAGGGGAAAAGTTGCCAAGTGCTGTGAGAGAAGACATTTTTCACTTTCTGGCTTCCAGCTTTGAGAAAGAAGATAACACAGTTCCAGACTCTTTTCTGGGAGAGGTCTCAAAAGGGAGAAAAAGATTCTGGGATGAAGCTGACATTTAGGGGATCCAGTTGGGAGAGATTTGCATCTCTCCTCTCCTCTCTCTCTCTCTCTCTCTCTCTCTCTCTCTCTCTCTCTCTCTCTCTTTCGCTCTCTCTCTCTCAGAAAGCTCATTCACTCCATGTATATGTATTGTCTGGTATATTCTCATCTGCATACCTTCTATGATTTCTTTTTGCTAATGGCTTGGATAAATGGATAAACTTGCTAATCACTATTTGTATTCTTTGTGGCAATGGTCTTTGGTGGGAAGGGGGTCAAACCTTGCATAAACAGTTTGAAGCATTCTTTCCCCATTAAAAGAGGAAAATCAGGTGCTCAGCTTTAACCTAAAAATTATTTCTCCTACATTAATAATAATAAGGAGGATGGATAGATACATATAATTCTAGCCCAGTACTCCCTCTTTCTGAGAATTTCTGGCATTAAGCTCCTATTTCCTCTCCTGTGAGGAATCAAAGCCTCCCTTGGAGAAAGGTGGGTGGAGGAGACTAGAGTTATCTATTCATGCCTTCCTGCAAGCCACATCCAAACAGACCAATGTGGATGCACATAATCTATATGGCAACAAAGAAAAACAACAACATAGATACTGTACGTGTTCATATCAGCTACCATCAATTTACTAATTAGTAACTGCTACTGCTACAAATAAAAAGACTTATACCAATTATCATTGGAAGGATGCGGAGTAGAAATTTTCCAACAATGTTTTAAATAGTCATAAGAACAACAGAAGGCAAGTCTGAGAGAGAAAGTACTCAGTACAGTTCAAAAACAGTGAACTGAGAGCAGCTTAGGGTTCTCCCGAAACATGTATATACAAAAGCTTCCTTATAACATGCACCTTGAGAGCAGAGAGCAGTGCAATGACATCACCTAGAGGCATTGACTGCTTTACAGAATCAGAGGTGTGAGTTGACCCAGTCATATATGCACTCTGGCTACACACATGCCCCTATGTGTGAGCATGCCACCTGTGCACCGTGGGTTGCTGCTGTGCACCCTTCATTAGTATGGCCTGGACACACTTTCTCTGGTCACATGTATCTGTTTCGTATGCATGCATACCTCCTCCGCTGGTGTTGTGGTAACAAGATGTGGGGGAGAATACCCTATGTGTATATAGGAGATATCTCTATGTTAATTTATTTGCTATGCTATTTGATTAAATGGCTCATTTTGAACTAATGTATTCTCTATCAGACTGGGAAAAGTAAACACATTGGTGGGGACTCATGAGCTGTGGTAAGCTGTGGTTTTGAACGGATGCAGGCCCACAGACTTTCTCAAACCTGAGATAGTTTCTCCCCACACACACCCCAGGGGCCCTCACATGAAAAGGAGCCCCAAATGCTATAAACTTGTATAGTCTTCAATTCAAAATGAAAGGCAAACAATTTTTTCCAAATAAATTATAAGCATTCATTTACAGAAACTCAATCTGAGTCTATAATTCTCATCAGTATACCACTTAGTGTATGACCTTGAGTAAACCATTTAACTGAGCCTCAGTTTCCCCATCGGTAGGATGAAGAAGCTGGAGTATCTGACTGTAAAGTCTCTTCTAGCTCTAAATCTACAATCCTATAATCTAACAAGCATTTAGTCAGTCTCCTACATTCATGGAATGAACTCCAAATGCTGGAAAAGTATCAAGCACTTCCACCCATTCCCCAACATTTAACAGCAGATATTCTCTAAATGGATAGTTGCACAGCAAATGTTTCTTACACACCACTACAGTATACCCAGGTACTCAGACCTGTAATCTCATCAATCATCCTTCCAACATTGGGGATCCCACACATTCATATCTGCATATCCTGTGCAACTCTTGTTCATGTCCTTCTGAAAGTTTGCCACAGGGGATCCACCCAGCATGATAGAGGCCTTCTTCATTTCTCTGGATAGTATAAGAATTTCATTGGAGCACCTTTCATCACTCTTTGTTGCCACCTGACCAGTCCATCTCATCTTTCAGAGACATACAGTTCCTTGTTGATGTCCTTTGAATATATTTTCCAGTGGATAGAACACTGGACCTGGAGTCAAGAAAATATAAGTTAAAATCTGACCTCAGATCCTACCCTGGGAAAGTCACTTAACCTCTGTCTGCCTCAGTTTCATTATCTATAAAATGCAGATAATAATAACACCTATTTTTTTTACATGGAACTTCAGTATCTTCTTGCTTCAGTATCAGTCTTGAACATCAAGGAATACTAATTGGTCAGAGCATATGCGACTGAGCTTGTGGACAACCTTCTCTGAACCCATCATTGGCCTATAAGATAACTCAGCTTTGACACATATTTAAGACCCTCTGTAGCCTCAGATCCAAGTGCTACTATCTGATGGAAAAAATCTACTATCAGTGGGTTCTTACAACAGTCCAAGAATGAGCTATAATCAATAACCCTACAAGACAAAAGTTATCTCAAGAAAGACAACATGCCCAGTTCAAGGATGTTTGAAAAACCAACTATTACTTTAGAGCAGAGGTTCTTAAAATGGGTCCTGTAAACATTTTTTTAAAAATATTTCAATTTCTTTTTTTTTTAAATTAGGCAATTGGGGTTAAGTGACTTGCCCAGGATCACACAGCTAAAAAATATTCCAATTTCAATATGATTTGTTTCCCTTGCAATCCTATGTGTTTTATTTTATGCATTCAAAAACATAATTCTGAGGAAGGATCCATAGGTTTTATCAGAGGGCCAAAGAGATCCATGACACACACAAAAAAAGTTAAGAACTCCTGCCTTAGAATGATAAAGCATGCAACCACTTAGAGTGGTTCATTAGTTAGAGCACTGGATCTGGAAGCAAGAAAATCTAAGTTAAAATCTGACCTCAGACCCTACTCTGGGAAAGTCACTTAACCTCTGTCACTTAGCCTCAGTTTTTTATCTGTAAAATGGAGATAATAATAGCTCCTATCTCCCAGGATTTTTGTGAGGCTAAAATAAGATAATAATTATAAAGTTCTTCACAGACCTTAAAGTGCTAATAAATAGCTATATAAAAGTTATTATTATTATTATTATTAGAGTAGGGAAGGGGATATGACATATATAAAGCTTAGTTTTTTGTAAAAGTTACAAATAATTTTTTTTAAAAGCTGAACTATTAAAATGTGAACTATGTGGTTATAAGCAGTTACGCTTCAAAGTAATCTATCAATTCAACATGCAAGCATAAAGGATTATAATAAGCTATATTTCATGCATATGATTCTTCCATCTAAGAAAGAATTCTCTCAAATGTGGATTACACTTGTAATTTCAGTATATAAGAAATGTGGGGGCTTGGTTTGTCACAACCTCACTATTACAGATACTGAATCATTTATCAATAACTCTTCAAACCATGTGATGGTTCCCACCAGTCAAAATAAGGCATTGGCTAATGAAAAAGTCATCCAGGGTAGTGATAACACATTCTAAACATGGCAGGGACTGGGGAAGGGCAGGGGGACTCTTATGAAGAGAAAGTTGCACTCTTGGTCTGCTCTCATTTTACTGAGTTCTTGACCTTCCAGACTATTTTGACTTTTCATGTTTATCACAGGTCTTGCATCTTTATCATCTTCAGTGTAATGACCTAACTATACTCACAATATGTGTTGTTTACCATCTTCATTGACTGTGGCAACTCAACTCTCTTTGACTCCCGAGTCACATTCTTGACTTGCGCTTTTTCTGCACTACTTTGCATCTCTTTACTGATAACTCTGTGGTCTGACTTTTTTTTTTTTTTGCACAGTTTGCTCATGATCCCAGTCGATTACTTGAGTTTTAAACTCTTTGTTAAGGTAGGGTTCTGCTTCCAATGTGGAGAATGTACTGTCCCCCTTCAGGGGTTTTGTGCAGCTGTTTTCAGAGATACTTCTAGGGACCTGTTAGTTTTCAGTTCTTCCAAGTTGGTATGATCAAAGGAGAGGTATTTATTCCTTTCCTGGCCTGTGCTCTTGTCTATGAGTGACCACAAGCACTCTTTTCTGCCTTGGAACTGTGAGGAGGATTTCCTTTCCACCGCCACTGTAAGTTCTACCACACCAGCACTCCTCCTTGCCCCAGGACCACCACCCAGAACTGTGACCCAGATCCAAACACGAGCAAAGCAAGAGAATCCTGCCTCAGCACCAGCAAAGAGATCCCTGCAATCCACCTCTGATCAGCCACTCATTCCCCCTCAGTCTGTGGGCCTAAGGTTCTGGAAGTAGTCGCCACCTTGGGGCCATGTGCAGGGAAGGGGGGTAGGACCCCACCGTGCTTCTCTCTCACCACAGTCACAGACTTTTCCCACTGACCTTATAAGTTGTATCTGGCATTTGTGGGTTGAGAAGTCTGTAAACCAGCACAGCTGCCCTCGATTCAGTCCCCTGAGGCCTGGTCTCTATCTTCCTGCCCAAGCTGAACTGTGTTTCTCTCCCAGACCAGTGCAACAGACCTTTCTAATCACCCATCCAGGTTGTCTTGGGCTGGAAATTTATTTCACTCTGTCTTTTTGTGGGTTCTGCTGCTTTAGAATTTGTTTAGAGCCATTTTTACAGGTATTTAGAGAGGTTTGGGGGAGAGCTCAAGCAAGTCACTGCTTTTACTCCACCTTCTTGGCTCCATCCTTCACTAATAACTCTGGAACCGAGTGATTTACTTTTGTTTAATGTATATCAGTTGACCCAAATGTGACAGCTAATTTTTGAAAATTGGAACTGCCTTGTTTAATCTACATAAATAACACAAAGCAATAAACCAAACTATTCTAATGTAACTCATTGTTGTGCTTCAACCTTCACTGAGCAAGACTCTCAGAAGATTAGCAGGAAGTTGAATCCATTTGGGTTCAAATTTCAATAAATAAATAATATAGCAATAAGTGTTACAGTAATTCTGGCAAATAAAAAATTACTTGGTGGTGCAGCTAGGCGGTACAGTGGATACAGCACCGGCCCTGAAGTCAGGAGGACCTGAGTTCAAATCCTGCCTCAGACCAAACACTTGACACTTACTAGCTGTATGACCCTGGGCAAGTCACTTAACCCCAATTGCCTAAAAAAAAAAAATTACCTGAAATAAATACTATGCCACAAATTCATTAATTAGATAGCAGTCACAAAAGAGCATCTCATGCCAGTACCATTGTAGTGTAATGGAAAGAACATCAGATTAAGAGTTGGTAGATTTAAGTACTAGTACCAGCTCTAGAAGTATCTGAATGTGTGTCCTTGGCACACTTCACTAATCCAGGCCTCAGTTCCTTCATCTGTAAAATGAGAATGTTGAACTAAATGATCTCTGAGGTCCTTCCAGCTATAAAATTCTTTGAATCATGCAAGCCTGGTTTTGATTGGATAATGTTGAAGTTAAGGGCTGTGAATTTTCTTTAATCATCCTGATTCCCCCTAAAAACATTTTCTAAGTTTATGTTTATCTTAGTTTCTCATTTTCTGAGATTTCAAAGCAAAAATTGATATTTCAATCAAGTGGCTGTAAGATTTTAACTACCCTGCCTGCAGTCAACCATGAAACTTCTGAACCATCAAACCCAGTAAAAACATTCACTTTTAAATTAGAGCTTTCTGCTCTAGTGCACCAGGTACTTGCCTTCCCTAATTACTTCTTCAGGGAAAACTTCTTCCCTCCGTCCACTCTTGTGGCAGATTCTGGCAGACATTACCTCCTGCCCACTTTCCCGGAGTACTGTGTGTCTGATTAAGAGGGAATTAAATGCACTTATTATAGCATTATCTAGCTTGTGGATAGCTTCAGATCGAGAGCCAATAAACCCATTTAATCTGGTGGTTCTCACACTTCATCAGTCTGTGGACTACTTGCTACCACCAAAGATCCTCATGGACCAATTATCACACCCCCTCCCACTTCTCATCACTCATGTGCACATGCACAAAATCACCAACCCAAGGTAAGATAAAGTCAGATGCTGGTTTTGATATCCTGTTAATGAAACAATGTATTTAAATAAATATAATAAATTACTATGTTGTACCAGAAACAAAAGGATTTCTATTTTTTTTTGTTTTAGATATCTACCCATCGACTATGGTTTTAAGGACCATTGACACAAAGTACAGTCACTTAAACACAACCCTCAGAGTTATTCTCCATTCACCCATTTGGTACATCAACAACCTAGTTTGGATCTGCCATCCTATTCATACTGAAAGAAAATCTTGGTGAAAGAGGATGGGGGCAAACTTAAGATCTCTCAGAGTAGTGAGGTTGTAGGCATAAGGTACCCCTGGGATTAGAAATGTCCTCATGGTCCTTAAAGTGTCTCTCTCTGCCTATATGGCAAGAGAACAAGTCATGGATTCAACTCAGTTGGACAGAATGGCAAATGAATAATCACCTCCAGGAGAGGTAAGTACTCAGCCTGTTGGAGTCCCTTCCACCTTGAAGACTGAGGGTAATAATCGTGGTTAGCAGGGACAAAACTGCACCAGGCCAGCAATGGAAGAACTTTCTGCTAAGATCATGGCACACATCTGGTAGTATTCCTCACTGTCTAGCTGATTAGAGGCCAAAACAGGTTCTAAGGTGTTAGGGAGCGGGTCCATGTGTCTGAACTAATGTGGAAGGTGATCTATTGATTTTAGTCACCAATGTCACTTGTAATTTATTGCCAATCAAGAACCAACTTTAAAAAGAACTGTTACTATTTCTAAAATGGAGCTTGGTTATCAACCAGGTTCTGACTTTCTAATCAAAAGAAAAATAAAGTCATTTATATGAGATTGACCTGTTGGGCAATATGCAATGCAAAATAATATTGGTATGGTTTTCTGACGTTAGAAGGCCTCTACCCACCATGGCTTCTCTTTTCTTTCTTTCATCCTTCCTTTCTTTTCTTCTTTTTTCTTTTTTCTTTCTTTAGAATTATTTTATTGCCCTTTTCATAAACAACACAATTTATACCTATAGGAAAATTCATTTAATGGATTTTTTGAAGAATCTGGCCCACTTAGAATCTAGACCCAAGTGAATAATCACGATGTATGTTCAGGTGGAGACATACCTTCCCATTTTTCTTTTGCCTTTTCTTTCCTCCTCTTGTTCTTCTGAATCACTGCAACAAATTATACACCCCAGAGTTTGAGTGAGATTGCATTATAGCATGAGTACAAATTGACACCTTAAAAATACAGACACAATGCCAAGTTATTCAAAATTAATTTAGTGAGAGGTGCACAAAATACTATCCCCCAAGTTAACAAAACTATCCAGTTATATCAGTTTTATTAATCATAAATATTTATAAATGTTTGATAGTCAAATAGTACACTGCAGTATTCATATATACTGAATACTCCAAAGACCCTCAGCACAAAGTTCCTCTGATCATTGAATTCGCTGAGCTTCATGTTCAAATGTCTTTCATGAATTTTTCTGCACGTAAATAGACTTTGCCCAAGAGAATTGCAGTACTGAGAAACATTAGATTGTTTTTATAAAAAACACCTGACTTTTGACACACATCCAATGCAGAGTTCCCCCAAAACCTGGCTAAGTAAAAGAGCCATGGCAGGTGTCTCCCCAGCTGCCTGTTTGTTCTCTTCATCACACACCCAACACATCTCCATCCAACGTGAACCCTTTTCCCAAATGAGCATGACATGATATACACAGTCTCAGACTATGCCAATATAGTAATAAGTTAACCAATTATAAAGTAGAAAATGTATTCAATGAGACAGTTTCTACTCTGCAAAGCTGGTTTGAGGTAGAACATCAATTTAAAGGTAGCTGCTACATCCTTGCTGCTTTCATATCTATTATAGTCCAGGTATGTGTTGGCTCATAGATAGTTTTCCAATCTGAAATTCTCCAAGTCTAATGACAATGAATTCTACGTATCTCATATGAAGGAATATGGTGGCTAAGACTGTTTTCCATAACCAAGAAAGCAATGGGAGTGGGGGAAGAAGCAAAAACAAAGAGGAAAAATTAATCAATGCAGTGTTGATTAAGCAACTAAATAAATAGTGAAGAACTAGCTAGATTATAATGTGGTAGAAAGAGCATTGAGTTGAGAAGAATTACACAAGATGAAATCTCAGGTCTCTTACAGCACTGACATTCTATTGATATTCAATTCAACAAACATTTATTAACCACCTACTATGGACTGGCAAGAACTGTGTAAGGTGTTGAAGATATAAAGACAAAAATGAAACAGTCCCTGTCCTCTAGAAGCTTACATTCTACTGGAGGGAAATTACATACACACACAAACACACACACACACACACACACACACCATATAAATAGCCATTATAGGTTGGAAAGCACTAACAAATGGGAAAATCAAGAAAGTCTGCTTCTGGCGACACTTGAGCTAAGCCTTGAAAAGAAATAGGGTTGCAAAGAGATGTTAAAGAGCATTCCAGGTATGAGGGACAGCCTATGCAAAACCCAAAAGATAGGAGATGGAATGCCATATATAGGGAACAGCCCATAGGTCATTTTCACAGGAATCTAGAATGGGTGAGTTGAATAAAACATAATTAGCCTGCAACTATAAGAAAGAACCAGACTGTGAAGGGCTTTAAATGCCAAATATAAGAAATTATTTTATCCTGGAGGCTAGAGGGAGATATGAAGCCTCTTCATCAATAGAGTGATGTGGTCAGACCTATGTTTTAGGAACATCGATTTGGCAGCTGTGTAGAAAATAGAATTGCAAACAGATAGATTGAAATGGAAGAATTATCACCCTATAAACACATCTTGACCTTTCCCATCTCTCTGCCTTTGTTTGATTTGAGGGGATCAATTATCCTAATGAGAAAAACATTCTGATAACTACTTCAATGTAATAGATTCCCTTTGTAATCTGTGGATTTTATTGTAACCATTTAAAGACATTATTCAGAGAAGGGGTCCACAGGGTTACCCAGACTTCCCAAGAGGTCCAGGACACACCAAAAAGTTAAGAACTTCTAACCTCATTTTACAGAGGAGCACTCTTATAGCCCAAAGGGAAGAAATGATTTCTTTAATGTTATTATAATTATAAGTCAATAACTATAGTACTAATTCAAAATTGTGCATCCTGAGCTATCTCCAGTCATCCTGATGCATATCTGGCCACTGGACCCAGATGGCTCTGGAAGAGAAAGTGAAGCTGGTGACCTTGCACAGCTCTCCCTCACTCAAAACAAGGTCAATTGCAAGTCATGTCACCATCTCCCTGATGTCATGGTCCTCTTCAAGAATGAAGAACAAACACAACAATTACTTTCTAATTTACAAAGTATTTTTTTCAGAACAACCCTCTGAGGTAGGTAACAGAAATCTTGTTATACCCATTTTATAAATGAGCAAGCTGAAGCTCACAGTAGTTGAATGACTCTAATAATAGTTAACATTTATATAGTGTCTACTCTGTGTCAGGCACTGTGCTAAGCACTTGACAACTATTATCTTATTTGATCCTCATAACAATCCTGCAAGATGAGTGCTGTTATTTTCCTCATTTTACAGATGAGGAAACTGAGGCGCAGAGGTTAAGTGACTTGTTCAGGGTGACAGCGCTAGTAAGAGTCTAAGGTCAGATTTGAACTCAGGTCTTCCTGACTCCAGACCCAGTTCTCTATCCACTAAACCACTTAGCTCTAGTCATCTGACCAGAAAGTTAATCAGAAGGTAAAGAAAACTTGGTCTTCTCACCTAAGCCTAGTGAGCTCTCCATGCCACCATGGTGCCTTTTCCAAATCTACCATTTTGACTCTGCATCACTCGTTTGGCAATTAATCAGATGTTGTCAGTGACATTATTAAGACAAAAGAAGTCCCAAAGAACAATCAACTCATTTACTGTAGAAACAATTGACATATTCCCTAAAAATGCTCTAAAAGTCCTTTAGATTCGGAGTTTCTCTGAAGTATTGAATTCTTCTCTTATTTTCTTGTTCTTTCTGTTCCTTAGCTCAAGGCTTAAAAAGAATGCTTAACTCAGGACTTTAAAAGAACCTTGGAAATTATCTAGTTAGTACTTTAGTTTTGTAGACAAGGACAGAAATCCACAGCAGTGAATTAATTGGTCCACACAGAATAGTCAGGATTTGAACCTAGGCCCTCTGATGCCAGTCGAACCAGTGTTCTTTTCATTATACCTCATTGTATTGTTATTGCAATGTTTATATTTCACCACAACTTACAGAGAAGGCTTTACTTGGATTTCAGTGTCTCATAGGACCCTGCTCTAGTAACTTCCTTCTGCTGATTATCTCCAATTTATCCTATTCATAGCTTGAGTGTACAAATTGCTAGCATGTTGCCTCTCTCAGATTAAACGGGGAGCTCCTCAAGAGCAAGAACTGTCTTTTGCCCTTTTTTGTATCCTCAGTGCTTAGCATAATGCCTGGCACATAGCAGGTGCTTAATAAATGTTTGCTTCAGTAAATATTTAGATGCTCAATAAATATCTATCAGGAGGCAACACAATTCAGTGAAAAGAGAGCTGGATTCAGAGTCAGAGGAGCTAGGTTGAAGTCACATATTAGCTTTGTGACCTTCAAATGAAGGGGGTAGAGTAAAGGATGGATAAGTCCCTTCTCTATCCAAATCTACAATCCTATAATCTATGATTTGATTAATAGCAACGAACCCAACATGCAGGGAGTGCAGGCCAATTAAACTAGCATGTAAAGGAATTTGTGAGAAAGAAAATGGTAACTTGTGAAAGCTTGCCAATTTCTTTCAGACTCCAAAGGGTCCTAATTCAAACACCACTGGGTGGTAAATACTCCCACTCTACAGCATCATCCAAAGGTCAGTGACATACTAAGTCATGGCAGTGTCCTAAAATGTCCCAGAGATTGATAGAATCAAAGACCTGGCCAGGACCAAATCCTGGCTGTGCCTCTATGTGACTTCATGTCTCCGGGCTTCAGTTGCCTCAATAAAATGACAGATAGGATTGGACTAGATGATCTTTAAGAGGCCTTTCAGCTCTAAATCCTTTGATTCAAGCTTCTGTTGCCTTTTTAATGCAAGCTTATCAAAGTACCTGCCTTGTTTTTGGAGTGGAGTATATGCATAAGGAAAGGCTGGTTCAATATTTAACATGTTTCATGATAGGAATACATTTAACTCTTGTGATAACAGAGATCATAATTTCTTCCTCTAATGACAAGCTCACAGATATTTTGTATCCTCATTTGATCACGCAGCATTGGTTCTAGTGTAACCATAACAATTAACAAAGAACAAAAAAAGAAAATCTGGATCGGTTATTTCAGTTATTCATTGACTTGCAATGTGTGTAAAGAGATTTGTAAAATAACTATGAAAGGCACTGTGACAAGCTATGTTGAGATTAAGTAGAATCAGGTCCAGCCCCAAAGGGAAAACCCTAAACAGGAGGAAGCTTGGAGACTCCTGCCTCTTTTTCACTAACTTCTTCCTTGGCAGTGGCATTCATTCCTTTCACCCAGCCTCAGGTACCCAGTGCCCCCCGCTCTTCCAGATCTTCTTGCCTGAAGGCTGTTTGCCATCTGTCTTTCATTCTAAGGTACAAATGCTTGATAATAGCTTAAAGATGATTTTCTCTCTCTCTCTTTCTCTTTCTCTCTCTGATAACTCTATTTTAACAATGATAAATCTGCAGCCTAAAAAATCTTTACACATTACTCCCAGATGGGGAAAGATTTTGGGGAGGCACAGGAGGTCCTGATGTAGTGAAAAGAGCTCTGGACTTAAAGTCAGACGACTGAAGTTTGAGGGCCAGCTCTGATCACCGACTATGTGACCATGGACAACCTACCTGCTTAACCCCTTTGCTTCTCAGTTTTCTCATCTGTAACATGGGGATTAAAAACATTCACATCATACCCCTAAGGGATTTTATTAGAAAAATGCTGTATGAAATTTAAAGCACTAATAGCTTGCATTTATTTAGCCCTTAAAGGTTTGCAAAACACTTTACATATGTTGTCTCCTTTGATCCTTTCAACACTCTATTATTTTACCATTAAGAAAACTGAGGGACAGAAAAAAGTGATTGTCCTGGGTCACACAGCTAGTAGACATCTGAGGCAGGATTCAAACTTGGGTCTTCCCAACTCCAGGTCCCATATTCTACCCACTGTACCACCCAGCTATACATAGAAATTAAAGTTGTTGTTATTATTATTATTGTTATTATTATTATTATTATTACTATAACTAAAATTCTACCATTAGCAATTTATTCAGTGAAATAATTCCTCATAAGACAGTATCTGTTCGAACACATCTATTTCTAGGAAGGGGGATATATTAAGTTCATAGGATGAGTGAGTTCATAAGTGTGTTTTGATCCCTAATTGGGGAGCCTGGAATGGCACCAGGACTAGGGAGAGCAAAGGAGTAGGGAAAAAAGAGACAAGGGAGCCCCAAATAAGCTTCTTTAACTTCACAATTTTATCAAGCCTAAAGACAATGTGACTCAGTGGATAAAGAGCAGGCACAGAAACCTGACTGTTCCAGACAAGTCCTTTAACCTTTCAGGGCTCTAGACAACTTTCTAAGATGCTAAGTTGGAGAGAACATGTGAGTGATAGAGGGAATTTCCTCATCTGAAAGTATTCATGAATCACACGTCTGGTCCCTGTCTCCATCCTTATCCCCGGTCCTCACTGAGCGCTGGTCTAGGCTTTACACAAGTACATGAAAGAACCAATACACCTGGTTCTTGTTTTCAGGGAAATAAGGCTCTAAGTGAGAAGCGATTCCATATGAGCCACAGGAGTGCCCCCAGAGCAACCAATTCAGGCAGCCACAGAGGCAGCTTTAGGACAGAAGCTACAATCCTTTAGGGACCAGAAACATGGCAGGAAACCTAGGGGTAATGGTCAGGTGGGAGAGGAGATGCTGCCAGGCACTTAAAATTGGAAAACTCACATTCTGCCGGCAATCTGTCTTTCCCATTTCATTAGTGGCTTCCTCCTCAAATTACCTATTATCTATGGTGTATATAGTTGTGTTATGTGTGTATGTGTATATGTGTGTGTATGTGAGACAGAGTGAGAGGGGGGGGAGAAAGAGGGAGAGAGACAGAGAGAGAGAGAGAGAGAAAGAGAGAGAGAGAGAGAGAGAGAGAGAGAGAGAGAGAGAGAGAGAGAGAGAGAGAGAGAGAGAGGTTGTCTCCCCAGACTAGATTATAAACTAATTAAGGGCAGGAATTTTTTCTTTTTTTTTTTGTCTTTGTATTCCCACTGCCTACCGCATTGTCTGGCATATAGTAGATCTTAATAAGTTCTTGTTGATTGATGGGTTGATTGACATTTCCCAGACTTCTGGCTCTGAGCTCCTGACTTCAGATGACAACTTCACTGTGATCTCTCATCTTCCCAGCCTCACACCTATTTGCAGCTTCTGTCTCATCTCATTTCCCAAATTGTGTGTTTCCAACCTCAGGCCAATAAGCTGATGCCTAGTTCTGATGGTATTTTGCTTGATGGCATAGAAGCATCAGGCAAGATGGTGCAAGATACTCCCTGATACTCTACTGTTGCTGGTCCAGCCAGGGTCAAGGTGTACCTGGCAAGTACCTGACTCTCTCTTCTGCCTGGAACTTCAGCTGCAGGTCTACCACTTCCTAAAAGGAGTCAAAGAGATCAGAGAAAACAAGGTACACACAACCTAGCCTAGAGTTAAGCTCTTGTCAGTGTTATTTCTTACCTGGATCCTTATCCCTTTCCTGCCTTGACCACTAAAATCAGTTTATTTTTCTTTACATTTGTCCAGACCTGTGATTTCAGCGTAGGGTCTAGAGATATCTCAGGGAAGAAACTTAAATGTAGATCTGTTACAGATCTTAGGCTGAGAGTCCTAAGAAGTTGCATAGGATACTGAGAAGATAATTACATGCCTAGAGTCACACAGCTAGCATACATCAAAGCTTGACTTTGAACTTGAACTCTGAGACCAGCTCTCTATCCATTATGCAATACTGCCTTTTGAGACTTGATTATTCCTTTCCAAATTACTGACCTCCTTATTCCCATAGCCTGCTCTTGACCATGGTGAACCACTAGCTCTCTGACCCCCATCTTGGCCAGTTGATTCCTAAACTTTTGGTTTCTCTTGGATCTTTGACTTAATGAGCCCAAATACACTGAGCCTAGAGTAAACTGAAGCCCTTTTAGCTCCTGACTAACTCTGTCTTACTTACTCTTGCTTTGATGGAATCCATTAATTCAATTCCACAAACATTTATTAAGCACTAATTGTATGCAGACACTAGCTCAATCCTAAGGGAAGTGGGCCTAGTATTAGATGGAAATAGTTTGGTATTGATGTTCTTTACCATTCCAGCCTCTTTTTTGTTACATATGCACTATCTGAAGCCCAAAGAACTTAAATGACTTATCTAATAAGGTCATGTTGAAGATGGGATTTGAACTCAGGTCTTCTGACTCCAGAGTGAGTGCGCTTTCTATTGTCCTATGCTGCCTCTCAATCCCAGTTATAATTAATATTTACCACAGTGGCTTATCAGGAGAGGTCTGAGACTTTTATCCTGACAGCCAGCCTGAATAAAAACACCAGCAAATAGTCACCCTACCACCCTGGCTCCCTGCATCCGTTACGGTGCTATAGCTGCTCAAAATCAACTCTGCAGAAGTTATGTAAATGCCCTCCATGGATATTAACTTTCTGCTCTCTTATGCATTTCATTCTCTCTCTTCAATTAGTCAGACAGTTCTACATCAACTCTATCCCTGTGTTCCAGTAGGTCATACTTTGCGAAGCCTCTAACAACTAATTAAAGTTTCATTTTAGACCTTTTAATAGGCCAATCAATAATTTAGGGAGCAAAGAAAACATTTTCTGGGAAAGCATTAGCTCCAAATTGCAAAGTAGATGCTCACCCCTTGTAAGCTGCTCTTAATTTAAGTGAGGTGTGGTAAGGGGATCAAAGACCAAATTAAAACTGTCCCCCTCCTTCTCTATCTCTCCTATACCTCCCTCCCTTCCCACCTCCTTTCCTTACCTTTTTCTTCCCTTCCTGACACTCCTCATTTTCTCTCCTCACCCATCTCTTATTCTCCATTCTTTCTTCTGTCTCTTCCTCTCTTCTCTCTCTCTTCTTCCCTATCTTCCTCCACCTGTCACTCTCACTTCTGTCTTTCTCCTCCCTGCTGTTTTATTCTCTTTCTCCTCCCCTTCCTCTCCTCCACTCTCCTCTTTCCTTCTTTCTTCCCCTTTTCTCTTTCTTTCCCTCTCCCCCACCTCCTCTTTCTTCCCCCTCTTCTCCATCTCTGTCTCCCTCTTTCCTTTGTCTCTCCCTATCCCTTCCTCCTCATTCCCAATACACTTCTCTCTCTCTTTTTCTTGTTCTTTCCTTCCCTCACTCTCATTCCCTCCCTCCCCTTGTCCCTTATGCTGTTGTCAGTACAGTTTGGTATTTTCTCTTCATCCTTCTGAGTAGTGTGCTTGCTAGAGCAGTAACTAATTAGTACCATAACAAATCTGTAGCTATAAATTATTTTTCTTGGAAAAAGATCAAAACCATTATCTACTAATGTTGTTTAATTCCAGTAGATTTATCAGTCTCACTTTAAATTAAAGATTAGCCTTAAAGAAATTACAAGTCTGAAATCAATTTTTTTTTTCCTGATGGGCCTTGGCAACTAGAAATGTTTAAATTAGCAATTTAAAAATAGAGAGTTCTGAGATTTCTAAACCTGTTTTTGAGAACTCATATGTCAGTTAATAATATATCCAAGTTTTTAAAACCTTTGAACTTATTTCCAAGAAACTGCTACACAATATGGTTGTGTGTGTGTGTGTTTCTACTTGCTACTGATTACAGGAGCACTGAGAAATCCATTTCGTTGTGGAATATGAGCTACTTCAAGGAAAGCAATCTAACTAGGATTCTGTTGTCTCAGAAGTTGTTGATCTGGGACAGATTTTAGGGCAAAATCACAGCTCTGAGGCCCCACAGTTTTATAAGAGCCTTCAACAGGGTCAGTCAGAAAAAGAAGCCAGAGAGGCTAATCCTTTCTCCCCTTCTGGTAATTCATCCCCAAAACAGGTCCCCAGTGCCTTCATTCTGTCCTGTTTGACCATGGGCCATATTCATAAATCATAAAATTGTGGAGCAAGAAAGGAATCAACAATCACTTCATCCAATTCCCTCATTTTACAGATGAGGAAACTGAGGCCTTGAGCAGAGGCAGAGGTGCAACTCAACCCTCAATCTCCAATCCATTTTCTCTAAGATAAGGAAATTGACCTTAGAGGTCGTTGTGGACCAGAGAAAACTGAAGCCAGGAGAGGCTAAGAGACTTGTCCTAGGTTACCCAGGTAGCAAATGGCAAAGCAGGGAGCCAGATCCTCAGACCCCAAATCCAGTACTCTTTTCTACCACTTTGCTCCTGACTCCAGATTCAGTGCCTTTTTCACTAAATTATGGTTTACCCTTTCCACCTTGAGGTTCCCTGGCCCTCCCTGAAGTGCATACTGCAAACTAAAGCATCAAATACCCGAAAGAACCCGAGTCACAAATGATTTCACTCCAATAGTTCACAGAGCCTCATTCCTTCACTTCTACAATGGTGCTACAGTAGACAGCTTCCTGCAATGGAAACCCAAATCTCTTTGATTTTCCTCATGTTCCATGACAAACATACTGCTCTCTAATCAAGTTTTTATTGAGGGAGAGGTCATATATCTAAGACACACAACTTTGTATAACACGTTATCTGATCTGTAGCCAATATAAACACAGCCCAAGAAATTTTCTTTTCATTTATATTCTAAGGCCCAAGTTAGAAACTTCTCATTTGAATTTCAGTGAGAGTAGTTTTTTGACCAGGTGGCTTGGCTACCTACATAATGATCATACATTCCTTGAAAAATGCCAGATTTTCTATTGGAAAGACCAGAATGATGAAAGTCAAGAAATCTGAGTTCTTTCCTACCATGCAGAAAATGTGAGATCTTGACCTAGAGGTTTGACTTTGCCTCAGTTTTTCCATCAATATAATGGGGATAATAACTGCCTCTTTCTATTTCATATGGCATGTTGAGAGTGTGAAATAAGCTCCATCTATGTAAATAATTTTGATTCTTAATTAGAAAGTGTATTGGGGAAGATAGAGTATGACTAATACTTCTGATTTGAGACAACCAAAATACTCAGTTGGAGGGAAAAGAAAGGTCTAAAACTCACGATAATTTAATATATTGCTCTAGGTTTTGACCAGTCAATGATGTGGTAACTTGTGAAGTTAGATATTTCAGTTCTTCAAAGTACCTATTATATCACAGATTCATCATTCCCTCTACCAGGGTCAATCATAGCCCACTCATACCTACTTATCCTTTATGCCCCTTGTCCATGTCTTTTCATAAAACCTCCACAGAGGATCTGTGATGGAGGTTTTCCTCTAGGTTTTTCTCATAGGCATCAGTGTCGATACTTGCACTATCTATTTATTATTCCTCGTCCGAGTTACACGACCAGTCCACCTCCTTTTTCTAATGCCAGTTCTTAAATACATGTCATCATTGACAAAATGTTGCAACCTCTATACACCCACCATGTATATTTCCATTTGGACACTACAACCTTGATTCTTCAGAGATTGGTGTTCCATGATTCACTCTCCTACAGCATCAAGACAGCAAACTAAAAATCAGTTGGAATGATATTAAAGAACACGCTTTAAACACCATCTGCTTTATTGTTGCACCCACTCTAACAGGCCAAGAAGCCTCGCCATCTGACTCGCGGTTGGGAAACCACCCATGTATGTTGTCCCTCCCCCCACTCCACTCCCACCATTAGAATGTCAGCTTCCTGAGGGCAGAGATTCTCTCCTTTCTATCTGTATCCCCTCCATTGAGCCCAGTGCTTTACACATAGGAAATACACAGTAAATGTTTTTCATTTATTAAAAAATGAGACAATAAAGGTTTTTTTGTAAAAATGGGCTTTTGTATCAGGGAGAATCTTATGATCATTGAAAGAATTTTGTAATTTCACAAATGCAAATCCATCCTATTCTCTCCCTCTTAATCAATTCTGGACTCAGCTCCATATTTCTCTTTATTTCTTGTCCACAAGGCACATAATGACATGTTAACTCAAACCTGTATAAGCAATACACATCCTTTATCAACTTGGTTTTTTCCTATAAGAACTACTAGTGTGATGTTCCTATATGAACTACTAGTAGTAGTATGAACTACTAGTTGAGAGGCTGTATATCTCATTAAGGAAATCTAGTAGAGGAGAGTAGATTTATATCTAACGCTATGATATCAGCCTAAATCTGGTCAAAATAAAACACTACAAAGTCAGAACTGTAAATGGCTTTCAAAAAACATTTATGTTACATCCACCCTAAATACAACCTAACTGGCTTTTTGGCCTTCATGTCAATGTTGCCAGCCAGACCCTCTTATTCAATTCAAGAAGCTAGAAATTATTATTGCGATGGAGGCCTCAATGGAAAAATGCTACTTCCTATGGTCCAAACACAAAGTAAGTTGCACTCTTGTACTATCAATATTTAAACAATGCCGTAGCCTCACCATTTAAGCATTATGGTGTAGGTGAAAAACATCAAATGTTGAGCCAGAGCACCAGGATTCAAATCCCAGCTCAGCCACTTGCTAGATGTGGGACCATGTGACTCTCTTACCAAATCTCAATTTACTCATCTACAAAATGAGAATCACAGAATCTAAGAGATGGAAGGGGCCTCAAAAATTCATCCAACCTACTTCATACTTGAATTTTAATTTCCCCATCAATATTCTCAATAAGTATTTATCTATTCTTTGCTCAAAATTTTCAAGAGAAAAGAAGCTCATCTTTCCTGAGCCACACCATTCCAATAAACCTAAATCTGCCTTTTTACAACTCTCAGTAAGTCAAGCAAAAAGCATTTAGTAAGCACCTATTATGTGCCAGCCACAGTACTAAGTGCTATGGATATATGTGTCTGTGTGTAAAAATATATATGTGTATATATATATATATATATATATATATGTATATATGTATGTGTATATGTGTATATATGCATATATAATAGTGTGTGTATGTATGTATGTATGTAGTTGTCATGTAAGTTCCCTGCCCTCAAAGAGCTCACATCCTAATGGAAGATATAGCTTGTAAATACCCAGGCATATACAAGATATATACAGAATAATAATATGGAAGGAGAAGGCAATAGCAGCTGGGGAAAAGACCTCCCACAGAAGGTGGAATTTGAACTGAGTCTTGAAAGAAGCCAGGAAAAATAAGAGGCAGAAGTAGGAGAGCATTTCAGGCATGGGCCACAGCCAGTGCAGAGGCACAGAGAGATTGTCATGTTCAAGAAACCACAAATAGGCCCGGCATAACTGAATCACAGAGCGCATGATGGGATGTAAGATGTAAGGAGACTAGAGAGGCAGGACGGCACCAGGTGAGGAAGAGCTTTAAATGCTAATCAGCGGTCATTTTATTTGACCATTTCTTCTACATCTTCCCTGGAGGTGGGGATCCTTCTTCCACATGACAGCCCTTTAAATGCTTAAAGATGGCTAGCAACCCTAACATCTTCTCTTCTCTAGGTTGGATATGCCTAGATCCTTCAAGCAACTTTTATTTTACATGCTGTTGAGGCCCTTTCCCATTCCAATTGCTCACTTCTGTACAATCTTTGACAAAACAGGTTGTTAAAGCACTGTCTAAAATATAACACTCAAAACTGAACACAATACTTCAGATGGGCACTGATCAGGGAAGAATATAGGGGGGTGATCATCTCCCCCATTCTGGATGCTACATCTCTCTCGATCCCTCCAAAGGCCACTTTAATGCTTTTTGGCTATGTCCCACTGTTTAGACATAACGAGTTCAAAGGCCTTCACATCAGTTTCAGATGAGCAGCTGTCTTAGCCATGTTTCCCCTCTTCCCCTACACCACCTTGTACTGGTGAAGTTTATTTATTTAAATCCAATTTCTCTCTACCAACTCTCATCTTAGATTCAACCCATGATGTCATTCTATCCAGATGTTGTAGCTCCTGACACTTTCACCTTGCATGCTAACTATCCCTCCCAATTTTGTATCCTCTGCCAATTTGATAACTATTCTATCCAAATCACTGATAAAAATGTTAAAAAGTGCAGAGCCAATCAAAGATTCCTGGAGCTCTCCACTGGAGACTTCCTTTTGAGTTTACATTGAACTATTTGTGACTCCACTTTGGGGTCCAACCTGTTAACCAGCTCTGATTATACCTTATTGTACTACTATCTTGCCCACATATCCTACCCTTGTTCACAAGGATGGCATGAGATATCATCTAAATATAAAATATCATCTAGTCCAAACTCTTTGTTTGAAAAATAGAGAAACCTGGCCTAAAAAGGAGAAATGACTTACTCACAGTCACACAGTAGCAGAGCCATAATTCAAACCCAGTTCTCCCCATGTTAAATTCTCTTTACTTTCTACTGCTTCACAGAGTCAACAGTCAATCAGTCAATGAACATTTACTAAGTGCTTACTATGTGCCAGACACTAAGTTCTAAGTGCTAGAGATACACATATGAAAAAGAAAAAGTCTCTGCCCTCAAAGAGCTTACAATCTAATGGTGGAAGACAATTCACAAAAGGAAGATGAAAAGGGGATCAGGGTGGTGGGAGGAATCCAAAGGAGTACAAGGTAGGAAATGAAGACATGGCTGGTTTGGCCTCCCTCCTTAAGTGTAGGCTTCGGGAGGTTTCCTCACAGTGGCAGCAAAAAAAGAACTTATTCAAGTCCAGTCAAGTCAATAAGTATTTATTAAACACCTACTATGTGCCATACTGGAGGCAACTAGGTAGTTCTGTGGATAGAGTGCTAGGCCTGAAGTCAGGAATACCCAAGTTCAAATCTGGCCTTAGATACTTACTAGCTGTGTGACTCCGGGGGAAAGTCATTTAACCTCTATTTCCCTTAATCCACTGGAGAAGGAAATGACAAACCACTTTAGTATCTTTGCCAAGAAAATCCATGGACAACACTGGCGTACTATGGTCCACAGGGCACAAAGAATCAGACACACATGAATGACTGAACAACCACATGCCAAACACTATGCTGAGCACTGGGAAACTAAAGAAAGGCAAAAACTGTCCCTGTCTTCAAGAATATCACATTTTAATGGAGGAGACAACATGCAATCAGCTATGCATAAATAAGATATATATGCATATACATGCATATGTATGGCTATAGATATACACACATATATACATATATAAATGATAAATTAAAGATAATCTCCAATTTATTAAGGTACAAGACACTGTGCTAAGCATGGAGGACACAGAGAAGGGCAAAAACATGGAAATGATATTCCAGTGGGGAAGACAACTTGAAACAACTCTGTGTGTCGCAGCGGTGGGAGGACCAGGAAAGGAAGGTGATTTGTAAATTATAAAATTCTACATCAAAATAAGCTATTTAAATATCTTTTTCATCAGACTTAAGTCAGAACTACTTTTGGCTATTTACAAAAATGAAGCTCACCCTCAAATGAAAAAGATCTGCTACCAGTTGGAGATTTTCAGAAGAATGTGTCACAGGCTCTAAAGGTAACTGCAGACAAGGTCATGGAATCATAAAGTGAGAGGCAGAACAGATCTTAAAGGTCATCCAGTCCAATCTCCTCATTTTTCAGATGAGGAAGCTACAGAGACATTAAGATCTCAGAATCACACAACCAAGAAGGGGCAAAGCCAGACCTTGGAAATCTCTTCCTATTCTAAATCCAACCCTGCCCACAGAACTTCACTGTCTCCCCAATAAAGTGTCTGAGCGATCGAAACTTTGTTTTACTGGCTGTGAAGGATTCCAAAGGTGCAACACTCATCAGAACAGAGAAATTCTGGTTTGATTTTTTTTTATTTCATTTCTCTATTGTAACTTTCTGTGGGACATAAGGATAAGAACTATGTTGATTTTTCGTCTTTGTCCCCCTACCACCTTGAGTAGCACTCTGAATATATGCTGAATATATATATGCACATGTATGGCTATAGATATACACACATACATACATATATAAATGATAAAGATAATCTCCAGTTTATTAAGGTACAAGACACTGTGCTAAGCATGAAGGAAACAGAGAAAGTAAAAAACATGGAAATAACATTCCAATAGGGAAGACAACTTGAAATAACTCTGTACGTATAAGATATGTACAAATTAATCTCAGAAAGAAGGCACTAGCAGTGGTGGGAGAACCAAGTAAGGAAGGTGGCTAACCTTCCTTTAATTCCTTTAACATTAATAAATGTTTGTTGAATTGAATTTATTGTATTTTGATTCTTTACAAATTAAACTCTCATATATATGTTATATATGGCTGCTTTCTGCTCCTCAGAAAAATCATCCATCTAGAACAATCTCATCTCCTGATTATGCCAAATAATAGACGTTCCTGAAAATGGTATTGGTTCTCTACATTTTTAACAATAGAGTTTATAGTCAGATTTTTTTTAAGCCCCAAATGATATTACCACCACGGGGTAGATGAAAAATCACTGGGCCTGGAGTCAGAATCACGTAATTCAGACACAATAAGGTAATAATCGTGCATTCGTTAAAAGAATACTGTACTGTTTATAATTTTCTGGCATTTTAGTTCATTCCCCTTTGTTCATTACATCCAATTAGAAATTTGAATTAAGGTTTCCATTAAGCAAACACTGATTTCTTTTCCCATGTTTATTGTGGAACAGAAGCCAACATGACTCTTTTATTCCCTGTCCAAGTGTGTGTGTCTGTAAGTGTATTTTATAGGAGCAGCGTTGTTGGGAATAGGGTTTGTTAATAAAATTGTTCTCCCTCTGTGAGGCTGGCTGACTTGGTAGGAAAAAACACAAACCAATCAAGTACCCTCTCTTTTATAAAACCATTACATTTTTCGATTTTGTTCCACGGCATCAGGGGAATGTGTGGGGAGGGGGCGGGGGACAGGGTGGAGGTTGCATTTCTGCCAGTCAAAATCGGCATTGTCTCCTAAATTTACCAATTTCTATTTGGGTGAAATGTCACGCCTGATCTGTCTGATGTTATTCAGTACTGATTTACTTAGCAATAACAGTTTCTAATAGAATTACATTGACGCTAAACCCTCGAATATATACCTAAGTG
The DNA here is from genome assembly GCF_900497805.2 of Vombatus ursinus. Classification (NCBI taxonomy): domain Eukaryota; kingdom Metazoa; phylum Chordata; class Mammalia; order Diprotodontia; family Vombatidae; genus Vombatus; species Vombatus ursinus. The sequence goes on along the minus strand of NW_020954596.1, from coordinate 27,128,780 downwards.
ATAGTTTGGCATTCGATAAATGTCTCATTACATCTAAGGTTCTCATTTAAAACATTTAATTTATTAATTTAAAAAAGCTTTATTTGAAGAGGATTTCTTTTTCATCAAGCAGGAATAATTGCAGCTCAAAGTTAATACTTAAGGTAACAGGGTGGGAGGGGAGGCTTTGGTTTTCTTTATGTTCTCCATCCCAATTCCCAAGGCCAGAAACAAAATCTTTGGTTCCCTGTGTGCTATTTGACAGAGTATTTGTCACCAGGGCAGTGGGTGCAGAAAGAGGTCCAAATTGGAGAAGTCTCATTTTGTTTCTTTTCTTTTCAATTACTGTAGTCAAGAGCCAAGGACATAATTCACAATGGGCAGTACACTGAGATGTTCTCTCCAGAAAACACTTTAATTACAGGCTGCTGGCAACCCACCAAGGGAGGGATGGAGATAGCAGTGGGGTAAGGGAAAAAGAAGGAAAAGGTAACACACGGAGGGGGTGGGGAATGGAGTAATTACCATTATCAGGAGAAAAATACAACAGTGCCAGGAGTAGGCCTTTGGCTGTTCAAAAACGGGCAATTCTTTTCCCGTTGAGATGCTGGGCTTGACCCCCGTCTCTGTACTCTCCTGGAGAGAAGCAGAGTGTAACCTTTTCCTTCTTAATCATCAACATTTAGCAGAGTAAATGTCATCTGTTGCCTGAGTTTTCATTAACTATAAAAGATCTTCAAAAATGGTCCTTGCTCTTTGGACACACACACACACACACACACACATAATTCATTTTTGACACATCCCCTTGGAGTGTGTGTGTGTGTGTGTGTGTGTGTGTGTGTGTGTGTGTGCCCCTTACCAGCCATCTCATTTGCATCCCACCCCCAGGAGATTCCTGGAGAAGCTTCACCTGCTGTCTCCTAATCAAGAGTTTCTTTAAGCACATATTGTTGGAAACAAATTGGGTAACCGTTTTAAAGATGAGACTCCATTTAACTGTCATTGGGAAATTATCAAATAGCTTACTAGGGATTAAATGTGAAGGAAGGACCCTGAGGACTGTCATTTAAAATACAGGAGGTTAAATTGTGTGAGGCTGATTTCTTTTTGCTCATTAGTCCTTCAAGTCATAAGCATTTGAAGATCTAAGTCCCCCAGAGAGCACAGAGTTACATGGGAGAAGCCCAACCCCAGGAAAGAGAGCAGCTGAAACGCTCTCAAACAGGAGAAATTCACTGCAGTCCAACAAGCATTTATTAAATGCCTATAAATTGTAAGGTAATCCATTACAATCCATTAAATTGGTAACTCCTTGAGAGCAGGGATGATCTTTTGCCTTTTTTTGTGTTCCCAGCACTTAGCACAGTGTCTGGCATGCAGTAGGCACTTAATAAATGTTTATTGATTGATGACTAGGTACTGCACTAAGTACCAAAGGTAGAAAGACAAAACCAAAAATAATCCTGTCCTCCAAGAAGCTCACATGCTGGAGTATTGGTGAAGGGAGGAGGGTTTGGGGGAAGGAGGAGGAGTCTAACCTATAAACGATTTGAGGAGGAGAGAGTATGCACTAAGAGTTAAGGGAGAATTAGGAAGTTTCCCACAGGAGATGACGTTGGTATGAGCTGGTACACCCTGGTCTAGGTGGTCAATGAAGTGCCTTCTAATTCTGAAAGACTCCAAGTCTCTGATCCTAATGAACAGCTTGAATTAGATTTGTCCAATTTTATGGATGGTAGCCATGTTCAAGGTTCCAAAGGATGTATTCCTCCTAGAACAAGTGTCTTGCAACCAATGAATCTTCTGAAAAACCATAAGTCTGTAAGCCAAATGATATGCCATATTTTCTTGGATTTCCTGATTACAACCAGTTCTGGGGTTCAGCAGTTCAACAAATATACTAAACCCTTCCTGTGCTCAGTGACGCCCAAATAATTCCTCATTGAGTGGCCAACTTATTGATGACAATCCTTTCTGTACTTTACTGAGTTGGCCCTCAGCAAGCAGATTTGGTCTGCAGGGCTGGTATTAGCATGGTAGAACCTGCCATAGCTTGTGATACATCAGCAAGGTCTTAGTTAGCCCAAGGTCATTTCTGTACCATAATAAGACATCAATGTATTACTTTTCATTGAAGGATAAATCATAAACACAGATAAATCTAACAAATGTACATAACAAATTTGAGGTGGAAAGCAATTTACCATGTGAAATCTGAGGGGGAAAGCTCATTACAATTGGTGGAGAGCAGGGAAAGATTTGTGTAAGAGGCGGCATTTTAATTGAGTTAGAGGTTAGCTAGGGATTCCGTGAGCAAAAAAATGGAAGAGGAAAACATTCTAGTTCTAACAAACAGTATAAGCAAGAATACAGAGACAAAATGCACTGGGGCTGTAAGGGATGAGGAAGGAGGGAGGGGCAGGATGAAAGGGAAGGCAGAAACCAGACCACTTTGAGCATGGCATATTTGAAAGGGAATAATATTATATAAGACTAGAAAGGTAGACTGTCACCAGTAATCAAAGCTCTTGAGTGCCAATTGAATGAGTCTGAATTTTACTTGGTAGGCAATTCATTTTGTACTAGTTTAAAATCTGAGGTCACTCAATCACTAAAGTTTTTGAAATTGCTAATTCAGTTTCACAAAATATTGAATTTCAGAAATGAGGATAATTTGACATTTTCTTTTGAGATCCAAAATATGACTAGGGAAATTACTTATCATAAATACATGTCTATACTGTGGATAGTACAGAGCTATATAATTTATAAAGAAAAACAATTAAATTCAACAAGTATTTATTAAGCACTTGCCTTGAATGAGGCCCTAGAGGAGACAAAGAAAACACCAAACAGTCCCTGCTCTCAAAGAGCTTTAATTTTACTGGGGAGTCATGACATTAACATCTGCTACGTGAGTTTGATTTTTCTTTTTTTTTTTCTTTTAAAGTGAGGATGGGAAAGAAATAAATGTTTGCTAATTAAAAAATAAAATAGGAAAAATAAAACCATGAACACAGATAAGTATAATCAAGGTAGGGAGTGAAGGGTACAAAAGACAGATCAGATTAGAGATCTCCAGGAAAATTTTCAGAGGGAAAGATCACTAAAATTGTGGGAGAATCAAAGAAGGCTGAACAAAGGAGGCAACACTTGAGATAAGCTTTTTCTTTCTTCAGATTTAATAATACCCGTATATCCAGAGGTCACAGATGTGTCCCAATGCCTGCTATTCACTTATTATACAAATACGAAAAGTTCATTAGCACCAAGCAGTGTCAGGATCTGGGACATAAGAGGCATTTAATAAATGCTTGTCCATTGATTGAATAGAATGTGCCAATAATCAAAAATAAAAATATTCAATCAATTGGAGTTTTTGTTTACACATCACCAAGCAAGCAACTTGAATTTTTTCTTAAGTAGCATATTGTTATGACATTGTGCAGACAACAGACTCAAAACAGGCCTAACAAAAGTCTTAGTCCTCGAGGCCTGAACTGATGTCTGTTAAACTTTAGACAATTTCCACAGAGTTTAGTGCTAAAAAGAGTAAAGGTGACAAGGTTACATAGCTCCATTAACCAGAATGCTAAGGGAGTGGGAGATTCAGGTCAACTAAATTCTCAGGTTCCCTCAAGCTAAACCAACACACCGTTTAAAATTTAATCTTGCAAAAACCCAGGGTCATTCTCACTATACGGCATAGAGACGGAAACAGAAAGGAAAGGAAATCGGGGTCTGTACCCACTCCAGGACATGTCTTGAGTGCTATCTTATACTGAGCCTAGGTCAATATGTGAAGGCAATTAGGCAACCAACCAGTCAGGGGAGGGCTATGCCTTCCTGGGAATGGGGGTTGGGAGTAGGATGTGAATTAGGAGGAAAATAGAATCATTGGAGCATAGATTTAAAGCCTGAAAGAACGTAAGAGGTCACCTAGCCCAACTCCCTTATTTTACACATGAGAAAACCAAGGTCTAAAAAGGAACAGTGACTTTCCCATGGTCATACAGGTGAGTGAGTGAGTGTGAATCAAAAAGCCAGACTAGGTCAGGACTACAGTTTAAACAGAATTCCAAAACAGAAGGCTCTGAGACTAACGGAAGAATCCTGGGCAAGATCAGAGATCTATTCTAGGAAAATAAGAACTAAAATAAAACACAAAATACAGAGAGTTCTAGGAGCTTTAACTTTTGTCCAGACTAATCAAGGTCCTTAAAGCCTTAGGTGTTTGACACAGGTGCTTGTGTTTGCTGTCCCCACCAGCTGACATGCTTGAATGGACCTCCATCTCTCCTCTGATTCAACAGTACATGTCAACTTGTGGACTCATTAAACCTGGGAGTTGGCTTTTTTGAATAAATTCCTGATGTGAAGTTGTTTTCCTTTCTTGGTATTTTTTTCTTTCTCCCCAAATGCAAGAGTAGTAGTAGTAGTGGTAGTAGTAGTAGTAGCAGCATCAGCAGCAATAATAATATTAGTAGTAGTAGTAGTGGTGGTGGTGGTGGTGGTGGTGGTGGTAGTAGTGGTGGTGGTAGCAGTAGTAGTGGTAGGAGTAGTGGTAGTAGTAGTAGTAGAGGTAAACAAATTAGGGATTGAACTAAGGCTCTTCATAGTTGGGTTTCCTTTAAATTCCCTTTAAATTTTTGTTTTTTTGCTTCTCAATTGATCACTTTTACTTATGGCTTAAAAAAAAAGTCAGAATTATTTCTTAATATTTCCTCCTTCCTCACTGAACCCTCTCTTGTAACAAAGAATAATTTGTTGAAAACCCAACAAAGTGATCAGTGTTGATCTTTCTCCGCCCATGCTGCTCACATATGTTCTTACTATTTAGACAAGAATCACCACTGATGTTCGAGTCACTAGCAAAACATAAACATTGATTGTGCAGTGGAACAGCACCTCTGGGGGTCAGTGAGATGCAGACTGACTGCCAGCAGGAGGATCCAGTTCAGCCCCTGATTGAAGCACATGGTTCAGTTTCTTGTCATAATGCGCAAGCAGCTACTGAGGCTTCTATGGGGATGGCAAGGATGGTGGTCTTGTGCGTAAATATAGCTTAGACTACATCTGACTCTATCATCTGAAAAAAACCTATCTCCAGAAAGCAGGTCAATGACTTTTCTAGATGCAGCAACTCATGAACTCACTTTCTCTCTCTCTCTCTCTCTCTCTCTCTCTCTCTTTTTGGCTAGGCAATGGGGTCAAGTGACTTGCCCAAGGTCACCCAGCTAGTAAGTGTTATGTGTCTGAGGCCGGATTTGAACTCAGGTCCTCCTGAATCCAAGGCCGGTGCTCTATCCACTGCGCCACCTACCTGCCCCGATGAACTCACTTTTAATGTGACTATATCAAGGGTTGAGTACAGGTGTGTTGTTTCATTAATGGAGAGAGCGCTCCTGATGTAATCATGGTGGCTTCGAAGTATCAGAATATGTAGGAAGAACATTTCAATGCATTAACGGTATCATCAATGTAGGGTAATTCTACCAAATGATACAGATTGTAATCCATCCAAAACTTCTCATCTGACTCCTCAATATAGTGTCATCATTGTTGTTCTCCTCTGGCTCTTTCTTCTCTTCCCTTCCTTCTTCTCTAGGCTCAGAAGTTAAGTGACTCACCCAGGGTCACACAACTAGTATGTAACAGAAGTGAGGCATGAGCCCAAGTCTTTCTGCCTCTAAAGCTGGCTCTCTGTCCACTGTGGCACATTGTAAGACTATCTAAGTTGCGGAAGAGCTGTTGATCTGCGTTGGTGGAGGAAGTTTCAACACCAGGAGGGGAGGAGGAGGAGGAGAAAGAGGAGGAAGAAGAGGAAGAGAAGGAGAATAAACAAGGGTGAGAAGGAAGGAGAGGAAGAAGAGGGGGAGAAAAAAGAAGGGTGTGGAGGAAGAGGGGGACAGGGGAGGAGAGGAAGGAAGGAAAGAGAAGAAAGAGCAGGAGAACAAAGATGACAATATATTGAGGAGTCAGATGTATCTAAGCTATATTTACACACAAGACCACCATCCTTGCCATCCCCATAGAAGCCTCAGGAGCTGCTTGCCCATTATGACAAGAAACTGAACCATGTGCTTCAATCAGGGGCTGGACTGGATCCTCCTGCTGGCAGTCAGTCTGCATCTCACTGACCCCCAGAGGTGCTGTTCCACTGCACAATCAATGTTTCTGTTTTGCTAGTGGCTTGAACATCAGTGGTGTACTGACTTGAACTGGTGGTCAAGTAGCACCACAGTTGGTGGTGCTGGACTTGGAGACAGGAAAACCTGAGTTCCAACCCTGCCTCAGACAGGATTACCAGCTGTGTAACCCTGAGCAAGTCATGTAACTGCTCTCAGCCTCCGTTTATCTGCAAAACGGGGATAATAATAGTACTTCACAGGGTTATTGTGAGGGTCAAATGAGATGACATACATAAAATGCTTTGCAAACTTTAAACTAACACATAAATAGTAGTTATTATCACTATTATTATCAAACTTATGATATTGCATCAGTGAAGGAAGAACAATCCCTTCCATAAAGAAACTGCAATGCCACGAAGAAAGGCTTGGCATCAGAGGTCCTAGGCAGAAATTCCAGTTTGCTTATTGAATGCTGTAGGTCAACTTACACAAGTTCACATACCCTCTACAGGTATCAATTTGTTCATCTATGAAATTAGCCCACGCTTCCTTCACCCAGGCAATATCAGGTATTCTGGGAGGAAAGGTAGCATTAACAACTGGGAATCAGCAAGGACTAGGACAGGAAATGAGTCGATCTTTGAAGAAAGATAAGAATGAGGAGGAAATGTATTCTAGGCATGGCAGATGACCTTTGAGATGGGAGATGACTGAATGAGAATTACAAAAAGATCTTGATAGGGCTTGACTGGGCTGAATCTAATAAGATAAAATTAATAGGGATAAATGTAAATTCCTGCAGTCAGGTACAAAAAATCATTTTTTACAAGTATAAGATGAAAGAGGTATGGTTAGACAGCAGTTGTTCTGAAAAAAAATCTGGGGGTTTAATGGACTATGAGCTTGTTAGGAGTCAGGAGTATGATATGGAAGGAAAATAAAACAAAACAAAATGTTCATCCACTCTTCAGGGAATAGGTTCCAGAAATAGGGAAGTGATAGTCCACTATATTCTGTCCTACATTATCTGGATTGCCATTTTCTGATTTGAGCACCACACTTGAAGAAGGACACTGATAAGCTGGAAAGTGACGAGAGGACGGCAACTAACGCGGTGAAGGGCCATCATACAAGGATCTGTTGAAGGAACTGAACATGGTTAGTCTGGAGGTAACTCAGGGGTACCTGATAGTTATCCTCAAGTCCATAAAGGGCTGCCATGTGGAAAAGGACTAGATTTGTTCTGTTTGGTCCCAGAGGGTAGGACTAGGAACAACATGTGAAGGTTGCAAAGAGGCAAAGCTAGGCTCGATGTCAGAAAAAAAATTCGTAACAATTAGATTTGTAAAAAAGTAGAATGGGCTTCCTTGAGACGTGATGGGTTGCTCTTCCTCAGAGGTCTTCAAGCAGAAACTGAACAGTCATTTGTTGAGTAGGTTACACTTGGGAATTTCTTTCATGTATAGATAGAGTTAGACGACTGAGGTCCTTTCAGATTCTCCAATTCTGCAATTCTGATTCTGTGAAATGGGATACCAAGTTCAGGAAAAAACTAATAAGCCAGTTTGGATTGGAGGTGGAGTACATGAAGGGAATAATGTGAAAGGTCAAAGCCAGATTGTGGAGGACTTTAAATACCAGGATGAGTTTGCATTTTATCCTAGAGGCAAGAGGGATCCACAGAGGGATTTTGCACAAGGAAATGTCCTGTGCCTGATGATTATTTTAACAGTTATTTTGGAAGATGAATTGGAAAGACTATAAAGAGGAAGACAAATTGGGAAGTTATTGCAACAGTCCTGAGGGGAGCTGAAAACTGTCTGAATTAGGCCATTGGTCATTTAAGTGAACAAAGGAGACAGATGCAAGAAATATGGAGTTTAAATCAATAAGACAACAACTGAATGGATAAGGAGGAGGGAAGGAGAGGAAATAGTCCAAGGTAACTCCATGGTTATGAAAGAAGGTATTTGGAAAAATAGCAGTACCCTATTAGAACTAAAAAAATTGGGAAGAAGGTGGTGTTTACAGGGAAGATAATGAGTTCTGTTTTAGATATGGTGAGTTTGAGATGTCAATAAGACATCCAAGTCTATGAATATTCGGTAATTTTGTACCGAAGTTCAAGGGAGAAAGTTGATCTGGACATACAGTTTCAGAATCACCCACATAGAGAGAATGAATTGAACCCACAGGAGCAGATGAGATCTCCAAGGAGACGAGTAGAGTGAGAAAAGGGAAAAGGGTACAGGGCAGCCTCAAGGGATACTCACACTGGTCAGAGAGTAGCAGGACAACAAGGACAGAGAAGGGTCACAGAATCCAAGGGAGGAAAGAGCATCTAGTAGGAGAGGGTTGGTCAATAGTTTTCAAAGCTAAAAAGAAGTCAAGTAGGGCAAGGACTGAGAAAAATCATCAGATTTAGTAGTTAAGTTTTGTAAAGTGCTGCTGTTTTGTATCTTCCTACATCTAGGCTCCAACTGCTGGCCAGCACCAACTATGGAGGACCCAACTCCCTAGAGTAATGAATTCCATGCATTTATTATTCATTGTACAAAGGAGAAAGGAAAGTAATTTTTTTTTCATTTGTTTTCTTTGTTTCATGAGTGTGATACCCAAACAATTCCTTACCAAGTGGCCAGTCTACTGATAATGAGTCTTTCCAAAGTTAGTCTAGCCCTTGGATGGCAGGCACCCAGTCTCTTAGTGGGCTTGTGCCTGAAGCTTCTCCAGCTCAATAAAGTCTACCCAAGCTTGTGCTTCACTGCTTTCAAGATTTCAGGATGACCTCCAAGCCATGATGAGGTATGAAGTAGGACTGTGGATTATATAGACATGACTCACACAGGGTGTAAGGTATAAATAAGCTAGAATCTGCACCATTGGAGGGTGTTCCCACAATGATAGTACATATTCATCCACCCAAATATAAAGCAGGACTTCCTTATTTGTCCTAAAGCTTAAAAAAGAGGGGGACTTAAGAGCTAGAAATCAGTGCAAGTCTATGTTAGCCCTTTGGGTACCCTTTATGATTTTTTTTTTAGCCTTCATCTGTCCAGCTTGAAAAATCCAGTTGTTGTTGTTTTTCTTATTTGACTCATAAAAAAGTCTCTTATCTACTTGATCTTTATAATTATAATTATCCATCTTCACGGAGTATTGGAAAGAGCACTGGATTTGTTGTCAAAGGACATAAGTTCAAATCCTCTGCCATTTATAATGTGTGTCACCCTTGGGAAAGTCATTTAACTTCTATGGGACTCAGTTTTCTTTTCTGTAAAATGAAGAGATTGAAGTTGACAACCTCTAAGGACACTTTCAGCTCTAAATCCCAGAAATGGAAGACGTAAGGGCCGGTGGCCATGTGTGTGACCTGTGTGGTGATCCTTAATGCTCTCTCCAGGAAAATATGGTGGTTGTTGACCGATTGTCTGAAGAACAAGCAAACTCTTTTTGTAGCCACTGTGGCTATAAAAGGTGGATGGAGAATTGCATGGTTTATGCACATGGCATCGTCGTGGAATCATGGATTTAGAGCTGGAAAGAATTGTAGAAGTAATCTAGTCCAACTCCCTCATTTTATAAATTGAGACCTAGAGAAGTTGAGTGGCTTACCTACATAGGTAATAAGTGCTTGTTGACTAAGTGGAAGAGTTAGGATTTGAACCCAGGTCTCTGACTCCAAGTCCAGCAATTTTTCCATTGTATTGTATTGCCTCCCTATCTTTATGTAAAAGATCACCACACTGAGCTGTCAGTTTTCTTCTTTGCCTCTTCCACATTATTGATGTGTCCTTGGTTAAGTTACTTAACCATTCTGGTCTTCAATTACCTCACCGATTAAATACTTCAGTGAAACATTGATATCATAAAAATGAATACTCCCTTTGAGAGGGCAGAACACAACCTAACTATTTAATATTCCAAGTTACAATCATAGGGAGGGGCATTTCTATAACAGCAAAATCAGAGATCCTGGATGCATTGATGTAACCCTATAAAGTAGGCAATGCACACATTATCTCTATTTTTCAGACGGGTAAACTAAGACATAGAGGTGTCTGGGAATAAGTCAAATAGTATCATATGATGTTTGAAGTAGAGAGACCTCAGGTATCTAGCCCAACATCTTCAGACGAAGAAACCAAGTCCCAGAGAAAAGGGACTTCAAGGTGAGACAGAAGTGAGTAGCAGAGTAGGTATTTGAGACTTGATTTTCTGACTTAAAAGTCAGACTCAAAAACACACAGTTGGTTAGTGAGAGACTTGGGTCTGTATTTCAAAGCACATTTTCCCCTTTGATTCCCTAAAGAATTTCTAACTGTACGAAAAGTGACAGAGAGCAAGTGACATCCTCCTGTATGATCCTGCTGCAAAATGTAGGTCCCCCCATTATTTCTACTGAATCCCAGTGAAAAATATATTTTTGTGTCCCTCCTCAAATTGATCTTCTTTGTGATGGTATTATCTCAATAGAGGTAAAACCAAGGAATAGATCAGATGAGCTAATGAGAAATTCTACTTTTCTTTAAAATAACTTCTATTTCATGATTCCTTTGATAAGTATTTAGGGTATGTTTAAAAAAAAAAGATAAGCCCATATGTTAAAAGGTATTTATCACCATCTTGGCATAGATCTGAACACTACTATTTAGATTTATGATGTAAAACTCTAAGTGCAAAAAAAAATGTTTGATGAAGTCAATTAAAAAATCATGGAAGTCTAGTATTTATGGATATGCTTTTGAATTTAATCAAAATATAACACTAATTTCAGAGCTCAGTGCATGCTTAAGTGAAAATCCTATTTGCACAAAGGATTGCTAAGTGTATGATTCTGCAGGCAGGTTAGCATGCCCACAAATGCACATATGGTGTAATAACCTATATGTTAAAGTCGAACCAGGAAGCCACAGTATACCATATGTGCAATACGGGCACTATGGTTTCATGGTGAGAATGCTAAATTTTTCATTCTCTACTTGATAAGTGGACTTCACCAACCTGGAATACTGCCATGGGTTTCCCAGACATCTTGGAACATCTCTATTGCAAAGAGACCTTTTTAACTCATTTCAAAACTCTTCCTGAATTGCTAAATGTAGGGTATGGATATGGAATCAGACCCATGATTTAAAGTTTTGTATCGTTACTTTAATTATATAAAATGTGTTGAACTTTGACTGGTCTTTCATCAAAATTACAAAGGTACCTGAGGAGGTTCCTGAAGGCTGAAGCAAAATAACTATGCATCAGAGGCAACCTCCCATAGGAGAAAGAATGCTGGTCTGGATAGAAGAAAAGATCGAGGTTCAAATCCCACCTCCAAAGCATACTAACTGTGTGACTGTGGCATAAAGGAAAGCGTGCTGGAGCCAAGAGAAACTTGGGTTCAAATTCCACTTCCTATTCTAGTTGTACGACCATGGGTACACATGGCAAAGCATTATTTAACCTCCCTAAACTTTCCCGGTTTTCTCTACTAGAAAATGGGGAAAATAAGAACATTTAGTTCACAGAGTTGTGGTGAGGATCAAGTGAGATAATGGTTTATAAAGTACTTTAAGCCTTCCTGTGCTACATAAAAATTAGTATTATTGTTAATCAGCCTCAGATGCAACATCTCTGAAAATGAGTGCAATAACAGCTGTTTCACAGGGCTATTGAGAGGGTTACATGAGATAATTCATGTAAAAGTGCTATATAAGTGTTCAATCATTGTTGTTCAGTCACATCTGACTCTTCATCATTTTACAGATGATTTGTCCAGCTCATTTTACAGATGAGGAAACTGAGGCAAACAGGGTTAAGTGACTTGCCCAGGGTCACACAGTTACTATGTGTCTGTGGCTGGATTTGAACTCGAGTCTTCCTGAATCCAGGCCTGGCACTCTACCCACTGTACCACCTAGATACTCATTATCACACTGGAGGAGAGGACTTACCTGAGGACAGTATGGTTGCACAGTATGGCCATAGGAGTGGTAATAGTTTGCATTTTTATAGTGCTTTGAGGCACTGATTGTTCTCAAGAAGGCAATGGTTTTGACACTGAATTTGAGTGATGTTGTTCAATCATTTTTCAGTTGTGTCCAACTCTTCATGATCCCATTTTGGGTGGTTTTTTTGGCAAAGATACTGGAATGGTTTGCCACTTCGTCTTCCAGCTCATTTTACAGATGAGAAAACTGAGGCAAACAGGGTGAAGTGACTTGCTCAGGGTCACACAGATAGCAAGTGTCTCAGGTTAGATTTGAACTCAGGAAGGCGAGTTTTTCTGGCTTCAGACTCAGCACTTTATCCACTGTGTCACCTAAAAGAAAGGGTCCGTGCAGGTAATAAAGCAAGAGGGAAAGTGGAGCAGAGGTGTCAAGCACCCACAGCACTGCAGAGTGCAGCCTGAACCACAATGTAATTGGAAAACATTTAACAAAATAAAAATACAATAAAACAGATAATATTATCCTTTAAAACTAAGTCAATATGCAGCACACAAGGCAGGGATTTTTAGGTATGGATTAGTGGTCAACAGCGGGTTTGGCATCACAGGGTGAGAGTTTAGCCAATCCCAGATGGCATCCTGGACTGTCTAAATGAAGGATCTGGACAATGGTGATGATCTTAGTCCCACCTACAGACCAGAGGGGAGAGTGTAAAGCCCAAATTACAAGGAGTTGAGCTCAGACCAGGTAAGATCTTAAACCACTGTGGGCAGAACACAATGGTGTAAGGTGGTGAAACACACAATGTGTGTGAGACACCTTCCTTTCCCTTTTCCATGCCTGATGAATGACGGGCCTTCCCTTTAACTGGTCAAGCATTTACTTCTGATGTCTATTACCAGAGCAACTCATAAGTCTAGCTCTCCTAGCAAGCCAGGGTAGGCCTGGCCCTTGGCTCTTTAACTGCAGAATCCTTCTGTTGCGACTATCTGCTGGTGGTGCATCTTCACCTCTGAGAATTGGTGAACCCCAGGAAACACTTCCAATTGGACTACTAGAAGACATTCTTAGAGTAAGAAAATAGTGAAGCAAGCGCAGTTGCTGGTAACGGTGGAGAAGGGAGATTAGTCCTCACCTTTGCCCTGTCCCCACACTCCTCCTGTCCCACAAGTTGCTCGCAGTCCAAAGGAGAGGGGGCATTAAGTTGCTGCTCCTCATTGCTTATTGTTCACAGAGTCAGTAACTCTTTCTGGTTCAGTCATCAATCCTCTTTGGTACAGCCTTGCCCCATCTCCTCCCCGGGGACACGATGGCCAACCATGCCACAACAGATCCTTTAGCGAGGTGCTAGAACATGTGTCCCTTCCTCAGAGCCTCAGCTCTATGAGAGTTGCCACAATCCAGCACATTAGGTTGTTGCCATGATCATCACCGTTACAATCTTAAGTTACGGTGATTATATTTATAAGTTACAAAGCAGGCAGTTAGGAGGCAGGATGTGCTACGGGTATGTGTTACGGGGGAAAATTTCACGTTGGGAAGATCTCTACACCGATGCAATCACAGGTCCAGTGGAATAAAATACCACCTTACAGATTCTCATAGAAGGTGTCACTGAGGTCATGCAACTGCTCTGTGGCAAACTTAATCTAGGCATCCCTAAGCAGGGCAAGCACAAACCAATCAAAGCACGGGAGGGCACATGGAAGGTGGGCTGTGAGCAGCGCAGCTTAGTTCTAGAATCCTGCCTTTATCAGCCTACTGATTGGAGCAGGTGCCCAGCATAACCATGTGGGGTTACTCTGAAGTAGAGGGATCAAGCACCTCAGAAGCAAGGAGAAGTTGTAAATCATTGTAGGCACCACAAAAGAACAGCCTAAAACTCTGCACAAAAGCTCCTTCACAAGGGTACTTTTCCTGCAGACCCCAATGCATGGAGAAACAAGCCAAAGGCAAAATCCTTTTAAAATACAGACTCAGAAGGCTGGAAGGGCCTGGAGAGAAGATTGCAGTCCTCCCTGACCTCCTTCAAGTCTCAGCTGAAGTTTCCCCTTCTTCAGGAAGTCCTTCCCAGTCCTCCTTAATCACAGCGCCTTCCCTCTGAGGCTAGGCCCAGTTTATACTGTATTTATCTCGTTTGTTCATGGTTGTTTGAATGTAGTCCTGTGACCCGCCCCATTAGACTGTGAACTCCTTGACAGCAGACTGTTGGTTTTTTTTGCATTTCTTTGCATACTCAGTGCTTAGCCTGGCACAGAGTAGACGCCTAATTACTGCTAAATGACTGACTAACTTATTTTACTGATGAGGAAACCAAGATCCATAGATTTGAAATGGAAGAATGCATAGGCAGTTAGTGACAAAACTAGGTTTTAGAGTCTAGATCTCCAGCCTGCTAGCCCAGGGCAATTCCTACTGTACAGTACTCCATGTGAAAGAAATCTTTCTTTACAAAAAAATGCAAGGTTGTCTATGGCAGTAGAAGCAGCTGGGAAATGAGACAAATCTTGTTATGTGGCACTCCCTCCCACTGGAAAAAAATTATCCAATGATATCAGATATAAATGAAGGGCAAAAGGCAGATTTGATGGGGGAAAACATCACAAAATTAAGTAGGTAGGAGGGCTCTGACACCCATTTTGCCTAGGTGAAGATGGAAGGATTAAAGGGTTATTATCTTACTAGAAATGTAGATTTCTACCTTTCTTTTATAACCTCAAATGTTAATGCGGCAGCTAGATGACACAGTAGATACAGTGCCTGACCCGGAGTTAAGAAGACCTGAATTCAAATCTGGCCTCAGACACTTACTAGCTGGGTGACCCTAGACAAGTCACTTAACCCTGTTTGCCTCAGTCGTCCCATCTGTAGAATGAACTGGAAAAGGAAATGGCAAATCGCTGTGGTATCTTTGCCAAGAAAACCCCAAATGGGGTCACAAAAAGTCGGACACAACATCAGCCATGTGACCCTGGACAAGTCATTTAACCTCTGTCTGCTTCAGTTTGCTCATCTGTAAAATAGGGATAATAACAGCCTATGCCTCAGAGGATTGTTGTGAGGATCAAACGAGATAATACTTGAAAAGCATTTAGCACACTGCCTGGAACATAGTAGGCACTTAAATATTTATTCCCTTCGCTGATGATACAAATGGGTCACATAACCTGACACCAAGACATGTAACCATTCTACCATATAACAATACTTCTACCCCTGCTCCCCTAACTGTTTCCCTGAGTCACTACTAAATGTAGTAATTAGTAAATTAAAATTAGTAAATACCACTCACTGTGTTAGACACTAGAGGAGGTACTGTATGATCCCTGTAACTGGATGATCCCTCCTGCAACTTATGGTCTAGTAGAAAGGAGGTAGCTATTTCTATATGTATGTAAGGTGGTGGGTCTATGGCATATACACTCTGTTCATTTTTAGAACTGTAGTCCCAAGAAACCTGTGCATAAATTCAGTAGTTTTTATCATGCATCGCTTAAAAAGACAAAGGAAATCTCATGAGGAGATGGGGATGTGATTAGATTACCAAAAGTCAAGAAACACATGCAGGCATACCTCATTTTATAGCTCTTTGCAGATATTGCATTTTTTAAAAATTGAAGGTTTGTGGCAACCCTGCATGGAGCAAGTGTATTGGTGCCATTTTTCCAACAGCATGCACTCACGTCGTATCTCTGTCACTTTTTGGATATTCTCACAATATTTCAAACTTTTTCATTATTATCATATCTGTTATGGTGATCTGTGATCAGTGATTCTTGATGTTACTATTGTAATTGTCTTGGAGTGCCAAAAACAATGCCCATATAAGATCTCAAACTTAATTGATAAATGTCGGTTTTCTGACAGCTCCTCAAAAGGGCCATTCCCTGTCTCTCTAACTCTTCTTGGGCCTCCCTATTCCCCAAGACACAACAATATTGAAACTAGGCCAATTAATAACCCTGCAATGGCCTCTAAGTATTCAAGTGAAAGGAAGAGTCAATCAATATGGCAAACTTCATTGTTATCTTACTTTAAGAAATTGCCACAGGCACCCCAGCCTTCAGCAACCACCCCCCTGATGAGTCAGCAGCCATTAACAATGTGGCAAGACCCTCCATCAGCAAGGAGATCACTACTAACTGAAGGCTCAGATGATAGCCTTTTTTGGCAATAAAGTATTTTTTAATTAAGGAATGCACGTGTTTTTTTAAGACATAATGCTATTAGCACACTTAATAGACAACAGTATAGCATAAATATAACTTGTATGTGCACTGAGATACCAAAAAATTCGTGTGACTCACTTTATTGCAATATTCGCTTTACTATAATGGTCTGGAACCAAACCCACAATATCTCTGAGGTAGGCCTATACTAAAAAGGGAGCAGTTTGTGGCACAGAGAAAAAAGTCATGGAAAGAAGATTTGCAACCAAAGATAAGGCATAGAAACGTAATGATAATTAGAACTAGCTCTGACATTTGGAGTCAGGATACCTGAAGCACATTAACTACTGATTCAAGATTGAGAGGGAAATAACTGAGCAAAAGCTACTTGTGAATGCTACTCATTAGCACCCTAACATCCAACTGGGAGTTCATCTGAACTCTATCTTTTTCCCAGTGGGTAGGGACACCTAGGGATTACATAGGACTGAAACTCCCCAGTTGGGTTAGGGGCATGGGAAAGCAGCAGCCATCTGAGTATGGGCACCATGTACAATATCTGAGTTATTACTTTGCTATTTAGCTTCTTTCATGTCTTGCTTGAATATTTTATTTGATCAATGTATCTCTTGTATGTCTAGCAATAGAGTAGCCATTACATGGGAGTCATTCATTGTGTATTTCAAGAATTAATAACACAAAATAGTACCTGACCCTGGGAAGCAGTGAGTGGTCCCAGAACTATGGAAGGGTTAGACTAGAGATGGGGAACCTGCAGCCTCGAGGCCACATGTGGCCCTCTAGGTCCTTGAGTGCAGTCCTTTAACTGAATCCAAACTTCACAGAACAAACCCCCTTAATAAAAGGATTTGTTCTGTAAAACATGGACTTAGTCAAAAGGCCTCACCCGAGGACCTAGAAGGCCACATGTGGCCTTGAGGTTGCAAGTTTCCCATCCCTGGGCTAGGCTATATGTATGTGGAAAGGCATCATAGAAAAGTGAAAACAAAAAAACAACAACAAAACACACACACACACACACACACACACACACACACACACACATCAGATTTGGTTTCAGAAGATCAGGATTCAAATGTTGACTCTGCTAACTTCCTATCTGTGTAATCCTTGAAAGTAACTATTTCTCAGGAGGTCAGTTGTCTCCTCCGTAAACTGAATGTTTGGGGTTCAAAAATAAGTCCCCATTCACTCATTCAGCAAGCTTTTTATTCTTTACAAACATGCCACCTGAAAACAAATCTTGCCCTTTAGCAAACAATGAAATGCTAACGTTCCTTGTATACCTTGGCATTAATATGTTACAGATGCAGCATAACCCTGTGCACAGCACCACAGGGAGGTGAGGCCAAAGAAGAGTTAGGCCCAAGGTTGCTATTTAGGCAGGCCTCTCACCTAGAATTGTTCTTGACAAGCAACAATTTTCATAAATAGGCCATGTTGGAAGAAAGGGGCAGAGAGGAGTTTCATTACTTGTAGCAGATATTTGATCACTTAACTTCAATGGCAAGAACAAGATGTCAGTCATCTTTCTATTAGCGATAAATATGTCCCCGGAAGATGAAGCCCTTTCCCCTTTAAATGTTGTCATGCTTGTTACACTGTTTGTATAATGTCAACTGCTGAGATAGGGTGGGAGATAATCTCGTGGTTGCCAACATGAAATGTTCATTGATTGAGACCAGACATACAAGAACAAGTCAATAACTGTGGTCTCTTGTAATCTTTTCTCCAACTGGAGCGTAGCAGGCAGGCTGGTACATTAAGTATTTCTGGATTCAACACCTGGCTGTCGAGAGAATATTATCTTTGGAAGCATTTATCAGAACTCAGCGCTGGAGAATGTGAAATTGTTCCATTAACACACCGTGTATGTGGAGAGAGAGAGAGAGAGAGAGAAATCCTCAGTTTGTATAGTGTCAGACTCTCCTAACCTCAATCAATCACCTTGGGGCACAGTTCAAGTCTATGACCAAGTCAAATTTCAGGGAATCCTTTCAGCACACAGATTGTCTCTCTAAGGCCCAAGGGAAATCAGACTATGTCATGAAGAGGCTTTGGCAAACCATTTCCACAGAATCAGATTTGTAGCTGAACTGTCTCTGTAACCAACTTATTAAGTGAATGTCATTTGCATGGGAAGCCCATGTTAAGTAAAAGAATATGAAAGAAATGGTCCCTTTTCAGCAGCCAGTTTAAACATGGAGCACCTTTCCTCTAGACCACTAGAACTACTTCTTGTAAAGATCTCCCATTGTTGGAAATAAAGTTACTTTATATGCTGTGTTTTTGGGGGAAAACTGGGAGGTTTTTCCAGCTGGTTTCCTATAAAAGAACAAGAAAGGTCATACTGGGTCACATTATTCTTTTGATAGTTTGGGATTCTGTCTCTAACAGAGGCACCAAATGTATTGTTCCTGGAAGGATACAACCAGGTATCAAATCTAAAAATATAGGAAGATGCGTAGTGTGTTTAGGAGGGAGAAGACCTGGGCTCTAAACTTGTTTCTGCCTACTAACTCTGGGGAAATTAACTTCATTAACTAGACCTGAATGGGCTTGAACTTCCTCATTGTAACATGGGGATCATAGTCTTTTAGGGGTGGAAGAGACGTCAAGAGGTCATCAAGCCCAACTTTCATAGATGAGAAAACCAAGGCACAGAAGGATTCCATTGACTTGCCCGAGGTCACTTAGACTCTTGTTTCAGCTCTCTCCATTGTCCTGGGTGGTTTCCTCTTTTGAGGACATCTTTTTGATCATAAGTCTCACATACTGTTCATCATTTTGCAGTCTCTGATCCTAGATTGTGATGTACATCTCCCTTCCCCATGCAGATCTCAGCCTCATTATTAAACCTTGCTTTGCCTGGCAGATTGACTGGACAAGAAACCCTTCTCGTACAACAACAAAAAATGCATATATGGTACTCTAAAGTTTATAAGGCGTTTCCCTCACCCTCTGTGAGAGTGGTAGTACAAATATTATGATCTCCATTTTACATCTGAGGAAACTAAGGCTCAGAAAGATTGTTAACTTTTGCCTATTCACTCAGCTAGTAAATGGCTAAACCACTATTTGAGTCCTCCACATACATTTTAATTTCCCACCCTTTGGAAAGAGTTCTGGATTTGGAGTCTGAGATGGAGGGGGCAGGGGTCCAAATCCCAGTTTAGCTATCCACTTTGCCTTCCTGTGCCTTCATTCGTCTCCAGGCTGCACTTAGGACTTTCTTTACCATGCCCCACCTTTCTGTGCTGTCTTCCTCCATTAGAATATAAGCTCCTTAAGGATAAGGACTGTCTCTTTCTTCCTAATGGTATTTGTATTCCCAGTGCTTAACACCCAAGCCTGACACATAATAAGTGCTTAATAAATATTTGTTCACTAACCCGGTAAATGTGAGTTGGATGAGGTAACCACCAAGGGCCCTTCCTGCATGAAGTCAAAGATCCATTTTATTTGAAAATGATCTCATGGTCCTTTCTGGCACTATTACTATTATTTCTATCTTGATATTTCCTGCTCAAAAGTATATGGAGTATCTTGGGTGTAACTGCCCCATGGTTTTGTACTTGTCCTCCAAAAGGATAAATAAAGCTAATTTAATATACAAGCAAAAGTGATAGACCAACAACTTGAATAAGCAAAGGGGAATTAAAAAAAGGTTAAATCTCTGTACTAGCAAGCAACACAAAACAGGACACCTCCATTTTTCCCAAGGAGTTTTTAAGTTAAACCTGCCACAATCTTTAAAAAAAAAAAAAGTCCCTAATAACAGAGGCGAGCTGATTGTGAATACAATGCATGGCAACATCTGTGGTTAGCACATTGTTGAACTAAAAGGCTTTAATGTGCTGGAGCAGAGGCCAAGGAACCGGTATCCATGGCAACCCTGTATTCAGCTTGACTCTGACAGTTGTGGAGTGCATCCAATTGCAATCCAGTTGAGCAGATTCTTCTAGTTTTCTAAATGGCTCCCATAAATATTTCCCATTCCCGGGATTTTTATCTTGGCCTAAATACAAAGGAAAACTAGGCACAGGAAAAAGAATTTTTTTTTTTTTTTGCTATGAAAGGGCTAACTTCAGAAAGGTTGAAATGAATCTATTCTATGTCAAGTAGAAAAAGGAATTCAGACTGTTTTAAAAGGTTTAGAGAGAGGAGAAAGCAAAGGAGATGATCAGGAATCAGAATTCCCCTGGGATTTCTAATTCCATTAAACTGTAAGCTCTTTGAGGACAGAGACTATCTTTTGCCTCTTTTTGTATGCTGTGCCTTAGCACAATGCTTGACACACAGCAAGTGCTTAATAAATGTTTATTCTTTGATTGATTGTTGATTGCTTGATCATTCCTGTTCGAATATTGTTAAGTGACTAAACAATCATTTCACCTGGTTGTGCCAGCGACAACTTCATACATTTTGGGACTACCATATATAGATTGATGGGTGGTATATCATATCTTTACATAAAAGAGGCCATGATAACATTATTATTGGTGCTGCCATCTTGTTCTCATTATTTTTTTTAAAGAGTTCAGATAGAAATAGTTCTAGGATAAGTCACTATTCTGTTATCATTCTTTCATATTCAATGTTCTGCAAAAGGTTGCATTGCTGGATAAAATAACTGCTTTTTATAACTGAATTTAAAATTTTGGGGTGCATGCTCACTTTTTGTTGACTCCCTAAAAGCAATTTCAGGATAATTCCAGTAGCAAGCAGATTGATAAAGAAGGTATACTACAATCTATTGATTTCTCCCACTAGATCCCTATATTTTGCAAGCTTTTTTATTCCTCCTAATTCGGAAATCATGAGTATTCACTATG
Source organism: Vombatus ursinus (assembly GCF_900497805.2). Lineage (NCBI taxonomy): Eukaryota > Metazoa > Chordata > Mammalia > Diprotodontia > Vombatidae > Vombatus > Vombatus ursinus. The sequence goes on along the minus strand of NW_020954596.1, from coordinate 27,107,697 downwards.
GTGACATCTTTTTTAAAGTTGATTTTAAATTTTTATGGATCAGTATTTCTTCCATGTGATTATGACAAATAGTTTTTATCTAAGATAATACTTCGGTTACAATACAGTCTTTTCATGGAATTTTTAAGATTAGTTTGAGGACTATATCATTAAAACAGGGATTTGTCATCTGTTTTTTAAAGATAAGTGAGTTTATGGTATAGGGTTTTGACCATCTGATTATGTCTCTCTAGGTATTCTTATTAAGTTTGAACCTGTGATTTTATTAGTTAAGGAAACTGTGAGTTTTTAGACATCCTTCCTCTGATAGAGATAAGCAATTTGTCTGGAAATTATCATCTTAGAGAGTTGCCTAGGGGACTTGCCTAGGCAGTCAGCAAGCATTTATTAAACTTACTATATGCCAGGAACTGTGCTAAGCACTGGGAGCTTATTGACTCACGATCAAATAATAAGCATGTACTCCAGTAGGACTGGAACCCATGTCTTCATGACTTCAAAGTCAGTCAGGTTGCCTCTCAATCAATTATTAACTCACTTCAAATTCAATCTAGAGTACTTGGATACAGCATCCTCTTACTAAAATAATTACTTAACAATTGGTTAAAAAGAATCTATAGATTTTCCTTTTTGTCATTTGTATGTAATTTGTTTATGGATAATTTATTGTCAATTAGAAATGCAATAAAAAAGGTCAAACCTTGGCAAACTGACCAGATCAGTTAGATATCAGGACTATAAGAACAAAATTCAACTCCATCCAATTAATTCCACAAGTATGCAGTCTACTATGTATAAAGCATTATGTTAGTTTCTGGGAATAACAATGTAAAAAATGGCACCACTTCTGCTCCCAAGAAATTTATAAACTAATAGAGACAAAATACTTTAATTCTAGTGCCTTCTCTCTGTTATTTCCTATTTATCATATATACACACACATATATATATATATATATAGAGAGAGAGAGAGAGAGAGAGAGAACTTGTTTGTACATATAGTTCTTTTCATGTTGTCTCCTCTTTTAGACTATGAGATTCTTGAGGGCAGAGACTATCTTTTGCCTTCTATTTATCCTCAGCACTTAGCACGCTGCCTGGCACATAATAAGTACTTAACAGATACCTTGCTGACTACACAAAGAACTATAAAGTTAGAAACTATTATGATCAAAGGTTAATAGATTTAGGGTTGGAGATACCTTGGAGATTATCTAATATTCTCCTTTCGCAGTTAAAAAAAATCCTCTATTAGGTATCTGTATCTCTAAGGCCCAATGATAAATAATGGTACTACAAAGACAACAACAAAATAGTTCCTTTTTTCAAGGAGCTGACATCTAATATGAGGAGGAAAAAAGCATTATGAATTTCTGGGGAATCAGGAAAGACCTCATGAAGTAATATGATAGATATCTGAGCTGAGCCTTGAAGGAAGATAAGAATTCTGAGAATGAGGAGTTAAGAAGAGAGTACATTCCAAGCACACACAAACAGATCACCGTCAGTAAAGTGTCTACTGCTGATTTCTACTATCCTGTTTCATAAAGTTTCATCTCATGTCTGTGGAGTAGATAAATACATGTTCACCAAATTTGCTAAATAGTTACATTTGGTAGTTGGCTTTTAGTGGTCATCAATAAAAAGAGAATGGTATCTAAGATCTAAGAGAGAAAGAGAATTTCAGAGTTTAAGATCTATTACATGCTAAGTCTCTTCTAGCATTGCCCAAAATTTTAAGTCTGTAGGTTTAAGTTCAAAGGTTTAAGTTAGCGAAAGCACAGGATCCAACATAAGCTACTGTAATAGTATGTGTGTGTGTGTGTGTGTGTGTGTGTGGAGAGAGAGAGAGAAAGACACACAGAGAGAGAGAGAAAGACACAGAGAGAGAGAGAGAGAGAGAGAGAGAGAGAGAGAGAGAGAGAGAGAGAGAAGCAATCACTCATTAGTGGGGCTCAAGTTTTTGATATCTTTTCAGATTTAAGCCCATTACCTTAGTGTGGTACACTGGAAATAATGAGAGTTCGGGAGTCAGAAAACCTAGGATCAAATTCATGCTTCATTCTGTGTGAGCACACACAAGTCACTTAACCCATCTAGTGTTCAGTTTCCTCATATGTAAAATTAGATGTTGAACTAGAAAGTATTTTCCAGCTCTAAATATATGCTCAGTTCTAATGATCTAAATCTATGAAGCAAGGAAATGACAACCACCATCATCTAGTCAACCAGTCAGTCAAAAAATACTTAATAGGGATTTATTATGTGATAACTACTAGGAAGATGAAGAAAGGTTTTGAAAAACAGTTCCTGCTCTCAAGGAGCATATATTCTAATGAGGGAAATAACATGTGAGCAACTAGGTACATATAAGATATAATACTGAGTAAATAGAAAGTAATATAGGAGAGAAAGGTACCAGATGGGAGACTAGGAAAGGTCTTCTGCAGAAGGTGGGATTTGAGCTGAGTCTTGAAGGAATCCAGGGAAACTAAAAAGTAGAAGTTAAAGAGCAAGAGTATTCCAGGCATGAGATTGAGCCAGTACAAAGGTACAGAGATGGAAGACTCAGTATCCATGTTGGAGGAACTATAAAAAGGTCAATGTAGCTGAAGCACAGAGTACACACATAGAGTGTGTACAAAGGTAGCAAATAAGCAGGATCAGGATCTAGATCCTTTGACTCCAAATCCAGAACTCTTTCTGATCACAAATTTGGTTCAACAAAGATTTATTAAATGTCTACCATGTGTGAGGCAACTAGGTGGTAGAGTATGGGATCTGGACTCTGGAAGACCTGAGTTCAGATCTGACCTTAGACACATACTAGCTGTGTGAACCTGGGCAAGTCACGTAACCAGTCTCATTTTCATCTTCTATAAAATGGGGGAGGGCAATAATAGCACCTTCCTCCCAGGATTGTTGTGAAGATCATGTGAGAAAATTGTAAAGTTCTTCACAAACCTTAAAGCACTATATATACATAGCAGCTGTGATGATGTTCAATTGTGCTAGACACAGAAGAAAATAAAGACAAAAACAAAGGAGTCCTTAGCCTCAAAGAACTACACACACACACACACACACATACATACACACACACACACACAAGTATGTATATGTCTCTATATATGTATATGTGTCACATATGTACATATATATATGTTACACAGGTATGTGAATGAAGTAGGATACTCAAAGTACACAAAGTATAGTCAATACCATTCTCTAAAGGGGGAAGACTGAAGTTAATCCATCTCTGTCTTCCTTGCTGGCTCTTCTTTCTTTCCATCTCTCAATGGAAGTTTCCTCCAAGGCTCTGTCCTTGGTCCTCTTTTCTCTCTGCAATCCATCCTTGACAATCTTACGCACTGCTCCTGCTTCCGTTAGAAGCCAATGATGCTATAGAATGAGTCTTGAATCTGGAGTCACAGGATCTAGGCTTGTGCCCCACTTCTCATATTGTATGAGTTTGGGTAAGCCACAATTTCCTCATCTGAAAAATTAAGGTGAATGCATTAAATGACCTCTAAGGTCCCTTCCACATATAGTTGCTATTATGTAACCCAAATCATTCCTTTTTTAAATAAGGAAAAAGAAGAACAGGAAGATAAATAACTTGCCCAAGGTTACTCGCAGAAATAGAGTTAGAAGTGATATCTTTTGACCCCTGTTCCTGGGATCTTTCCATAATACCCTGAATTGAAAGGGTTCCCTTTATAAGTCAAGATAACTATACCATGTTACTCTCCTATCAAAAATCCCCAATGACTATTTATTGCCTACTAAATTAATTCCAAATTATCATGCCTAGGATTCAAGGCCATCAACAATTTTGGCCCCCATATAACTTTACAGATTTATTTTCTGAGCCCTGACTTTACATGGAATAACGTCAAGAAATACAGTATAAGAAGCAAGGGGAGAAGGGCAAAGAACACCAAATATCAGCAAATGATAATTTGTCTCAGACAAGGAATCATGCCCAAGAAAACATTCTCTCCAGTGTGTTGGACATCCTACCAAGGTCAAGTGTCAGTGATTAGGCAAATCCCTAGGCAGAGGAAATATATTCCATGCATGAATCCAAAGAGGCAGGATAAGAGTTGAAAAGAGAGCAGGCAAAAGCCCAAAATCCAGGCCAGGATAGTACCAAGGTGTCTGCAGAATGCCAAGATTCAAGCAAACCAGTGGCTACATGAAAATTCAAGGTCAGAAAGTCAACGTGGGATCAGGTAACCAAAATTCAGGGAGTATCACAGAGTTTGCCATTTGTCTGATTCAACACATATGCCCTAAAGTTTCAGTCATTTTAAAACTTTGTCTGCTTATATTCCCCACCCTTAGCTAGTTCACATGTGCTGGTTTTATCATGGACAGGTAACACCAGGTCTTTTCTTGATTCAGCTACTCCTGTTGAGTTATCAGTTCTTTCAGTGTGCTATCCTTGCACCTTCTTCACACTAGCCACATATCATTACTCAGGTGTGTCCACCTGGCTGTGGGCCTGGACACATCTCCCATTACTCTTCTCTGTGCAACCTTCAACTTCGGTGGATTACTGTTTGCCTAACAAGTGTCAGGTTTCTTGTCCCTAGCCTAGACCTTTGCTTATGCTGTTTTGTTTTGTTTTGTTTTTTCAGTTGAAATCCCCTATCCTACCTTTTCTAGCTCTGAAAGCTCTTATGAATTTTTCAAGGACCATCTTTTATACTATCTTCAAGAAACTTAACATGTAAGGAGGGAGGAATGAGAAGAGAGGAGACAGAGAGAGACAGAGAGAAAGAGAAGGAGAGAGGAATGAGAGGAGAGAGGGAGGGGAAGAGTGGGCCCCTCATATGAAGGGAGGCCCACCTATGGCAAGAGGCCATAGTGTAGTTGTGCATGTGGCTTGAAGAGAGGCAGAATAGACATCTCTAGCCTCTTCTCTCCCCACCCTTCTCTAAGGGAGACTTTTATTCCTCCTGGGAGGGGAACCAAGAAGTTGAGGCCAGAGACCATTCTCCTCTCCTCTCCCCTCCTCAGAGGAGGTACAAGGCTAGAGTACATCTATCTGCTCCTTTAAAGATTGATCACCTTGAGGAGATGACCAGGTTCTATCTAACTTTTGATTATTTTGTCTTTTGGGGGAGGGTGATCCCAAGTTCTATATCTAAGGCTTGACCCCTTTCCCACCTAATACCAGTTCTGTAATGACTACACAATGAATAGCAAAGAAGCCCATTTATCCAAATCATAGCAAAATAGAACTGAGAAAAGGAATACATAGGAGAATATATACCAGAGAATACAGAGTGAAGGTGGTCTCCCATTAGGAGCAAGATAACTCACCTCAACCAAGAGAGAAGATCCTGGATCTCACCCAAACAAAAATACCCCAGTCTATAGAGTAGCACCCTGAGAATAGGAACATGATGAAGACTATCTGCTCCTCTTGTGTGATCCTAAAGTCTTTTCCTTTAGCAACCTGAAGTGCGTTTATTGACCTCTTCCATCTTCTCTCTCAAAGCTGGAAGCCATCTCCATGCTCCCAACTCACTCAAAGAAAATTCTCACTTAAAGAGTCCCCAAAGGAAGACTGGCTGAGAATTGATGCTTTCACCTCTCACCAACTCCATGCCACTCCTTTCAGGGCAGGGTCTCAACTTGACCAATAAGGAGAAAGCACTATACCAATGGGCTTTGGGACAGGGGTTATAAATACAATCCCTCCCTCTTCAAAATCCCCAGAGCAATTTGTTTTACAATAAATCAATCAATCAATAAGTGCATACTTTGTGTCAAGCTCTGAGCAAGGGGCTTGAGAGACAAGTACAAGAATAAAGTTTTGCTTGCCCTCAAGAAACTTGTGTTTCATCCATAGAAACAAAATGCAAACATATAAAAAAAATAAATATAAGTTAATATTTGGGGAAAGGCACTAACAGGTAGGGGAATAAGGAATGGTCTCATATAGAAGGTGGTTCATGAGATTAGTTTTGAAGAAAGCTAGGAATTCTGAGGCAGAGATGAGGAGGGGATACATTCCAGACACGAGAGATGGAAACAGGAGACAGAATATTGTGTGTGGGATTGGTCTCCTGACTTCAAAACCACTCTTGCCACTGTATCGAAGACTGATTAAGCTGAACTGTAGAAGAGTAATGTATAATAAGTCTAGAAAGGTAAGTTGAAGCTGAGTTATAAAGGCTTTAAATGTCACATGGAGGAACTGATATTTGATCCTAGAGGTAATAGGGATCCATCAGAGGTTATTGATTAGATAAGGTATATAAACAGAACTTTTCTTTAAGAGTGTCACTTAGCTATTGTAGCACTTACCATATTATAACTTATATAGTAACTATTTTTGTACTATGAACTAGCTCTTTAAATTCTGTTAGCCTGCATAGTCAGTTAATATTATTAATATTTAGTAATATTAGTATATTACCAAAAACTACTTCTGTATAAGAAATTGTGTAAAAGAGATCATCTAGGAAACACATTCAAAAAAGGGTGTGGGTTGGTCATATAGCAAGTGTAAAGAATAGCAAATGGAAAGCCCTAATACTCATAAAACCTTTTTCTAAAATGCCTAGAAGAAGTATTCTAGTACTTCAGGCAGATTCTCTATGAAGCATTTATAGGATGACAAGAACTAGAATCACAGAGGATGAGGAGGTCTAAATAATTTGCATTCTTCACCACTGGGGGGAGTAACACTATTGATGAGATCTTGGGGTCACAGAGATATTATTAGAATTATTATTACCACTTATCTTATTTCCCCAACTAGACTCTAAGATTCTTAAGGGTTAGTGGTGTTCATCCCCTAACATAATACTTTGAATATTAGTTGGCACTTAATACATGTTTATTAAATTGAATTACTAATTTTTATTGTTCCCTCCACCCCAGTACCTTGCACATAGTAGGTCACACTAAATATGCATTAAATTTAAATGAATGGAATACAGCTCAAGTAGAAAAGTGTGTTGGAAAACTCATGTGTATACTGTATAGTCTGACTATCTTACTTGTCCTCCAAATTGGTTGACATACACATACAAACTCATTTTCCCAAAGAGGAAAGAAAACACATGCTCAAGAAAAGAGGAAAGTGGTTTTAAAATCAAGATTATCCAGATGCCATGGAAAAGATAAATATGTTTGTGGAATGGTGAAAATGGATGAAGTTAATAGCCTCTTGAAATCTATTTGAAAATTATCAAAGTGTGAATGTGTCCTACTGATGTTTGATTTGCCTTCCAACCAATAGCTGAAGAACATTGAACTTTTAAATCTTATTCCGATATTTCTTTTCAACTGGATGAAAAATGCAGATTGAACTTTATCCAAATGATAAGGCTTTAAGTTTTATTCTTAAAAAACTTAGTATTCTTCTTGTTTCATTCAATAATTTTTGAAAGAACTTTTCCAAAGATTAAATAAAGCTGAATTCAATTTCCCCTGAAGAACATATGGCAAGAAAGTCAGGGGAAGAGGTGATTGGTACAATGTGTTTTAGGTTTTAACACACAACTTTTGAAAAAACGAAACAAAAAACCCAGCTGCATATGCTCAGCCCCATAAAAAAATCACTAGTTTCCTTTAACTGTTCTATGACTATCAGTGTTTTTTTAATTATCTCTTTGGGAACTGATAGAAATTGAGCAGTTGTAGGAAAGTGGAAAGTTTTATAAGGCAAATTCAACCTCAACCTATCACAAACCCAAACAAAATCAACAATTTACCAGAAATCCTCTGAATTAAGCAAATTAAAAGCCTTCCTTATTTTCTAAACCTGACAGAAGTGATTATGGATTAAACTCCAAAATGTTGATTGCCCACCCTCATTATTAGTTCATTTTCTTAAAAAAAATTAATAGAAATACATTACCAATTCAATGAAACTCAATGTGGGAAGTTGATCATTGGACAAGTCAGTCTCCACAGACAGCCAAACTGAATTTCTACTACTGTATTCATTATGTTCTCCAAACTAATATGACCTACATTTGGTTCAAGAGCATCTAGGTGAAATCTACAGAAGGGAGTCATTTTGTGGAAGTAGCCTGGTGTAATGGAGAAGACACAGGCCTAGAAGTCATGATACAGTAGAAAGAAGATTAGACAGACACAAATAAAGTCAGATCTAAATAACTGGAAAAACATCAGTTGCTCATGGGTAGGCTGAGCTAATATAATAAAAGTGACAATTCTGCCTAAGTTAATTTACTTATTTAGTGCCATAACAATCAAACTACCAAAAAATTATTTTATAGAGCTAGAAAAAATAACAAGATTCATCTGGAAGAACAAAAGGTCCAGAATATCAAGGGAACTAATGAAAAGAAATGCTACGGAAGGTGTCCTAGCCATTCCAAATCTAAAATTGTATCATAAAGCAGCAATCATCAAAACTACTTGGTACTGGCTAAGAAATACAGTGGTGAATCAGTTGGATAGGTTAGGTACACAAGACACAGTAGTCAATATCTATAGTTATCTACTGTTTGATAAACCAAAAGACCCCAGCTTCTGGGATAAAAACTCATTATTTGACAAAAACTGCTTGGAAAATTGGAAAAAAAGTATGGCAGAAATGAGGCATTGACCAAGATCTTACACCATATACCAAAATAAGGTCAAAATGGGTCCACAACTTACATATAAAGGCTGATACTATAAACAAATTGAGACAGCAAGGAACAGTTTACCTGTCAGATTTATGGAGAACAGAAGAATTTATGATCAAACAAGAGATAGAGAACATTATGAAATACAAAATGAATAATTTTGATTACATTAAATTGAAAAGTTTTTGCACGAAGCCAATGCAACCAAGATTAGGAGGGAAACAGAAAACTGGGAAAGAATTTTTACAACTGGTATCTCTGATAAGGGCCTCATTTCTAAAATATATAGAGAACTAAGTGAAATTTATAAGAATACAAGTCATTCCCCAATTGATAAATGTGAAAAGATAGGAACAGGCAGTTTTCAGATGAAGAAATTAAAGCTATCTAGAGTCATATGAAAAAATGCTCTAAATCACTTGATTAGAGAAATGCAAATCAAAACAACTCTGAGGTGCCACATCACACCTCTCAGATTGGCTAACATGACAAAACAGGAAAATGATAAATATTGGAAAAGATGTGGGAAAATTGGAACATTAATGCATTGTTGGTGGAGTTGTGAACTGATCCAACCATTTTGGAGAGCAATTTGGAACTATGCCCAAAGGGCTATAAAAATGTGCATACCCTTTGACCCAGCAATAGCACTTCTAGGGCTGTATCCCAAAGAGATCATAAAAATGGGGAAAGGACCCACATGTACAAAAATATTTGCAGCAGTTCTTTCTGTGGTGGCAAAGAATTGAGGGGATGCCCATCAGTTGAGTAATGGCTGAGCAAGCTGTAGTATATGAATGTAATGGAATACGATTGTGCTATGAGAAATGATGAGCAGGCTGACTTCAGAAAAACCTGGAAAGACTTATATGGACTGATGCTGAGTGAAGTGAACAGAACCAGGAGAACATTGTACACAGTAACAGCCACATTGTGCGATGACTAACTTTGATAGATACTCACCTCTTCTCAGCAATGCAAGAATCTAAGACATCTCCAAAAATCTCATGATGGAAAATGCTATACACATCCAGAGAAAGCACTATGGAGTTTGAATGCAGATCAAAGCATACTATTTGCTCTTTTTTTTTCTTCTATTTTGTTTTGTTTCTTCTCTCTCATAGTTCCTCCTATTGGTTCTAATTCTTCTTTACAACATGACTAATGTGAAAATATGTTTAATAGGAATGTATATGTAGAGTCTATATCAGATTGCGTGCTATCTTGGGGAGGGAGGTGGAGAAGGAGGGGGAGAAAATTTAAAACTCAAAAGCTTATAGAAGTAATTGTTGAAAACTAAAAATTAATTAATTAATTAAAACTTTAAAAAATGAAAGAAGATGAGATGGAAATTAATCGACTTGGATATGAATCTTCCAGTAACTTGCTTTGTGATGGTTGGTAAGTCACTTTACCTCTCTTCCTCAGTTTTCCCCTCTCTAAAATGTCATGATTAGACAAGTTCATCTCAGCTCTTTATCAACTGTAAGATTCTATGATCTATACAATAAAAACTGTACACTTAACACAATTAACCAGAACCTTTAGTTAACTGAAATTTTTCAAACATTTATCAAAGATTTAGTCACATATGATTCGGGAAGGAAAGAAGGAAGGAAAGATCAACTCCCAAGCCATATTCTAGCCTTAATTCATGTTCAGTTCATAACAATGTCCTAGATATGAAACACTGGCAATCAGAACAATCACCATGATATACAATAAGATGATGAATTATCAAAGATTCAATTTTATAGCATCTACTTATTAAAGGACTCAATTATTTTAGTTCTCATAAAAAATCAAAAATAGAAAGAATTTTCTGCTAGCCCAAAATTTCAACTGAACACAGCATCCTATCCCACAATATTTCATCAGTTTAGTCTAAAAAAAAGTAAGGGAGGATATGATTATTTTCTCACAGTATTGGAAGGGCTCTCAATAGAAAGAATAATTGCTCTGCTTGGCCTCTTCAAACCATAATGGGATCAATGCGTGGAAGTTTCAGGCAGGTAGATTTAAAATCATTGTAAGGAAAATAAGTTTCTAACAATCAAAGATGTCTAAAAATGAAATGAGCTTCATCAGGAAGGAGGAAGTTATCCCTCTCTGAAGGGATTTTGAGTGGATGTTGGATGATCATTTGCAGGGAATAAAATAGAGACAATTTCTGCTTTAGGTCTGGCTTGAACTGAACAACCTTTAAGGTCCCATCTAACTCAGAGATTTTTGCAAGTCTCCAGTGCTTTCAGGGTAGCGCTGCTTACAATTATATTGCTAGAAGCCATCTTGTCTCTCCCTTTGAGTTTTCAAGGATATTACACAGACAGGATAAGATAGACAAATTAATAACCAGCTACAGACATTAAAGGTTGGACATTAAAATAGGCATATGTACTTCCCTAACTTAAGCAATGAAGATTTCCAAAGCAAGCAGGCCTTGATCCAAGCTTTGAAAGAGGGGAGAATTTATGTTTCTGATTAGATAGATTCTAGCATTTCATACACACGGTTCCCCACTCCACCCCAAAGAGTTATTTACATATGAAAATAAGTCAATTTTAATTATGCACATGATAGACATGATAGTCATGCTATAGAGCTTCCTTATTTTCCTTCATGATTTGAACTGTCACAAAATCATATGTTTTTAAGTTGGAAGGGCCCTTAGAGATTAACTGGTCCAGCTCCCTTTAAATCCTTTAATTAATTTATTTCATTAATTTAAATCCTTTAAATCCCTTTAAAGATAAGGAAACTGAAGCCCAGAGAAGTCAAGTAGATTGCCTGCTAGCAAGTTAGTATCAGGGTCAAACCTAGAATCCAAGTCACCTGATTCCTGGGACTCTTAGTGTGCCACCCTGCCTAGATCACACTCTCCAATCAAGTTACTAAAGAACTTGTGTAAGAGTAATCAGGAGGCACTGGAGAGCTAGAAGGATGCTCCAGGTGGTCCGCAGCCTTAGATTGTTAATGCTTATTATTATAAATAATACACTTTTATTTCTGCTATGTATTCATAATTGACACATGATATTTAATATAAACCAGACATTATCTCATTGGTGTCTCATCAAAAGCTGTAACATCTGTCCCATAAATTCCAGGGATTTTGTGTGTATTTATATGTGCGGTGGGAAACAGAAGTGGGTGGAGTAGGTGATACATAGGGTCTCTACTTCCTATCCTTCCTCCAAAAGTGGCCGGAGAAACAAAAAATAAAATAAGAACCATTGGTCTAGATAGCTTTCTAGACTCATCTGAAGATTTTTTTTTTTCAAAAAAAAAAAAGAGATCTAGTGGATTCAAGACAAAAGTAGCTGGTGAAACATTGATGTGTCCTAGCATCTTCAGATGTTAAGATGTTAGATCTTTAGATCTAAGTCTTTAGAAAGGGAGCTGAGATGAGAGTTACATCTCTTATTGGATGGGAAAGATGAGCTAAAATGAGGTAGCAAGTATTTCAATATTTCAAGAGCACTAGATTTGGATTCAGAATATATGGATTTAAAATACCAGCTCTGCCACTTACTCCCCAGGTAACTTTGGGCAATACGAGTCCCTTCTCTCCTTATTCGTAAAATGAGGGTTGAACTAGATGACCTTCAACTTTATAGCTCCAAACTGATCCTCTTGACTTTGAATCCTATGACCTCGGATGATCAAAAGCTTTCCAAGTATTCATGCACTCTAAGCCTTGGAACAGGCATCTGCAAGACCATTGGGAGTAATGGAAAGAGTACTGCTCTAATGTACACAAAGAACAGTGAAGTAGATGTCAAGAAATATGATTTCTAGTTCTAACTGATACTAACAAGCCATGCTCCTCTCTAGGCCTCACCTTTTCTCATTTGTAAAATTGGAGTTTTGAACTGCTGGATCATTAGTCTCAAAATCAAATTGCCTATTTATTTGCTTTAGGTTGATAGTGCTAATAATTTCTAAAACTTTGTTTCTCTAAGAAAGGCTCATTAATCTAATTACATGTTCATCAGATCAATATGAATGACAAGGGCTTGAAGTCCCTTGAGTGGATGAATTCTGAGGTTCCTTCCATCATTGATCCAAAGTTATATAGGAAAATAGTCATCCAATCTTTAATAGAAACATGTAAAAGTCTATAAAATGCAGAGGTGAATGTAGTGGTTGTGGAGAATGACAATCCTCTAAAATCCAAGTATCTATGGAAATTCATTCAATGATATTTATCAAGTACCTACTGACAATTAATCAATAAGGATTTATTAAGTATCTACTCTGGGCCAGGCACTATTCTAGGCACACAAAAATCTCCCAAGTAGATTACATGCTAACACAGCGCAGTAGGTAGATAGAGTGTCAGGTTTGTAGTCAGGAAAATTCATCTTCATGAGTTAATATCTGGCCTCAGACACTTAATAGCTCTGTGATCCTGGGCAAGTCACTTAATCCTGTTTGCCTAAGTTTCCTCACCTGTAAATTATGTAAATGAGCTAAAAAAGGAAATAGTAATCCATTCCAGTATCTTTGCCAAGAAAACCCCAAAACGGGGTCACAAAGAGTCACACATGACTGGAACGTCGAAATAACAAGCAGAATTTGAACATTTGCTTTTTATCTATAAAGAGAACAAATACAAATTAAATCCAAGGTAGTCAAATACCAGATAGTTTGAGAAAGAAGGAAGAAACAGCTAAGAAAATCAGGAAAGACTTCATGTAGAAAATGGCTCTTGAGCTTCACCTGGAAGGAAAACTGGGATTTCATGAGGGAGAGGGGAGGAAGAAATGCATTTCAGACACAAGAGATTCAGTGCAAAGACATAGAGATGGGAGGTGAAGTGAGGAACATGGAGAAGGCCATTTTGGCTGTATTAAAGAGTGAAGGAAAGGAAGTAATGTCCAACAGGGCTAGAAAGACAAATTGGGGCAGGTTCGGAACGTCTTTAAAAGTGAGAGACTGGAGGCAGGTATATATATATGAGAGTCATCAGCATAGAGATAAAAATTAAAACCTTGAAAGCTGATGAAGTCACTAAGCATCATAGAAAGAGAAAAGTAGAGGGGCAAGAACAGAGCCGTGGGAAAACTCACACTTCGAGGTTGTGACTTGGGTAATGAGCCAACAAAAGAGACCGAGAAGGAGTCAATAGACCAGTAGGGGGTGAAACAGGAAAGTGTAATATCATGAAATCTTAGAGAGGAGAGAGTATAAAGTAGGAAAGGGTGGTCAACAGTGTCAGATGCAGAACAGAGCTTAAGGTTGAGGACTGAAGGAAGACCATCAGATTGGGCATTGATAACTTTGGAGAGAATAGTTTCAGTTGAGTCATGACCTCAGAAACCAGATTGGAAAGCAAGTATAGACAGCTTTTTCTATGAGTTTGGCTACAAAGGAGAGGAGAGATGCATTGTGTGTCAAGCCCTGTGGAAGATGCTGAGAGAACATTTTGGATGCTTCAGGTTTCCTGTTTTTTAACATCTTACAATCTAGATTTGGAGAGACAAAGACCTGGTGATGTGGTGAAAATTAACTGGATTTGGAGTCAGACACCTAAGTTTGAGTCCTGGATCTCTGATTTACTATCTATCTAACCTTTGGCAAGTCATTGGACCTCTCTGAGCCTCACTTTTCTCATTTGTAAAACGAGCAGGTTGGACTAAAATTCAGGGATGGGGAATCTGCAGCCTCAAGGCCCTCAAGTGTGGCCCTTTGACTGAATCCAAACTTCACAAAACAAATCCCCCTCATAAAAGGATTTTTTCTGTAAAACTTGGACTCAGGCAAAAGGCTTCACCCAAGGACCAAGGTGGTCACATGTGGCCTTGAAGCCACAGGTTCTCCACCCCGGGCTAGATAGTCTCCTCAGGCTCTAAATTCATGATCCTATGACAGTCAAAAAGGATTGGGAATACAAAGAAATACAAAAACTGTTCCTGACTTCAATGAGCTGCTCAAAATCTAATGGAGAGAGAAAACAGGTAAATAACTTGTTTAGTCATCTCAGTTGTGTCCAACTCTTCGTGATCCCATCTGGGATCTTCTTGGCAAAGATACTGTAGTGGTTTGCTATTTTCTTCTCTAGTTCATTTTAAAGATAAGGAAACCGAGACAAATAGGGTTAAGTGACTTGCCCAGGGTCATACAGCTAGTAAGTGTCTGAGGCCAGATTTGAACTGAAGTCTTCTGGACTCCAGGCCCAACACGCTCTCCACTATGCCACCTAGCTGCCTCTGAGTAAATAACTAAGTACATATGATATAATTGAAGGCAATCTCTGAGAAGACTAGGAAAGATCTCCTTCAAAAGGTGGGATTTAGATAGCCAGAGAGAATAAGAGAAGATGCGAAGTAAGAGCATTCCAGGAGGGCAGTCAATACAAAGGTATAGACATATATTTTCCTATAGAAAAAAAGAACAATGTATATTCTATATACACGTGTATAAACAACAAATAAAAATGTATGTGGTATGTATATGTATGTATGTATACACAAATGTATGTAATCCACCTATATGCATACTATATATAAGAAATGTATATATACACAAATATAATGTATACATACATTGCCCTTTTCAAATAATATACATGTATATTATATAAACTATATGTATGTAATCTATGTATGTTTGCATAATACATATGTAACAAATGTGTGTATTATGGATACGTGTATATATATTTTTTCAAGCAAATTGCCTATTTCAAAATAATATACATGTATACCACATAGACTGTATATATGTGTATATGTATGTGTATAGTCTTACCATGTCATCCCAGTACTCAGAAAATTGAGTGTGTATGTTATATGTGTGTATATGTATAAATATGTGCATATGTGTAGGGATGAGGGTAGGGATGTACAATGTGAGTGGTTCAGACAAGTGTTACAAAAATTGGAGTAAAAGGAAAGATTATTGTGGGCTAGAGTGGTCAGGGAAAACTTCATAAACAGGACCAGAGCTGTGCCTCTAATCTGCCCTGCCTATTCCTGTGCACAGTTTAATACTAAAGATGTTTATACTTAAAGGAAAAGCCAGTTTGTTGGATCTAACAGAATAGAGCGACTCTTTCCAAAAGCATCATCATGATCAATTATTATCAGAGAGTAGGAATAAGAAGCATCTCCTAAACTTTGAAATCCAATAAAGTAACAAGCCAGATGGAAATTGGCCTATAATCTATTTTTGTTCTTTCTGCTAGGCAGATGGTTTTTACCATCCAACATATACTATGTACTTGTTTTGAATGTTTAGTTTCCTTCCCTTGTGCCTTCAGGACAAGAAGAGGTGTGTGTCCTCACAAACCTTATTGGACCCAAGCTCTAATGCCTCCCCAACCCTGTCCCAGTGCACATGATAAAAATAGGCTAGAAAATGTCCCTCCGATTTATTGGCCTAGCAAGGGGCAATTCAAGATCTTTCCCCTTTGCAGAAAAATCCTGAGCTGAAATTGTGACCACTAAAATCAGAGATTTGAAGTTAAGAAAAAGAAAACTACTCAGTGAGTAAAATTCCTTCTAACTACAAAGCCTCTACTTAAATAAAAGCTGGAAAGCTTAATAGGACATTATTAAATTGTTTAATCATCCCTCTAGAGACATTTGAAGCTGTCTCTCTTCAGAGGACCACCTCCATGGGGGTCCTAGAGACAGGCTGAGGTTACATTGATGATCTTTAGAGAAGTTCACTCTACTCCAATAAAAACCGAACGACTAAGAAGTCACAGCAGGAAATTCAAATTTTAGAATCTCAAGAAAAACACATTTCCTTTCATTTCCCATCTCCTGGGACATTAATTCCAGATGACTCTGGGGAGAGCAAGAAATTGCAGAAATAAGTACTGCTATTTCATTTCTGTGGTCACCAGGTCATGTCAGATGACAAATTGGCCTATTTGGATTCTCCAGAAAATCGCGGCCCTCCCCCTCAAAAAACACAAACATGCCCATGGATAGTCTTTCCTCCCTAAGCCAGGAGAAGAGGATCATTTTATAGTTGTCTGCAATTTCACACACATATACACACATGCACACACACTCACTCACACACCCCAGAAATCAGAAATCAAGGCCCCAGGTTTGGAGACCTGGGGCCTTATTTTAATATTGTTAGAAAGGCCAAGGCTAGCAGTAATCAGCTAAGAGTGGCACCAGGAAACAAACCTTCCTCTATCTCTTTCTCTGGCTCCCAGCAGACAGCTGTCAACCGTGTCTGTCCATGCATAACAATATGTATAGGAATAAATTAGCCTCTGTACTTGGATCAATAGTCATGATGGTTGTGGACTCATTCTTTGGTGCTGAGTGGGACACTCTCCCCAGCAACCCTGTCTAGAACAGGCTCCCAGTCTGATCTCTCCTAGTTTGCCTGATCCCTCAAAAGCTTACCTTACCTTGTCTAATTGGGCATGGTCTCTTTGCCAATGTCCTCTTTGAACAGATAACTGATCTTCTGATAACTGATCTTCTCATCTTGATGCTTTGCCTACATTCAATAATACTAAGATTGACCTACTGCTTGACCTAACAGTCTTGATTTTAGTTGCTAGAATTATAGATTCATGGAATCTTCAAGTTGGAATTTATCTTAGAAGTCATTTAGTTCAATCCCTGCCTAATGGCAGCTTGGTGGCACAGTGGATAGAACAGTGGTCTTGAAAAATCAGCATGACTCATCTTCAAGAGTTCAAATCCAGCCTCAGACACTTATTAGCTGTGTGAGCCTGGGACAATCACTTAACCCAGTTTGCCTTAGTTTCCTCAACTGTAAAACGAGAAGGAAATGGCAAACTACTGCAGTATTTCCAGTATCTTTGCCAAGAAAACCCCCAATGGAGTCATGAAGACTCAGAAACAGTTGAAAAACAACAGCAACAACAAAACTGCCCAATGGCAATATATCTGATAAGTCACTTATTCATGAAGAATATCTATATTATATCCCAACCCTAAATTATCTATTAAGTTATATGGATTTTATTCATTAGTCTTGGCCATATAAACAAAACTCCCAAACAAGTAAATCTACTGTACTTCTTAACTATTTCAAAAATTAAGCAAAAAAATTAATTTATCTGCACCTTACTAATGTAACTACTCTGCTTTCTCCACTCCCCAACTTCTACTATGAGTAATTTAGTCCACATCTAAATATTTGGGGTTCCCAAGGTACAAGAATCTTTTGATTCACCAAACCATGCAACTCACTTTTCAGTTTTATAGCTATTCCTGATTTCCCTCCAAGTTCATGATAAGTATTTCCAGAACTCTTCTACAGAATACATAAACCATTGGATTTAGAACTTTGGCCCATTTCTCCCCTTAAGACTAGATCCTTATCATAAGCCTTGTCAGAAATCAACACAGAAATTCTTCAGATGAATTAACTCTCACACCACCAATATACAGTTGAATATGTAATTGCTCCTGAATTTGCAATTTTAATCTCAAAAATCCATCTGGGTTTTCAGCCACAAATATATTGTTCTAATGAGGCAAACTACCATTTGTTTGAAAAATTCCTCATAACATGACCTTCCAGTAACACTAATGTTTGTTCCCCAACTCTTTCCCAGCAGATGGCTTATCAGAAGAAGTCAGTTTTTATATAATTAAAGATTTGAATCAATTTGTATTATATTTTTATAAAATCTACCCCCTGAACATCATTTTAGTCAATTTCTTTCTAATTCTCAGATTGTTAACATAATAACTTAAATCCTCATATTACAGCATTTGTTCTTCCTACAGCACCTTATAGATTTGTTAGTTGTTTGTTTTTTTTTTAAGTTAAAGAATTTTCTTAATCAAGTAAAGATGAGAGATCCTGACTCCTAGGTACAGAGGTTTGTGATAGATTTCATTCTCAAAATAATAATTACACCTACCCACATTTGTTATTTGGCACTTAACAATTAACAAGGACATAAATCATGCCATTTTAATCATCATAATACCATTAGCAGGTAGGTAGTATAAGTAAATGTATGCTCATTTTACAGATGAGAAAACTGAGGCTTAGAGTGCATTCCTAGGTGGAAAAGTAATTTACCTCTCAGGTTATACAACTATTAAGTGTCCAAGCTAAAATATAGAAAATGGTAGACTCTTAGAATTGGGAGTAACTTGAATGATCTAGTCTAACCCAGATCTTCTCATTCCCATTCCAGTGTTTCTAACAATCACTATTCCATGAAGCCTCCTTAATACTGAGAAACTACATCTACCAATATAAATAACAGGGGGAGTTTCTGGGAACTATTCCTTTGTGAAATACTATTAACCTCAGATCTACATTTATCGAGGCACTCTCCTCTCTACTGTTCCCAAAGCATATTATACTGACTCATGAGGCCCAAGTTCATGTACTGTACCTTCAAAGATCATTCATAGGAGCATAGATTTAGAGCTGGGAGGACCCTAGATATCATCCTTTTATATCCCTCCTTTTATAGGTGAAGAAAGTAAGACTGAGAGTGGTTAAGTGATTTACCCAAGGTCTTACAGATAATAAGTAAAAGCAAAAATCAATAGCCAAGTTCCTTGACTAAAAATCCAGCATTATTCCCACCATATCATGTTTCTTCCTGCACCGTGAACTGAGAAGTTTCTTCTGTCTTCCTTTGCAATGCATCCCATGTATGTCAAAAGACAGCTAAATTAATAAGAGATTTTAAGGGAAGGAAGGCAAGAATTCACTTTTTTCTGGATTTTATAATCTCCATCACTAAAGTCAGGGCTGCCAGTCTTGAAGTTGACAGAGATGTGAGATGCAAGGTGATAGAGTGAGAGTAGACACAAGACAGACAGAGAGAGATACGAGACAGAAAGACAAAGACACAGAGAGAATGGCAGAGACAGAGAGAAAGAGCAGAGACACAGAAACAGAAGCAGAGACAGACACAAACACTGAGAGGAGAGGGACAGAGACAGAGACTGGCTGACTGCCTCTTGTTGGATGCCACCCTGGTCAAGCCACTTGGGATCAAGGTGTGAAGACATGTCAGTTTATTAACTTATGAGTTAGTGGGGGTGGAGCTGAGAGGTATAGATGGCAAAGTATAACATCACTTCCTCCATAAGGCACTATTTGCTGGACCATTCTTCTTAGGAGAACAAATTACAGAATTAGAAGACTGTTTCACAAGTATACAACTAGAGCAATATAGATTAAAGGAAGTTTCCCTCAAACTTGAATTCTTTCATGAATTTACATTCTCTAACTTAAGGATTTGTCTAAGAATCAGTTCTGGTCTTCTAAAGTCAAAGGAACTTCTCCACTGGACAGTGCTAAGTAGAAGTGAAGTCTCACACAGTCCTGTGGTACAGCCACCTCACTACCTGACACAATGTACAACCTGTATCTTGGGTTAGTGGAAATAACACAGGACCTTGATGGTGAATTCTGAGTTTTGTACTTTTGACCTCCATAACCTTGGGAAAGTCACACTACCTCTTTTGGCTTTAGTTTCCTTCACCTGTCCAATGAAGAGGAAAGGACTCTAAGAACCTTTCCATCTCTAAATCAAATTATTTGGCATGATTCCCAGTGGAGATTCAAATAAGAAGGGAGTCATTCATATTGCCCAAGCTCTAGAGAGCTAGGAAATATTCTTGGTGGGTAAGTGCTGATAGATCGACCACAGCCAATGGTACTTTGTTAAATTTAAATGATGCATTCCTGAATTTAAAGAAATAATAATCATGAAGATGAGTAAAAGATGGGGAAAAAACAAAAGTCATAAAGGTTTTGTGCTACCTGCTTGATTTTGAAACTGCAAAGCAGAGCCAGCCCTTAGCAACAGCGTGAAGACAATCAAGTTTTTCTTCAGTGCTCTCCCATGTTACCTTTTCAACTATCCCCTCTATACTGATTACACACAAACCTACATTTTCAACCCTGACCATGCTTCTGGGCTACAGTCTGTAACTCTAAATACCCAAAAACTGTTATAATTTATATATCTATCATTTCCTCATATTTTATTGTAGCTTGCCATATAAACAGTACAGAAAGGGAAACATGGTATATTCTGTTAAGCGGAAATAATTACCAACAAGTATTTATCAAGTTCCGTGATATCATGCTTATGGCACTAAGCAAAGCACTGTGGGAATCACAAAGATGGACTCTACCCACAAAGAAGGTACTGTCTATATGAACACAAAAGAAATGTAGTAGCATAATACAATTAATTACTCTAAAACCAGTAAGTCATAAGTTTTGGCATAGAGAGAAAAATATTAGGCTTGGACTCAGAGGGCCCACGTTGAAATCCAGGCTCTGCCACTTACTAGTTCCAAGTTCTTTGGGCCAGTTACTGAATTTTTAAGACTCTCTGTTTCCTTATCTTTAAAATGAAGATGAAAATACTTTCACTGACCTGCCTATTTCAGGGTTGTCATGGGGGGGGGATGCTCTATAAACATTTAAATGTAAGTTATATGTATGTAAGAGAGATGTAAGATAGAAATCATCAGAGTTCACAGGAGAGAAAAAAATCACTTTCAGATGAGAAAAAGAGCTTCTCGATGGAGATGGCATTTGAACCTGACTTAGAAGGATGGGTAAGGTTCTAACAGCTGGAGATGTAGGGAGAGAGAGAGAGAGAGCATTTGAGACTTGGGAAACCATGGAAGCAAAGGCCTGGATGCAACACCAGTAAAGGATATGTTGGTGGAATGGAAAACAGACCAATTTGCCTTGAGTTGGTAGGGTGCAAAAAGGCAAGTAGTGGAAGGTGATATTGCAGCCATTTTGTGGAAGACCTTGAATGCCAATCTAAGAAGAAGAGAATTATTTCTAGAAAGCAGTTAAAAAAAGCACTCCAGGGCTCAGGGTCCTTAACTTCTGTGTTCACAGATTAAAAACATATTGAACAGTTCACACAACAGTAAACAGGAAACTTTTCAAAGTAAAGTCTATCTTCAGATATGATGGACTAAAGATAAGGCACAAAAGGCCAGTTGCACACAGCACGTCATGTTTTGAAGAAATGGCTTATTTTGTTCCCGCCCATTGCATTAGCCAAAACATTAAGTCAATTAGTGAGATTCTTGCTTATGAAAAAATTGATGTATACTTTTATTGGAGGGAGCTGAGATGTAGAACTGTATTTTAAAATACAAAGATTTACCTTTGCCACCGATCTCTTAAGAGTGCTTTTTTAAATTGCATTCTAGAAATAATTCTCTTCTTCTTGCTCTAATTGCTTATGCTCATCATAAGCACTACAAAGTAAGAAAACCAAATGCCAATCAATAATGAGGCATTTACTAAGTACCTACTACATACTAGGCATTGTCTTGTGAAATCATATTTCTCATTGCTGTGGGGCACATGATTGAACACATTTTGCCAACTCTCTTACTCCTCTCCCCATGGAAAACCTATGAGCCATCCTTCCATTTAGTGCAGCTTTATTTTATTTTCTGGTTTCATTTATACTGAGAATGTTGGTATAAATGTGGTTGAGTTCCTCCAGAAGTATATCAATTCACTGGTTGCCAGACAGAGTTTTCCCACTGAGGGCTGACAGCTCAACTAATGTTTATAGGCAAGCTAGAAGCAGGGTAATTCTTCGACCCTTTTTCTGCAACTCTGAAAATACTTCAGTTTCTGGACACATGTTTCTTGAAGTCAGTCAGTCAATAAACATTTATCGTTTCAGCACTGTGCTCAAAGCTGAAGATGAAAATAAAGGCAAAAAATAGTCCAGGCTCTCAAGGAACTTACAGTCTAATGGGGGAGATAATGTGTTAAAAACAAAAACTCTGTACAAACAAGGCATGGACAGGATAAATTGGAGCTAATCACAGAGGGAAGGCACAAGCATTAAGGGATTTGGGAAAGGCTTCTTGTAGAAGGTGAAGTTTTAGCTGAGAGAAGGAAGCCAAAGAGGAAGTGAAAGAGAAGCCAGAAATGAAGAAAGAGAAAATGCTAGACATGGGTGATAGGCTGTGAAGAGTCAAAAGGTATACCAGAGTTTAAAAACTCAGTATTAATGATAGAAGAGGTTTCATGACTAGAATATAAAAGTGGAAGAATTGGCTTTGTTCCAAAGAAATAAACCTAGTAAAACAGACTGGGGAGTGGTACTTAATAGTCCACAGGGTTGGATGCCTATCTAGAAATCTACAGTATGATCTTAAAATGGAGTTGTGATCCCATCGATATGCTGATTCCAGTCATTAATTCATGTCTAATTTCCTCCCTGAATAGATATACTAAAACTGGAATGATACAGAAAATATGAGTATGGATCTTGTCCATGGTCTACATGTGAATTTATGAAGTTTCTCATGTTTTCCCTCCATAAAATTCCTATTGTGATTTTTTATCATGGCCTGGAGGTGACTCTGGCTTTTTGACTCATGCCAATGGAATGCAGCTCTGGCAACTTATACCAAATTAGAATGGATTTGGATATAGAGCAAGCAATGGACAATAGCTAGCATCCCAAAACCAACCCAACTAAATATGGACAGTAGGTTGAATGCCAACTTACGAACTCTTTGGCTATAAAGACCAATGACACAGATACTAATACAAAGTGGCCTTACGTAACCTTAGTCCTATATACTTTATTTTCTACTTTGGCAGTGATACAATGAAGAAACAGTGGGAAAGGGGGACTCAAAATCATAGAGGTTTTTAGGCCTGTACAAACATTAACAACTAGTAATCTAAATATAGGATCCTTCTCTGATGAGTTAAAATGCTAAAATATCTAACAGAATGTCAAGATCAAAACTAACATGATGAAAATTTAAGATGAATAATTATAATGACCTGAGTTTGAGCTAAGAAAATCAATTGCACAATTATGGGATGGAAAGAGACCTGCCTTGACAGTAATTCACAGGTGAAGGACATATTAACCACAAACTGCTATTTAAAAAAGAAAGAAAGAAAAGAAACAAACAAAAGCTATTGCAATCTTAGTCTGCACTAAAAGAACTGTGATTTCTAGATCAAGAGAAGTAAGGGCACCACTCTGTGATGGTTAGGCATCTGAGGTATTGTACTCAATTTGGAGAACTTTAAGGATCATTGGAAAAGTACAGTACATCCATTGGAGGGTGACCAGAGATTGGAATCAAAGTCTTCTAATTCCCAGGCAAGTCCCCTACTCAGGGGTGTGCTGGTAAATGTTTAACAACCATCCAGGGGAGGGGTTATGAAGAATGAGTGCAGGACACACTTTTGAGTTTAATCTGCATTATTAACATTTCATCTGTCCCTTTTTTAAGTGTAGACAATCAACAAAACAATAAATCAAGCTCTGATTTGTGTCATTTGCTAATTTCCAAGGTATAAATGCATACACTGAAAATTTAACAATTAGTTCTTGTGAGCCAGTGCCAACATACCACTACCCATATTCCATTATATTTTATTTACTGTGATTTGGTTTTTTTTATAGAATTGTTATAATTATTTTCTTCTTTTATTCTATTTTTTTAGGCAATTGGGGTTAAGTGACTTGCCCAGGGTCACACAGCTAGTAAGTGTCAAGTGTCTGAGGCCGGATTTGAACTCAGGTCCTCCTGACTTCAGGGCCAGTGCTCTATCCACTGCACCACCTAGTTGCCCCTATTTTCTTCTTTTAACAAAACTTTCTTCTCATCCACTATGGTCATCATGCTTACAGGTTAGGAAGTTGTGCCAATCAACTAGAACGTCCAATAGTGAGATTTTCTCAGTTTTCTTGATGGGAATTTAAGTCAAAAGAAGTATGGCATCATGTGAAAGTCAAATGGACTCTTCAGTGACATAAAGGCAGTGTGGAAAAAATCTATTTCATTTTTTGCAATGTTATTTGGAGTACAGCATGTCCAGCACTTATCAATTCTTTTCTCAAAGAATGTTTTCATGATATAATGGCATAATCCTTCTGCACAATTTACAAAGCATTGGCCTCTCATTCTTTTTTCCTGAAGCATGTTTTCCCATATATTTCTTGCCAACTTCACCTTTTCATTGAAGTCTCCATGTATCAGAAGCATATTGATCTAACTTGGAGAGTATTAGTGAGTTCTTCATAAAACGTCTTGACTTCTTCATCCTAAGCCACTAATGTGGATGCACAAGTTTCAATTATTTTCAGACTAGACTTTTGAAAATGCTTATCATTAGATCTGCAGAAGTAGCCCATGAAATAGTGTTTTGTTTTAGACATTCAATAAAATCAAGTCCAAGAAATAACTGTAACCCATCCTTTCATTTATCTGCAACTTTCTTCCTTCTTCTGATTTCCATTATAGCAAGAATGTCAAGACAGATTTGATTCAGCTTCTCTAGCAATGTGTCCACTCATAGGTCACTGGATAAGTATTTCACATTTGTCTAAAAAGTGTGTGATTCGTAGCCTCTTCTGCCCCTTTTTCTTACACTGAAGAAGTATAAAGGGGTCACATGAGACCAAGGACCATTTTGTATTTATCTTTCTTCCCCTATCGGTTACAATGTCCAAAAAAAATAATCATCATCATCAAGAAGCCAGAACACTGGTAATAGGCCTCTGGAGATTTATCTAGGCTGGTCCCTGGAATGCTACCAGTCATACTCAAAAATTTTACAATATGGCAGAAACTTCCGGAGCTTATATTATTCTGGCATACTCTTCAAAAATCCAGAGCCACCTCCACACCACAATGAGGCAGCAGAGTAGGATTGTAAGGAGTCATTTGTATAAAAATAAAAGGCATCATGAGTGTATCATTAGGGAATAAGCAAGATTTCACAAACAAATGTTCAACAGTGTACCGTATCTTATTATTATGCAACTGACTAAAAGATTTGGAGAATATAAGATCATATATTATTTATTATTTGCTGCTTATACTTCAGCAATATAGTTCACTGAAGCTTCTTTTTCCATAAGGTGTCCCTCATGCACAGATTCAAGATTCCTTGAAACATGTAACAATAAAAATAACATGGTTCTGTGACCCTCCTATCGTACATGTTAGAGAAGGCAAAAAAGGAAATATAAGCTCACTGAAGGTTTTCACCACTGTGAGGGAGAGGATCCACCCCAAAGCCCAAGTTAAACAGGATTTCTCTGTAGATGGTAAGATCCTCCAGATGCTTGCTTGCAGATAACATTATTTTGATGGCATCAAGCCCTGGAATGCTGCAGAACCTCCTGGAAGAACTGTATGAACACCCAAGAGTTTGGCCTGTCCATCCACACAGGAAATACCAAATGGATGAAGAATGTTTATTTTCCAAATATAAATCAGTATGTAAGTCTGGAAAAGAGATTTGATTAGACAATGTTTTGGGCCCAGAATTTAACAGGAAGAGGAGAATGAGTGGAACTGCCTCCAGGAAATTACAAAACTCCTTTAATAAATCCAAGCTTTTCATGGAAGCAGAGGTCCACCCTTATAATACCAACATTCTTCCAAGGTTGCTGTATGGCAGCAACACATGAAGTTAAAAATTAATATCACATAAAGGACAGTGGAGATGTATTTTGTGGGTGTGAGAAGGCTAGGAAATATAACCACTGAGGAAGTTGGAAGATCAGAAGTAAAAGATGCTATGCAGAAAATGCATGACAAGGAAATAGATGAGCTAGTTTGGAGCAGCTAGATGGCATAGCAGACAGAGCACTGAGCCTAAAATCAGGAATACCTGAATTTAAAGTGCCTCACCTTAGACATTTACTAGCTGGGTGACTATGGGCAAGTCACTTAACTTCTGTCTTCTTGAGTTTCTGTAAAATAGAGATAATAATAGCACCTATTTCACAAGGTTGTTGCAAGGATCGAATGAGATAATACTTGTATAACGCTTAGCACAGGGCCTGGTACATAGTAGGTACTTAATAAATGTTTATTCCCTTCCCTCTTATGCAGTGAGAGAATGATAGACAGCCAGCCAGAATGCATTGATGGTACAGGATAAATCAAGGAAGGCCTCCAGAATATTGCATGACCTTGGGGGAGGACATGAACAAGAGGCCCATACAATGGGCAGGCATGGATGGGTAATGATCTGTATCATTGGAGGGAACTTCCAAATAAATGAGATTGCAGGTCCATTTGAATGAATACATAGACATGTATGTATGTATATGTGTATGTATTATGTACGTGTGAATGTATGTATACAAAATAAGACAGGTCCTCCAGATGAATAAAGAGCCTCAGCCATAATTGAAAAAGAAGGGAATGACATCTAGGAAATGATGTAGCACCTACAAAGAACCCAAATTGCTGCCCAAAAAATGCATATTTTAACCCTAATATTCTTCTGGTGACATTATATGGCTACAAATCTTAGAATAACATGATTTTGATTCTGCAAGAAAAGAATTAAAACTGTAACCGCCTCAAAGGGCAATAGAAAGATATATGGTGAACTGTAGCTTATAGTTATTACTAACAATGATTGATACTCAAGAAGTATAAAAGATCTCACTGAAGACAGGTGTGGAAGAAGGCATATGTAGGGTAGTCAAAGGGCAAAGGATAAGAAATAACAGATGATGTTACTACAACAGTACCTGTGTCCTGTACTGCATCCCAGTAGCCTTCAGCTATGAGGGACATGCATTCAAAACACTCCAGAACAGAACAAAGGTGCACCCGGTGACAATTATACCCAGGCACGTTCCCTAGCAGTTTGCAGTGGGTGCCAAGATACATGGGCTCAGACTCATTGATGCTAGGCAACAGACATGAGGCATCCTTCCCACCCACATCACTGGCATTTTGAGCCTCCAAATGTAAACCTAACAAGGAAGTTGAATTAGACGTTGGTTTTAGTCAGTTAATAAGCAGTTATTAAGCATTTACAACATGTCAGGCACTATGCCAAGCTCCGAGAAGACAAAGAAAGTCAAAATATAGTCCTTTCCATCAAAGAGTTCACATTCTAATAGGAGGCGAGACAGCATGCAAACAACCATGTACATATAGGCTATACATAACATAAATGGAAGGTAATTGGGGGGGCAGGCCCTAGCAAGGTAGGGGGCAGAGGAAATGCTGACCAATTTCACACACTGGGTAATGAGTTTGTTTATGCTATAGGTTATTTCAAGAACTCTTTTTTTTTCTTTTTTTTTTTTAAATTTTTATTGCCTTTTGTCTTTGTATCGTAGTCATTTCAACTTAACACTCATCCAGACCGAACCCTCCCTTGAGGCAGAGAAAAACAATTAAGCAAAATCATCTGATATAGTGACCACTTCTGATTGAATACAATATTTTTTTCTCCTAGTTCCCTACCTCTTTACCACCAGGAGGGAGGTATGTTTCAATATTTCTTCTCCAGGACTTTCAATGGCTTTTCGGTTACTCAGATAAGAAATACTTTTCAACACCTCCTCCAACCTACCCCTTTGGAGAGGTGGGAGGTTCTGAGGTGTTGCACATCGCACATGTTTTCAGACTTTCAATTTATCAGTCAATTGTGCTGATTTTTTTTCCTTTAAGAATACTCTTTGTTATATAGGACAGGTCGGGGTCGGGGAGAGGGGGAAGGTCATTAGGGATAATTACGATGTTGTAAGAAACAGAAGACAATAAAAACTTCTTTGAAAAAATCCTTTTCTACAAAGGGGTTCAAAGAAGGTGCTTCTCCCCTCTGGGTTAGTCTCATCAGGCCAATTGGTTTAATATATTTACTTTCCTTCAGATATGCACAGCACTGAATAAAACACTTTTTGTCTCCTTTTCATAAGAAATCAATAGAGCTCAGCCAAGCACTGTACCCAAATGGCTACAGAATGCCATAGCATGGAGGCACACGACTGTGATTTGATTATAGCCCATGCTATCAGGAATATTCTACAAGCTGACACAAACATCTCTTTTCACTGGCAACTCAGAGAGGGCAGAGGTGATACCTATGAGTAGAGAATCTATTCATCTCAAGTGCTTCCACTCAGCCTCTAGACACTTGGAAGTCCCCGCTTTTCCAACTAGAAAAACATAACCACTTCTGAGGACATTTGGTCAGTGGGCCTGGGACTGACTACCCTGGAATATTTTCACTGAGGAAGTGCCTACTTTAATATATTTTTTTTTAAGATTCTTAAATTTTAACTCAGCAAGCATTTAATGAGTAAAAGGTGTAGCTAGGTGGCTCAGTGGATAGAGCACTGGACCTGGAGTCAGAACTCATTTTTCCTGAGTTCAAATCCAGCCTCAGACACTTACTAGCTGTGTGACCATAGTTAAGTCACTTAACCTGTTTGCCTCAGTTTCCTCATCTGAAAAGTGAGCTGGAGAAGGAAATGGCAAATCATTCCAGCATCTTTGTCACAAAGAGTCAGACATGACTGAAACAATTGAACAACTCCATGTAAAAAGGTTGTGTGAAAAAAAAATTTAAAAAAAGGTTGTGTGTACTAGCCTTCTTTCCTCAGCTCCCTGCCTCCCCTACACTATAACACTGAATCATAGAATTATTGCCTGGGCTAGAAGAATGTGACCTTTGAGATAATCTAGTCCAGCCACTTTGTTTCAAAGATGACAAAATGGAGACACAGATAGGGATGTCTTTCCTTCTTTCTTCTCCTGGTAAATTTTATTCAGCCCTCAAAGAACAGCTTAAATGCTACTTTCATCATGGAGCTTTCTCTCACTCTCCTCCAACTAATTAACCATCTCTCCCTCCCAGGTCCCAAACAAAATTGCTTTTCACTTCCTTAATGCACTTAATGTTTTTATTATGCTTATCGGGATATGAACAGACAGGTCTTATAGCCTTAGAAGATTTCTAAACTCCTTGTCTTATCTCAGCTTTATATCATCACCATCATCATCATCATCTTCATCATCATCATCACCACCTAATACAGTATTTTGCACCAGCAAGCATTTATTCAATAAACGCAGTGGTAGTTGTTCCTTGAGTGACTTGCCCAAGATCTCACAGTTTGTTGGTGACAGAATGGACTAGAACCCAGGTCTCCCAATTCCCAGTCCAGAACCCTTTCCTCTATATTACACCAACCTTCCATTGACTATTTGTCATGTTTTGCAATCATTACTTTTTTTTTTACATCACCTACATTTCCCCTGTATCCTTCCCATTCCCAGTCCTAGCACCATTATTAATAACAAAGAAGTTAAAAAGCCTACTCTAGCAAAACCTGAAATTATCACCAGACCAAACAACGCTCAAGAAATCCAATGTGAAATTATATCCCATCCCCAGAACTACACAAAACACCAGGTGGCAAACTACAGGCAATCGGAAAGGGGCTTCTCAGGTATTTAGCACCCCACAGATAACCCTAAAGATCCAGTTCTATGAACCTCAAAGTGTCAGGGAGTCCTATGAAAAGGTGGGAAACAAGCATTTACTAAGTACCTACTATGTGCCAGGAATTGTACTAAGTTCTTTGCAAATATTATCTCATGTAATCCTCACAATAACCATGGGAGGTAGGTGTAATTATTATCCCCATTTGACATGTGAAAAAACTGAGGCAGAGGTTAAGTGAATTGCCTTGGGTCACATAGCTAGTAAGTACCTGAAGCCAGGTTTGAACTCAACCAGGCCCAACACTCTATCCACTGGGCCACCTAGTTGCCTCTAGAGGTCAATACAGAAATCCTGGTGATTCAAGGAGATAGTCAATCAATTAAACATTTATTAAGCACCTTCTATGTGCCAGGCATTTTGCTGAGTGCTAAAGATACCAAAAAAAATTTTTTAAGGCAAAAGATAGTCACTGCCCTCAAGGAGCTCACAACCTAATTAACCTTTAATGAAACAGAGGACTGAACAACATGTGGTACATGAATATAATGGAATATCATTGAGTTGTAAAAAAAAAAAATAGTGAAAAAGAAGATTGCAAAGAATCCTGGGTAGCATGGACTGATTCAGAGTGAAGTGAGCACAACCAAGAGAACAATTTATACAAGAACAATGACGTTGTAAAGAAAAAAACAACTCCAGAAGATGTTAGAACTCTGATCAATGAAATGACCAACCATGTCTTCACAGCACCTGCAATGAAACTTATAACCCACCTCTTGAAAGAGAGATGATGGACTCAAGGTGCAGAAAAAAGCCCAGTTTGGGACATGGTTACTACTTAACTATACCTATTTTTTACATGGTATTTTTTTAATTATTTAGTTATATTTTTATTGGAAGGTGGAAGAGAGAGAAGTGAGGTTAATGATACTGAATTAAAAAGATAGGCCATTGAAACATGTTTAAATGCCCAGAAGAAAACAGAAGGAAGTTCAGAAGGCAGCAAAGATAAGCAGGACAGTGTTCAAAGTGATTGTGAAATGTATTACAGACTTAAAAAAAAGATATGAAATGGAAATTTATGGTTTTGTGTAATTCTCTTTTTTGGCTCGTCTGGGTATTTGGAAAGTATCTTTTTGGGGTGTTTAAGTTAAAAAGAAATTTTAAAAGCTGTATGTTCATATCCTCTGATCATTTATCTATTGAGGAGTCCAGAATAGTCACGTGTCAATCAAATTTCCTTTGCCTTTTATTTAAAGGTCTTTCACTTGGCTGTTTGCAGAATTTGTTTAGTTGTCATTGGAATTGTTAAAGTTAACCACTATTTGTCTTGTAGTTTAAAGGGCAGGAGTTTTCATCTGCAGGCAATCTGTGGATCAATTGGGTATTTGTTTTGTGTATTCAAAAGTTCTAGGAAATTTATTATTTGTTGCATTATGGCATTCAGGTTTTTCAATTTGTTATGTTCTGGGAGATGTTTGATTGTTAAGTTGATTCTGCATACTTATCTTCAAGGTCAATGTTTTACTAAGGTAGAGATCGTATGTTCTTTAAATGTTATTGCCTTTTGGCTTCTTTTCTTCCAAATTGTCCTTTGCTTCAGTATTTTTGTATTCCAAACCTGTTAGTCCTCTTTCACTTTTTTGAGCAACATCATCATAGCTTTAAGTTTTTCTAACATATCAATTATTTCTGCTGTTAAACTTATCTAAGTGTGAGAGCAGAGAATGTGGGCTGCCTCATTGAATTTCTTGTTATTACTTTGCTATAATGTTTCATTAAGAGGCTTTTGTGTTGAATTCATGTTATTTGGCACAAAGGTACAGTGGTTGGAGTCATAGCTGTGGACTCAGATATTAGGACTAAGTAATAAGAATTTTTAAAAATAATTCTTTTTACTGTAAATTACTATAATTTCTCCTATCTGTGCAAAAGTACTTTAAATATAAATAATTATATGGGGATTTTTCATCCTACTATCTCTAGTATGTGCAAATGCCCTGTGTCAATTGATACAGTTTGGTCTTTTAAAGTATTCTTAAGTTCTGGTCATTCTAATATTAATCCAAACAGTAGCATGAATAAGGGTAGTAGTAGGGGGTCTCAGAGACATCTGATGCACCTTTTGGTGAGAGCAACTCTATGACACAAATGTAGAACAAGTTTAAAACAGTAAGTGTATAAGACATTCATGAAGTGCTCTGAGATCAGATGAATGAGGTTGATTCTATCCTAGGAGAAACAGTAAGATTTATAGAGGATGTAGCATTTGGAGATAGGCCTTGAAGGATAGACAAGATAGGACAGAGAGGACATTCCAGGCACAAGGAAAAACATGAAGAAAGGTGGGAAACTGTAGTAGAGGTTTAGGGAATTATAAGTTGTTAGAATAGATTTTTAAAAAATGTGAGATAATGCTTAACAGGTATGTTGAAGCCAGATTGCAAGTCTAAGGACTTGATTATCAATAATCAATGGAGATCCACGTATGGCATAAGAAGTGGAATGATTGTACAAGGTCAATCTACCCATGTAAATTGAAATGGAGATGAAAAGCTATGAATGGTCTAGGTAACAAATCTAGCTAACTCAGATACCAACATCCCTTTCTCTTTAATATTATAGCTAACATTTATGAGTTTATAGAGCACTTCTCTTTTGATCTTCATAGCAATCTTGTGAGGGTTGCCCATGCCTGTCTTACAGATTCAGAGAACCTAAGCAACTTACTAATTGTTACCCAATTAATAAGTGTCAGAGGCAGCATTTGTACCCAGCTATTCCTGACTCCATCTTTACCATGCTTGTTATTGTTGTTGAGGCATTTCAATTGTGTCCAACTCTTCGTCACCCCATTTGGGGTTTTCTTGGCAAAGATACCGGAGTGGTTTGCCATTTCCATCTCCAGCTCATTTTTTTTTTAACAGATGAGCAAAATGAGGCAAACAGGATTAAGTGACTTGACTAGGGCCACGTAACTAGTAAGTGTCTAAGGTCAGATTTGAACTCAGGGAGAAGAGTCTTCCTGACTCCAGGTCTGATACTCTATGCAATGTGCCACAAAGCTGCCCCTTCTTACCACACTACCTCTCTTCAATAGCACTTCAGTAATTTGTTTTGTCCCAATTACTCCAATAATTATCTTAACTTGCCCTTGTAGACATACCCACAGTGCCTTTCCAACCACTTAGCATTTTGAAGTACTTTGGTCTCACAAAATATTCACATTAGCCTGTATATTTCACCACAGTTAAATGCTGGCATGTGCAAAAATGTCACGGGGACAGAAATCGTGCAACCTCCTGGCTCACCATGAGCTCAAATTTCACATTGGTTTCATTTGTCATGAACAGTTAATCCTTTAGGGAAAAACCACTAAATGATCTCACAAATACAAAAACCAAACTAGAAGAACCAGAGACACATTGATAAAGATCAGGTCTGTGATGGTTTAAAAAAGACTCCATGGCTCTAAGCATTTTCTTGTTTCTGGGGAAGCTATCTATGTTTTTAAGAACCAAGTGGTCAAAGTCTGTGTATGTATGCATGGCTTCTGACCTTTGCTGGGTTGTTTAGGATATTAGTGATTCAAATGCAAACAGAGCACTGCTGGGATTGTTTTGTGTTCTTATGAATAGTACAAGGTCCCTAAGCTACAACCATGCCTAGATAAGCATCAACTCCAGGAAATGTTATCTTCAAACATTGTTTGAGCTCTGAGCTGTGCAAGCTGCTCACAAATGGAATTTTCTAGGTTTTGATTATTCTAAACAACTCAAATTTACTTGTCAGTAACCTCAATTCATTTCCCTTTCTTTCTTTACTTTACTGGGGGCTGGAGGTGGGATAGAGGAGCAGCAAGCATGGGATAGGATTGGTTTATCTATCAGAGAGAATGTGATGTTATCATAATTACTAATGCTGCATGAGATCCTTCACTTTGTCTGCATGGCAAAGGGCAGGGACTTGGACCTATTCATTTTGTACTTCCTCTTCCCTACCCAGTTCCCCACCCCCACCCAGGACCTGGCCCTGGGTCTTTTACATTATAGGCATTCAGCAAACATTAGATGAATGGATGGATGGATGGATGGAGAAAGAACCAGCAAATTACCATAGTTCATCAGAAGCTTAGAAAGAGAAGACATACCTGGTAATGCATAAAGCCAGTGCTGGAGTGAGGAAAACCTAGTTTCAAAGCCTGTCTCTGACATATACCTGTATGAAGGTTCAACTCACTTAACTTCAGTTTCCTCATCTTTAAAATGAAGCAGTTGGATTTGAATATCTCTAAAATGCCTTTCAGCTAAATCTACCCTCTTGGGATCTTATGACATGCTGGATTGGGGATTTTTTCTATGTCGTGGACCTCTTTGGAAGTCAGGTGAAGCCCTTCTTGGAACAACATTATTAAGCGTATAAAATAAAATAAATAAGATTACAAAGGAATCTAAAAGTTAGTGAAAACAAAGATCTATTTTTTCCTCCATCCAAGGTCACAGACCCCCTGAAATTTATCCATAGAGCCTATGGATCCCAGGTTAAGAACACCTGTTCTATATCAACAAATCTAACTGCCTCTCTTACAGATAAGGAAATCTCAGCAATGTTAAATGTTTATCCTTCTGTCAGAGCTGGGATAGGCACTAAGGTCTCCTAACTCCAAGCTCAGTGCTCTGTCCACTATATCATTAGTGATACAATCCTCTTGGATCGTTGGGACATACCCAACAGAATGTCAAAACTTGAAGCCCAGCTAGTACAGTGGAGGAAACACAGAATGTGAGATGAAAAGCATTGAACTCACACGCACAGGACCTGAATTCAAATCTTAGCCACTTACTACTTCTGTGACACTTGGCAAGTAACTTAACCTCACTGAGCCTCTGTTTACTCAACTGTAAAATAAGGAGGTTCAAAGATCCTTCCATCTCTACGTTTCTGATCCTATGAACTGCTCATGGCTTTGTTTGAGGTCGCAAGGAATTCAAAGAAATTCTAGTTCATAGACTCAGAGGTCTAGACCCACAAGGGACCTTAGACGTCATCTGGCTCAACCCCCTTGATTTAACAGTTGAGGAAATTGGGTCCCAGGAGGCTAAGTAAAGGCCCAAAGTCACACAAACAGAAAGCATCGGAAGTGGAGTTTGAACTCAGGTTCTCTGACTCCAGAATCAATGCTTTGTTTGTTTGTTTGTTTGTTTGTTTGTTTTCCCTCACTATATCCCAGACAGACACTCAATCTTTGATAGTGGGCAAGTTTTAGTCATTATAACAGACCCAGAGACTCGGAGAATGTTAGAACCAGAAGGGAGCACAGACTGTATGACTCCAAAGGCCATTCCTGTTGATTGACTGATGAGCCACTAGTAATTACAACACAAAAACAGCTGCCAGTTAAATAATTCCAAGCTTATACTTCATGGATTCACAATTACATCAATGTAGATGCTCCCTCTGATAGTATAAATAATGGTCTATCTACACATTTCTATTTTTACTTGCCCATGTCCTCCCATGAATCCTTCATGGATGGGGGGGGAGGCGGTTCACCTAATAAATAAAATATTTAGGATTACAAAGGAAGCCAATTATAATGAAATAAAGTAATGAAAAATAGTTAAAAAAAAAACAAGTTCACACCCCTTAGGTTATAGTATCTCTTTTGTGGTAGCCAACAACTGAAAACTAAGAGGATGTCTTCATATTGAGGTATGGCTAAACAAATTTTGGCATATGAACATGATGGAATAGTATTGTGCCATAAGAAATTATAAAATGGATAATTCCAGAGGCAACTGGGAAGACCATAGAACTATCTACAAACTAATGTAAAGAAAGCAGAAATAGATGGGTAATCTATATAATGATAACATTATAAAGAAAAACAACTTTGAAAGACTGCAGAACTTTGATCAAAACAATGATAAATCATGAGTCCAAAAGAATGAAGATGTAACATACCACTTACCTCTTTATAAAGAAATGATGAACTTAAAACGCAGAAAAAGACATATTTTTGGAAATGGCTAATGTGGGAATTTGTTTTGCTGAACTTTGCAGCTATGTGTTAAGGGCCTTATTTTGGGATTTGTGGGGGTTTTCTAAGTCGTTCCATGAGGGAATAGAGGGAAGGACAGATTAATTTTAAAATACATCTTAATTGAAAAAAATGTTAAGAACCCCTGCTCTACTATATACACAAGTAGTCGTGTTAAAAGCCCTTTCACTGATTTGGTTTTGGTCCTCAAAACAACTAAAAAATTAATTGAAACAATAACTTTGGCAAAGTTGCAGGATATAAAATAAAAACATATAAGTCATTAGAATTATATATTTGTATGTATGTATACTCAGAAGGAATAGTAAAAGAAATTCCTTTTAAAATAACTACAGAACATATAAAATACTTAGACATCAATCTGCCAAAACACTCTGGAACTATATGAATGCAACTACAAAATACTCTTTACAGAAATAAAAACAGACCTAAATAATTGGAGAAATATCAATTGTTAATGTGTAAGCCAAATCAACGTAATAAAAATGACAATAGTATGTAAATCTATTATATTCAGTTCCATGACAATCAAATTAACAAAGAAAGACTTTTAGAGCCAAAAAAATTATTTTAAAAATCATCTGGGGGAACAAGAGGCCAAGAATCTCAAGAGCAACTTTTAAATATGAAATCTTGGGGAAAAGCAGTACCAGATCTCATATATTCTACAAAGTCAGTGATCATCAAAATGATTTGGTACTAGTTAAAATATAGAATAGAGACTGATCTTTGGAAGAGATTAGGTACATAAGATGCAGAATCAAATATAAACAGTAGTCTAGTGTTTGATAAACCAGCAAAAAGATCCCAGCAATGGGGTTAAGAATTAATTATTCAACAAAAACCGATGGAAAACCTGGAAAGCAGTTTGGTAGAAACTAGACAGAGAACAGCATCGTATAATCTCACTTACCAAGATAAGCTCCAGATGGATATATGACTTAGACATAAAGAGTGGCATCATAAACAAATTAGAGGAGCAAGAAAGAAATTACCTTTCAAATCTATAGTTAGGGTTATGACAAAACAATGGACAGATATGATAAAGATAAAACTGATAATTTTGATTAGAGAAATTTTTTTTAAAAAATTTGTGCAAACAAAAGCAATGCAGCTAAAATTAGAAGAGAAACAGGCAACTGGGGGAAATCTTTTCAGCAAGTTTCTGTGACAAAGTTCTTATTTCCAAGATATACAATGAACTGATTCAAATTTAATGGAGTATTATTCAGTATAAGAAATACTGAAAAGGCTAGTTTCAGAGAAACTTGGGAAAACAGAATGTAACGAGCAGAGCCTGAAGGACAATTTAGACAATAATAACTTTTTATATACAATTTTTTGAAAGTCTTAATAACTCTAATCAATGAAGACTGATCAATGAATGAGCCATTATTCCAGAAGACCAATGATGAAACATACTATTCATTTCCTGACAGAGACATGATGAACTCAGGGTGTGGACTGAGACACATACTTTTTCAGTATGACCAATACAGGAATTCTTTTTGCTTGACTGTGTATATTTGTTACAAAGATTTTACTGTTTTCTTTTTCTTTTTCTTTCCCAATAGGAAGGGAAAATAAATCTTTGCTAATTGGAGAACAACTTAAATTATTTTAAAAGAGGGTAATAATCTGAGATAAAAAGGAAGGTTTTGTATTGTTTCGGTTGGGGGGATTTTGTGGAGGATGGAAGGGGGATAAATTGTCTTTACCACCCAAGGAATTATAATTGTTTCTTTGAGTGTCTTATGTTTTCTGCATTTGTTTATATGCCTGTGAGTCCTTTGTACCTTATATATTTCCTGGGATGGAGTAAATAAAAAACTTTCCCATACCTAATATGTATATTGTGCATTGGGTGCCTGTGAAGGAGCGGGGACTTTGTTACTCACATTTGGAGAGACAGACACAAGGTGTATCTATGCTTCATTTTAGAGATTTCCCTGGAATTTTACTCAGTTGTAAGAATAGTACCTGAGAAAAGCTGACCTTTTTGTGGGCAGGACCCTAGAACTATGCTCAGTCCATGTGAGCCCTGCATCCGTTGGGATTCCCTAGGCCATAATTAACATCATAAAGTATCAAGACTTAATTGATAGTAGTTAAAAATAGAAAAGTAAATCAAAAATACAGTCTGGATAAATAAGATCCATTGAGTAGTGCCAGTCCACCATTTGATAAACCCAAGAACACAAATGAAGGGGTGGGGAGGAGTCAACACTCAACAAAAAACTGCTGGGAAAATTAGAAAATCCTTGGGAAAAATTAGATTTGGACCAGCATCACACCATATGCCACAATAAGTTTCAAATGGATATGTGAGTAAATATTAAAAAGTCACATAATTTAAAAAAAAACACTAGAGAACACCCAAGAGGTACTTTTCACAACTGTGACTTGAGGGAAATGTTTTAATCAAAGAAGGAATAGCAGAGATTATAAAAGATAAAACAGATCATTTAGATTACATAAATTAAAAGGCTTTTGCACAATGAAATCAATGCAGCTAGAGTTAAAAAAAGAAATAGTCCAAAAGGAGGAAAGTCTGTGCATCAAACGTCTCTGATAAGAGTTTGATACCCAATATATTTAGGGTACTGACACAGACCTATGTGACCAAGAATCATTTCCCCAGGAGAAGTCAAAAGAAAGGAATAGTTTTCAAAAAGAAGAATTGTAAACTCTCAAAAACACTACAAAAAATTGTTCCAAGTCACTAACTTGTAAAATGCAAATTAAAACAACTCTAAAGTTGCGCTTCATACTCTTCAATGTGGCAAAACTGATGAAAAATAGAAATAACCAACAGTGTAAAGACTGTGGGAAGACGAGCACACTAATTCACTATTAGAGGAGCTATAAACTGGTTCAACCCTTCTGGAAAACAATTTAGTTTTCTCACATAATTCTAAACCATTCATACCTTTTCACCCAGCAGTCCAAATACTGGGCATATTCACCGAGGATATCAGAGACAGAAAGTAAGGCCCCAAATATACAACAGATTATTCATAGCAGCACTTTTTGTTCTAGAAAAAAAAGAGAAAAAACTGGAAATAAAGTGAATGTCCAACAATTGGGGATTGGACTAAAGGTATCTAACCTATAGCCCACCAGTCAGCCCCAAGTAACCAGCAAAACAACCCAGAGAGCCAGAACCAGATTAAAATGTAATTGGGAAATATTTAACAAAATAAATAAAAATAAGATTTTCTAAGTCAATATGGTTCCCAAAGGGATCTGTTTCTATTTGAGCTGAAAACCACTAGATTAAGCAACTTACAATTGATGGAGGTAAACTTACTACACTGAAAGAAATGGTAAAATGAGGAATTCACAGAAATGTTGAGAGATATGTATAATTGGATGCAGAATGAAGAACCAGGAAAATAATATCTACAATGACCACAATAATGCAGCAAAAATGCCAAAAGGCAGTCAAACTGGTATTATTGTATTGACCAATATTGGTTCAGGAAGCCCATTAAAAAAAATACACTTCCCACTTCTCAGTGTAGGTATGGAATGTGATATGTGCTACCTCTAACCATTGGTTTTTTTGAAATGTTCTTTGTTATGAAAATGGGTCTGATGGCTAGGATGACTGCCAGTAGGAGAAATGACTATGATATAGAAATTAAAAGCATCAATAAAACTTTTAAAATAATAAGCTAT
Source organism: Vombatus ursinus (assembly GCF_900497805.2). Taxonomy (NCBI): domain Eukaryota; kingdom Metazoa; phylum Chordata; class Mammalia; order Diprotodontia; family Vombatidae; genus Vombatus; species Vombatus ursinus. Next base: position 27,068,115 of record NW_020954596.1, on the reverse strand, counting down.
GATAAAAATAAATGGTACCATGCTGTTGCCTCACATTAGCTTGCTATTCCAATTGCTCCTGTCTAGACACCACCTATGAGGTTTGGGGAGGAGGTGGAGGTTGTTTTGTTGTTGCTGTCTTTTTTTTAATAAAATACTTGACTGTTATTAAGTATACAACAAAGTGGTTAGTGGTAAAGCTGTCCCTTAGTGATTGCAAAAAATATTTTTTTCATCATAATATTGAGGGTATAACTCTTTTCCTAACTGTGTCTGCATAAGGATGAAGGCAAATTTCAGGAGCTTTTGCCCTTTAAAATATAAAATGAAAGCATTGTGATTATTTTAGGTTTAAAAAGCATATGATACAATTAATCACACTTTTTTTCCCAGCTCTGGGTAGAGGTGCCTTAAGAGTTATTACTCATTTCTCTGAAAGACCAGTAAGATAGAAAGAGATGTGGCCATGGCAGCAGGAAACCGAGGGTGGTCTAGCTCTGACATTTAATAAGAAGCCATGAGCAAGTAATTGAGTCCTAGTTTTCTCATTTTTAATGATTATAACAAGACTTGTACTACCTGCCTCACAGGGTGGTTGGGAGGAAATCTCTTTCGAAACATTGAAGTACTAGATAATCTGGTTAGACTAGGCCACTGAGGGCACACTAAGAGAAACAGGTAGAATAACTGATGGATCCATTAAGTGCAAATTCTGGCATCAAACACTTGCTCTTAATCCCTGTGTTTGTCCTAATCTGGACTACTCATGATTGATATGTTTAAAGGTACCTGGGCTCTGCTTACTTTGAATTTGTGTATTTGTGAAAGACTCCATATAACTTCATCCTCCTCACCAAAAAGTCACCTACCCAGCCTAATGACCTCAGGCCGCTAAGAATCAATCTGCAATTTTGGTTTCCTGGGACTATCATCTGACATGCTTCATCACTTGAAGCAAGAACCAGCAATGAAACCCAATTGACAGTAAGGCAGACTAGTCATGTGTATCCTTACATCCTTCTATGTATCTACACAGTTCATAGACTGTCAATAAATCCTGCAGTTAGATCAACTGAGTACTGGGCTTTGTTTCTGTTCCTTGAAAAAACAGACAGAACTGTCAGTCCTATATAAATGTCAGTTGCTATTCTTTTCTGTAGCTGTGTCTACCTGAGCAAAGAAGTCCATTGAGTTAATTAGCCATAAGATCCAGAACCAAATAACAATAATAATAATAATTAGCATTGCTACTAAAGAAAATTGGGCTTTGGAAGAAATCAATCATTCAGTCAACAAATATTTATCAGATACCTACTTCATGCATAGACCTTTGTGACATCCATTTTGGCTCTCTGTGTTTATCAAATTTACACTATGATTACTCTGCTTGGGGAGAGAATCCAGCTCTCTCTATATACAAGGCAAAGGGGCACCACTGCCCAGCAAACACCTTCTGTGCAGGTTCCTGATGCCTCTTTTCATTATCTTGAGTAGCAAAAACAGCATTAGTCTTCATTACAGGAGCACTGGGATTCAAATCCCTCTTCTGTCCTTTGAACCTTCTGCCCTTTGACCTTGAACTTTAACCTTTCCAAACCTTACGTCTCCTTTGTAAAAGTGTGATCATTGCACTTGCAGCCCTTTTCTCACATTTGTAAGGAGCAGATGGAATGCTGACTGTTAAATACTTCACTGTTTCTGTCAAAGTTTCCATCATTCTTCTAATCTTCCAGGTTTATAACCTTGGCATTATCCTGGAATACTCATTCTCTCTCCTCACATCCAATTAGTTGCCAAACTTTGCCATTTCTATTTTCAGAATGTCTTTCACCTCTCACACAACAACAGTTGATTAGTTTAATCCCCCATCACCCACTGCAACAGCTTTCTAACAGGTCTCCCTACCTCATCTCCCCCCATTTCAGTCCATCCTTTCTTCTGCTGCCAAAGTGTTTTTCTTTAAGCAGAGTTCTGACCATGCCAGCTCCAGTGGCTTCCTATTTCCTTTAGAATAATACATAAACTTCTCTGTTCAGCTTTTAAAGCCCTTCACAACCTAGTTCCAAGTTATTTTTCCAGCTTCATTGGATATTTTTCTACTTCCCACATACTCTGATCTAATATGCCTGCCATTCTCTCTATCTTTTAGATGTAACTTTAGGAAGGAAGGAAGGAAGGAAGGAAGGACGGAAGGAAGGAAGGAAGGGAGGGAGGGAGGAAGACATACAGAGCCCATGTAGCACATAATAACAGTCAAGCAAAATAAATTCTCACTTTGGTCAAGTAGAAAAATGCATCTGTTATTCTGTATATCCATCATCTTTCTGTTCTGAGGTGGGCAGAATTCTTCTTGATCAGTCTTCATGAACTGTGGTTGATTTAGATGATCAGAGTTCTTAAGTCCTTTAGAATTTTTCACTTTTGCAATATTCATGTTAAAGCATAAATTGTTTTTCTTGTTCTGTTCCTTTGTTCAGCCATTCACCAATTACTGGGAACCCCGCTTTGTTTCCAGAAGTGTTTTGTTTTGTTGTGTTTGCTACCACAAAAAAAAAAGCTGGTATGAATATTTTTGTACCATTTCCTCTTTCTTTTATTTCTTTGAAGTACAAGCTGAGATAGTAGTGATGGGTCAAAGGGCATTCACCATTTAGTAACTGCTTTCCAGAATGGTTGGACCAATTTACAGCTCTACCAATAGTGCATCAATGAGCCTATTTTCCCCACAGCCCCTTCAACGTGTGTCATTTTCTTTTTTGTCAGCTTTGGTAACCTAATGTATATGAGATACACTCTCAGAATAGCTTTAATTTGTATTTTTCTAATTATTAGTGATTTTTGAGCATTTTCCCATATGGCTATAGATAGCCTGGGTTTCTTTCTTTGACAGTTGCCTATTCATATTCTTAGACAATTTATCAATTGGGGAGTGGCTCTTATTTTTATAAATTTGAATCAGTTTTATATATCTTAGAAACAAATCCCTTAGTAGAGAAACTTGCTGCAAAGATCTTTTCACAGTTAACTGTTTCCCTTCTAATTTTAGCTGCATCTGGTTTATATAAAAACTTTTTAAATTTTATGTAATCAAAATTATCCATTTTATCTAGTCCTTGTTTGGTTGTGAACTCTTCCCTTACTCATAGATCTAAAAGAATTTCTTGATTGTTTCTCTAACGTGTTGCTGATATGACCAATTATATTTAGGACATGGATGCATATGAAGCATGAAGTGTTGGTCTAAACTTTATTTCTGCCAAATTGCTGTCTAGTGTCCCAAGTTTTTAATCAAATGGTTAGTCCTTACTCCTATATCTAGGATCTTTGTATTTGTTGAACACTAGGTTCATTTGCTTCTGTATATTGTATTTATATAATCTATTCTACTATTCAATCTCTATTTTTAGCCAATACCATATGGTTCCATTACACCTCACCACATTTCCAAGGGGCCATGCATATAACATAACTGCAATAATAATAAGTGGTATTTATATTGTCCTTTAAGGCTTGCAAAGCATTTTCTGTATGTTACCACATTTGAACCTCACAACAACCCTACAAGGTAAGTGCTTTTATTATGCTCATTTGACAAATGACAAAACCAAGATTTACAGAGTTAAGTGACTTGTCCAGGATCTACACCTAAATAAGTGTCTGAAACAAGATTTGAATTCAGGTCTTCCTGACTCCAAATCCAGAATTGTATTACCTAATTGCCTCTGAATATTATATGAACCTACAATTTAAATTATGCACAATTTTTCGGGTAGAAAAGGATAGAGTGATAGAACCAAAAATGAATTTGGACTCATTTTTAAAGAATTATGAGTGAGTCTCTTAATTTCAATACCAAAATTAGCTTTCAATTTTACTTGACTCCCAATTCTAAGACAGTCTATTCTATTTGGGGGATCAGTAGAGAATGGTCTATGGTAGCAAATTTAAATAAATAAAACCTCAAGAAAGAAAAGATAGAAAGAACCATAAGTAAAATCCATTAGGTAGATGTTATAAGAAGCATTGAACAGCACAATTAGGTTTCCCTGGAAAGCAGTCATCAAGTCCTCCAAAAATCCTGTTTGTCAGTTCCAAGTGAGGGAGACAAGGTACAACTCAAATTAGACTGATCCAGACAGGAGATTAAATAGTCCATTTTCTTGCTTTCAGGCATGAAAACTGCATGAGGGAGATAAGATAAATTGTCTAAATTTAAGAAAGTAGTCAGGACCAATTCATCCACATAATCACTCATGTTTAGGATTATTCAAGAATCTAACAAAAAAAGATTCACAGGAACATTAAATATGGAATCAGACATTGCACATAAGAGAATTATCTAAATTAATGAAGTTTATCCCTTCAAGTGTTAATACTTTGCTAATTTGTCCCCCCACCTTTAAATAAAATCTAAAATCTATTACACACAGGCCTGTCTTCTTAAGCAGAGAATACTGAATATAATTCAACCTTTTTTTTTGATGACTCTAAGTGTTTGCCATGAATATATACATTATTATACTCTGCTGGACTGAAACACATAACACATGACAAGGTTCTCTATCAGCTTAATAGTTTTTCTGTCTTCTCCTTCAATTTCAAGTTGTCACCTGTCACAGTCCCCATGTGAGTTTGCTACTCCTAATTTGCTACGACCTGTGAAATCAGATAACCAAACTTATTAAATGCTAAATGTTAAATAAGAATGAATAGGCTTCTGAGGGAAGACCTGAGGCCTCTTTTGTGGAATAAAGTACATAGTTTTAGAGTTGTAATGTTGTGACTGCCAGAGGTACAGAGGTTAATTACTACTTTCAGAGTAAGAAGTTGCTGGGAGTCTGACCTCCAAATAAGTGGCCTTTTCCATGTACATTTTTCCACATGTAGCAAATCCGTATTGTCTAGACCTTGTTGCTTTTCCCCCACATCTCACAGAAGATGATTAGAGGCAAAGGGAGTCTTTGGGTAATGAATTTTTTTTAACCACGTGTCCATGTAGGAAGCACATAAACTTGATACAGTACTTCTGAAAGTAAAAGTCAGTCAGGGTCGGAGATGGTGAGACATGGGTTGTGTGGGGAGTCTCTGTGTGTCTTGATCTTCCTCTTCATCAGGAGGTCTTCAAGAAGAAAAAGCCAATGATGTAAGCCACACAAAGGTGACCTGGACTTTGGTGTGCATCACAGTGATTTCCAGGGGATGAGTAAATTCTAATCTTAATCGGGCTGAGAGAGATGCAGCATGGATGGTCAATGGAGCAAGATCACGTATCCTGAAGCAAGTGGCAGTCAATTCAGTCTATACAAGGGATTTAAACCCTTCCAATATCCTGCAACCATGAAAGTCAAGATGTTTATTTTAAGGACCTAAAAGTTTTGTTGATTTAACCCTGAAAAAGAGCCAGGAGAGTTTCCATCTTAAAGTTGGAATGGAGATGAGAGAAATAGTCACAGTTGCCATTTCTGATACATGTATCTACGGTCACTTTTTATTGCCCTTTTATCTAAACTATTTAGATACCTTAGTAAGATAATAATCCATTTCATAGAGACTATTGATTGACAGCTCAAAAAAATTAAAAAGGAAGTAGTCAGAGGGTAGGAACAAAGGATTTCATTAATGGATGTACAGATATACATACCCCTAAATTAATGTGAGGATATGACATAGTTTAAATCAGAGCCCCTGGGAGATTGACAACTAATTGCCCTGAGAAACCTAAAAGGAATGGGCAGCTTGGTTAATTCCCACTGCTGGGTGACTAAACATATAATGGAGCTCCAATTTCTAGCCCTACTATGTACAGCCAAACCTAATATGTGCAGGGGGGAAGACGGAGCAATTATCTTCCAAGAAAAAGAATTATAAACAAATTACTCCTGAAGATTCAGGTGCTATTTAAATATACTCAACTACTTAATGAACAATCCATTTAGTCGTTTTAATATTCATTGCAAATAATAGTAACTCACTTTTCTTTAAGACTTTACAATAAGAGATTTTAAAATGGAAAGTTCCTGAGAGGTCATCTAGTCCATTTCCTCGACAATTTACAGATGAAGAGAATGAAGTAGCAAGAGGCACAGTCTATTAGATATGGAAAAACAAATCCAGTAATAACCCACTTATCTGGAGGTCATATTCTCAGGGAATTTGAACCTAAGTCATCTGACATCAAATCCAAAGCACTAGACCTGTAGTCAGGAGGACCTGAGTTCAAATTCAGGTTCAGATACTTACCAGTAGTGTGGCCTTCAGCAAGTCATTTAACTTCTGTTTCGTCATCTATAAAATGGGAATAATGATAGCACCTACCTTATAGGGTTGTTGTGTGAATAAAATGAAATTATATTTAGAAAGTGCTTTGTAAAACCTTAAAGTGTTATCTATCATTACTATTATCATTATTATTATTATTATTATTATTATTATTATTACCTCTCATTTATGCAGTGCTTTAAGTTTACTTCCTCACAACAACCCTGTAAGGTTGATAATTCAAGTAATATTATTCCCATTTTACAGATGAAGAAACTGAGACTAGGAGAAGTAAAATGACTTGCTCGGGGTAGAACAAAGATTTCAACTCAGGTCCCTTAATTACAGATCTAGGTTGTCTTCCATTATACCATACTATTACCAGAGCAGCCTGCTTGAAATTTCTGAACAATTTCCAAATTTAGACTCATATATACTGATTTAATTGGGAAAGCCTAGAAAAACCCTATCAATACAACATCAGTTTTTACAATCTTGAGGACAATCTCATCCATAGTAGGAAAACTAGTACAGAGAGAAGTGAGCATCAAGAAAGGAGTGAAACTTAAATGGTAGGACACTAGAGAAAATTTTTACCTACTTCACAATTTTGCCTTAGTCAACTTTGCATGAATTCAATGGTAAAAGTAAGCAGAGGCTTGAGCATTTTACTGAGAGACAGAAAGGAGGGGTTGGAAGGAGTCAGAGACAGAGAGCTACTTGTTTCGTCAAAGAATTCAAGAAAGTATAGGAAAAAAGAAAGAAGAAAAGTATAAAGCAATGATTCTTAATATTTTTATGTCATGGACCCGTTTGGCAATCTGGGAAGTATATGGACCCTTCACAGGAAAAAAAATATGTTTTTAAATAATTGAAGGAAATGATAAATTTCAGTTAGAAGTTAGTGAAAATAAAGATGTATTTTTTCACATCCAATTTCACAGACAAACCCTGAAAATTTCACTCTTGGTTTTATAATGGCTTTTTGTCATCATGTAACAAATAACTAGCCCTTATATAGTGCTTTAAGCTTTACAAATGTTTTGTACAATATCTCATTTGAGCCTCACAACTCTGTGTGACATTTAAAAATACTACAAGTGTTTTTAAACCCATTTTACAGATGAGAAAATTAAGGCTCAGATAGGCTTTCCTAAAGCCACACAAATGCAAAGTTTCAGGAGTGGGATTTGAACCTACATCTCTCTGATCATAAATGTCAAGTGCTACTTCTTTTTTTAATATTTGTGCTTTCTGAAATATGAAGAAATTTTTTCAACTATACCTACAGCCTTTTGATCCAACTACTATCATGTAGGGCTCCACAGAATTTCTTTATGTTAAAAAAAAAAAACATCCTCATACTTGGAAAAGTTAGTATCTATCTCCAAGAAATAATTTTCCCTTCACTCTCATGCTTACAAACAGTATTTTTAAGAAGTACAGGCAGTTCTGAGTCTTTTCCTCCTGAATAAAAGTCCTTCCATTCATTCTCCATCTTTTCCCCTTATTTCAAATGGAAGAAAGAAGCACATCACATCTCAATCTTAACTTCCATTGCATTTACATTAATTCTGTCTGGTCACCTACATGATGAGAACCAAAAATTGCCCACGGCTAGAAAGGCTTCTAGAGCCATAGATAGATGGCCAGGCAAACAGCACTGATTCTCCTTCTTCAGCTTAAATATCCCCAGGAGGCAAGAGCTAAAGAAGCAATAATCAGCAGCCAACAAGAGTCAAGGCTGTTTGTCTTAAAACTGATAAAGACACAAATGTGCATCACCCACTTAAAAGTGAAAGGAGCCTTGCTTATCTCACAACAGCCAGGTCCCTATTAGGCTGCTGCATTTCTCCATTAAACAAAATAACCCCAAAATTTGGGAGGTAGGTTTCATCCAATTTGAAATAGCCTTGAACTGGGGAGTCTAGAGACCTGTGTTGTAATCCCAGATCTACTACTCATTAGTTGTGTCCTTGAGCAAGAATGTAAGTTCTCAGAGCCACTGTTTTCTTATCTGTAAAAAAGGAATCATAATATTTTCCTTATCTATATCATGGGAATGTGTGAGGATAAAATTAGATCAGATATAGCTGAGGAGCTTAACCTTTTATTGTTTCACATCATGGAACCCCTGGGCATTCTAGTGAAGCCTACGAACCTCTTACAGAATGCTTTTAAAAATATAAAATAAAATATATAGAGTTACAAAGGAAATCCATCAGATTGAAATAAAGTTATCAAATTTTTTTATATCAAGCTCATGGACTCCAGGTGAAGAATCCCTGATATTTAGGTGAAGAATCCCTGCTTTGAAAACTATAAAGTGAGCTCTCTCTCTCCCTCCCTCTCTGTCTCTTTCTCTGTCTCTGTCTCTCTGTCTATCTGTCTCTCTCTCTCTCTCTCTCTCTCTCATATGCGGGTATATACACACATACACATATACATTCTCATATATATATATATACACACACATATATGCAGATAATATATATACACATATGTTTATGCATATATGAGTTAAAATTATGTGTATATTATATATACATATGAGCTAATATTATTATTATTGTCATTATTATTAATTCTTTAACCCTTAAACATATATGATGTGATCTGGATGACTATGACCTACAAATCAGTCAATTAACAAACATTTATTAAGCACTTACTTTCTGCCAGGCAACGTGCCAGATGATGAAATAAATATAAAAAATGAAACATGCCCAACTCCCAAAGAGTTTATATTCTAATAGGGAACACAAGTGTGTATGTGTGTATACACATATATATGTGTGTATGTATATGCATGTATATATGTAAATGCATAAAAATACAAAAATAATACATATAAAGTATGTAACTACAAGGAAGTCTGAGATGACTGGGTAGTTGGGGGACAGGAAAATCAGGAAAGGTCTGAGCTGTGTCTTGAAGGAAAAGAGGGATTCTATGTGACAAAGGTGAGAAAAGGGATTGTTCTCGGTACAGGGGACAGCTGGTGCAAAGGTAGATCTGAAATACGGAATGTTATGTGTGACAAAAAGGACAGTTTGGCTGGACCACAGCATGGGGGTGGGGGGAGATGTAGAGGGAGGCTGAAAAGATAGACTGGGACAAAGCTATGAAGGAGATACAAAGGCAATATGAACAAGCAGTTTGTGCCCTCTAGGAGTTTACATTCTACTGAGAAAATAAAACATTTAAGCAGTCAAATATATTTAATCTGAGGAAAGAGAAAGCTCCAAAAACTAGTAGGATCAGCAAAATCTTCCTACAAAAGGTAGCAACTCAGTTGCTACCTTCATAAAAGAAGCTAAGGATTCTAAGAGGTGGTGACAAGGAAAGGGGTCCAGTTAACAGGCATTTATTATGCCCTCACTGTGTGCTAGGCTCTGTGCTAAACACTGGGAATACAATGACAAAAATATAGTCACTGGCCTCAAAGAACTCACATTCTAATAGGGGAAGACATGAAAACAAGATAGATAGAGAGTGGAGAGAAAGCAATCTCAGAGGGAAGGAGGATGGGGAAAGGCCTCCTGAAAAAGGATGGAGTGGAGCTGAATCCTGAAGGAAGCCAGGGAACCCCAGAGGCTGCAGTAAGGAGAGGCAACATTGTAGGCATGGGAACAGTCAGGAAAAATGCTGAGAACAAAGTTAGGAGATGGGATGTTACGTGTCGCTAGAACATAGTATTTTTGGAGAGGAGTAGAGAGTAAGGTACCAGGCTGTGAAGGGCTTTAAAAGCCAAACAGAAGATCTTGTATTTGATCCTAGAGGTCACTGGGAGACACTGGGGTTTATTGAGCAAGCTGGGAAGGTGGAGGGTAAGTGGAAGGGAGCATGATCAAACAGAACCACACCTGGAGCTGCTTCTTGGAACATGGGTAGGAGTGGGGAGAGGCTTGAGGAAGGAAGGTCAACCACAAAACCATTGCATAGTCCAGGTGAAAGGTGATGAGGTGATGAGCACCTATACCACAACCAGGGCTGTGTGAATGGAGAGGATACTTATGAGAATGATGCTGTGAAGGTGGAAATGACTAAACTTGGCAACGGATCAGTGATGTGAGATGAGTGCTAGGGAGGAGTTGAAAATGATGCTGAAGGCATGAACCCGGGTTATGAGGAGGATGGTGGCACCCTCAACAGAATTAGGGAAGCTCGTAGTCTTGGGGAAAAGATAATGAGTTCTGCTCTGGACATGTTGAGTTTGCAAGCAGTGTGTTATGGGAGTGCAAAGAAACAGCCTTGCAGAGAGAGACATGGAGGTCAGGGATGCAATACCAAGTCTGAGGAACACAGTATAAAAAAAAATCTAAAAAGACAGGCTAGAGACTGACTGGGGAGGAACTGTCCATGTTTATAAAACAAGCTGAGAGAAAGTATTTTATACTAGAAGCAATAGGGAGTCTCCAAAGATTTTTCAGCATTATGTGCAAGATGCCTGGGTCAGGCTCTAAGAGTTTTCGTTTCCAGATTCAATATCCCCAGTTCCTTCAGCAGATTTTGCTACAGGATGGCCTCTACTGCATGTAATTACGGTATAGGAACTGCACCTATGTTTTCATTGGTATACTTTCATTGGAAACTTCCTTCCCAGTGCAGGTCAACTGCATCTCTTCATATTGTTGTTTGTCTTTCTGTTCTCTAAGAGGACCAGTGACATCAGGAGGATGATGTCTTGACTTGCAAGTGAATTGGATTTAAGCATCTCTTCAACTCAGTCATAGACCACGAACAAGGTAAGTGACCTGCCCATGACCACAAAGCCAGTATATGTCAGAGACAGGTTTTGAACACAGGTCTTCCTGGCTATCCACTATACCACACTACCTCTGTTTGCAATTATTATTTTTTAAAATTTATTTATTTTTAGTTTTCAACATTCACTTCCATAAGATTTTGAGTTTTAAATTTCCTCTCCCTCCCACACAACCCCCATCCCCCAGAGATGGTGAACAATACATATACATTCATGTTAAGCATATTTTCCCATTAGTCATGATGTAAAGAACAATTAGAACTAATGGGAGGAGCCACAAGAATGAAGCAATAAAATAAAACAACAAAGGAAAAGGAGAACAAATAGTATGCTTCCATCCACATTCAGACTCAATATTTCTTTCTCTGGGTGTGGATAGCGATTTCCATCATGAATCTTTTGTAGTTCTCTTAGATTCTTGCATTGCTGTGAAGAGCCAAGTCTATCAAAGTCAATCATCCCATAATGTGGTTGTTACTGTGTACAATGTTCTCCTGGTTCTGCTCATTTCACTCTGCATCAGTTCACGTAAGTCTTTCCAAGTTTGTTTTTTAAATTCTTCCTGCTCATCATTTCTTATACCACAACAGTATTCCATTACATTCATATACCACAACTTGTTCAGCCATTGTTTGCACTTATTCTCACTGAGCTTAAAAAAAAAATTTCTCTGTCATAATTTTATTCTTTTCTTCATGTTATAGAAGCCCAAGAAAATCCCAGACTGTTTTCCATTTCCCCCTCATCTGCTCCCTTTGCCCCACCTCCATCTAAGACCAGTTTGAATATCCTTCCTCTTCAGGAAGAATGAACACAACTTCCTCCAGGACCCAGAAACAACATCAGCCCTGGAACAGCTGGCAGAGAGCTACACAGGACTCTCCCTGCCCACGATTGCTCAAGAGCAACAGACCATGTTAATATCCAAACAACACCCCCATAAACACCCCCGCCAGACCACAGGCACAATTCATACTACACATCACATTCCATTTGAACAAAAATCTCACTGTAACAAAAGGATTTCTGAGACCCTTGATTACATGCAGCATTCAAGAGGAAAATTCTGATTCACTCAGAGAACAGCAAATGATTCTCATTCAAACTTTTTCCCTCTTGGGCTGGCCTTTTCCAAGGAGCTCATTTGTGCACTTAGAAATTATACAAATCTCAGTGTCTGTCAACTGTGCAAATCAGAGAGAACTGTTTGCTGCTCTTTAAGTATAATAGAAACCTCTTCTAAAGATACCACAGGGCTGATAAATCTATCAAGATTGAAGGCAAAATGGGGTCAGGAGAACTCATTAATTCAGTAGGTCAACAAATATTTGAGTGCTTTTTATATGCCCATATTGTTCCTGATTTGTTAGGGACACAACAGAAGTCTAAGACATATTCCCTGCCCTTGTGGAATCTATTAGGAAGAGTAGACATAGAGACATGAAAAGCTAAATAGCATTGCAAGTACTAAATGGCAAACCAAAAATAAAAAGAGATAACCTTGTTTATTAAACTCTGTGCCTCAGGCAACTCCCTAGGACTTACAGACTAGGTTATAGATGAGTTCGATATGTTGGTGGAAGGGTTTCCCACACCAGAAATTCCCTATGTCAAGGCAATCACAGGTTTCTGCATCTTCTAATAATAAAAGGGATGCCACAAGGGAGTATAGTGTTAAATGCTAAATGAATAGTATCTGCTCATAAGAAAGAAGAGATCACTGCATTGGTTTTATTAGGAAGAAGGTAGATTTTCAACTGGGGTTTGAAAGGTGTATTGAAACTAGAACAGCAGCCAAAGACAAACAAGAAAATGTCTCCCTCATTTCTTCCTAGAGATGGGGTGATGAGTTGTATATATTTGGTTGATGCATTGGTTAGTTTTGCTGAATTGCTTTTTTCCTCCCCTTTATTATGAGGGATGGTTTTCATGATGGAAAGTATGGAGTGAAGGTGATAGAAAAATAGAAAAGGTCAGTAAATTTTTTTTAAAAAGTTATATAAAATGAAACCCAAAAAAATAGGCAGCAGAAAGGAGAGAGGAGCACAGTTTAGGCACAAGAACACAATGTGAATGGGAAGACCACCGCTTTAACCTCATGTCTCTGTTGAGTTAGAGCATTTCCTAACAAGGCCGTCCTTTCCTTTTTCCCATGCCAGGGAGATTAGAAACAACACGAATCTATGAGTTCCCTTCTCTTCTTCCTGAGTTGGTAAAACTTGGCTCTGGTAAACCTTTCCCTGTTGGCGTTACAGGCAAGGCTCCCCAAACTACTGCCTATTTCTTAGTTGATGACATTGGAGAACCTTTTTGAAAGCTTCTGCTAACCCTCCTTGCTAATCACTAAACTGGAGTGAAGATCCAGCTGTCTTCAATGCCCAGCTCAAATCCTACCTCCAAATTAAAGGTTTCCTTCACCACCTAGCCGTAAGTTACATCAATCTCCTCTGAACTTTCTTGAAGCTTTGTTCAGGCTTCTCTTGAGTTCAACTTAACATGCATTTAATACAAAGATGAAAATGAAACAATCCCTGAACTCAACGAGCTTAATGGGGGGGGGGGGGAATATCAAAAATATAGATGAGTAAATGTATACTATATGAAAAATATACAAGGGGGAGGGGGCAAATGCCAAACAGAGTAGTTTCTATTTTATCTCAGGAGAAGCAAGGAGCCAATGAAGCTTCTTGAGCTGAGGATCAGTGAGTCAGACTTGTGTTTTAGAAGTATTAATTTATCAGCTATGTGGAGGCTGAACTGGAAAGAGCTAAAGCAAAGAGATCAATAAGGAGGTTATTGCAATAGTGCCTGAAAGAGCCAATGAGGGCACAGTGAGAGCTACACTGGCGGCCAGTTGAGTGGAGAGGAGACAGATATCAGAGAGGTTATAAAGGCAGCAACAATAAAACTGGGCATCCATGATCATATTTCTATTTTGTATTGCACTGATTTGTGTCCATAACTTATCATCCCTGCTAGACTAAAAACTTCTTGAGGACAGAAACTGTGTCATACTCATCTTTGTATCCAACACAAGAATAGGCATTCCTAGCACAGTGCTCTGTAAACTGTAGGTGCTCAATAAATACATGCTGTACATTCATCAGCAACCACAAATCATATTTGCTGCAAGTACAGTTTGAAACAAATTGCCCTAATTTTAGGAGAGTTGTGGCACACTTCTAAGGCAAAATCCATTATTGCTTTTGGTCAGAAATTCCATGGAAAGGGGAACGGGAAGGGAACAAGCATTTATTAAGCACCTGCCATACATCAAGGATTGTGCTAAGTGCTATACAAATATTATCTCCACAGCTAGTGAGTGTGTGACTCCTAATTTGAACCCAGACCTTCCTGACTCCAGGTCCAGAAATCAATTCTGTACCACCTAGAAGAGCTTCAAAAAAGCCTTAGAAGAATTTGAAAATATTTAGGGAAAGGGAGGAGAAAGAGAAAAAAAATAAATGTTTAATCATTGAAAAAAATTAATTTAAAAAAGTATCATAAGCCCAGCCTTGATCCCAGGCAGAACCAATAGTAGCCTAGTAACATGAAGAAAAGGCTGCTTGCTGAAAAACATATCTGCCTTTTAGTGATGCTTGCAACTCTATCACTAAAGATTCATTTCTTTGCCATAAAAAAATAAATGCCCACTGTGAAGATGCAAAAGCTCCTAGAATACAAAGTAATCATTCTGAGTAGAAATTAGGGAAGAGCAAATAAAGCCAGAGGGCCAGAGCCCTGATATTACCCGAGGGGAGCAAGATGGAGAGAGTGAGAGGTTGGGCAGGCAAGGAGGCCCTGGACAAGTGGCAGGCTTCCTGATTTAGAGCTGGAAGGGACTTGTAGCTTGTAAAGTCCAACTTGCTTGTTTTACTGATGGGGAAACTGTGACCCAGAGATGGGAAGCATGAGGAACACAGCTGGTAGACAGGGGAGAGAGTGGAAGCACTAAGGAGTCTTGACTCATTATCCTAAACTTGGAGCTTTGCTCTTTGGGGAAGAGTGTTTGGAGACGTTCCTTCTCACAGTTCGAAGTGTTTCATTTTGGCCTCCATCTAGGTCAGGAACCCAGGGAAAATCTTAAATACCTCAGGCAATCTAACATCCCAGATCCAGCTGATAGCAACTCCAACAGAGCCCCCAATGGGGTTCTTCCTCTCAGTGAGGGACTGGAGGTTCCCTGAATTGTAGCCAATCTTGGCATCAGATAGGGAGGATTTGCCCCCTTAGAAGGATCACAGTCCACCAGTAAGTGGCACTGGTTTTAGCAGCTAAGAACCAGGTCTAGTCAAAGCTTGCCCATACTAGGAGGCTGACAGCTATCTGCAGTGGGAGGAAGAGAGCCCTGAATCTAAAATTGGGGGAATTGTTTTCAGAAACTGTGCTGAACTGAGAATGGAAAGAGAAAACATGGAGGGCAAGACCAAGCATCACCTGCAATAGAGACAACCCTTTTCCAGGAAATACAGGAGTGAAGCAAGGATGCTCACTCTCCCCACTATTATTTGATATATTCTATAAATAGCAATAAGACAAGAGAAAGGGATTAAAGGGATAAAGATAGGTAAATCAATTAGGCACTAGGAGCAGGGTAAGTCAAGAGCAAATCAAGGCCAAGGTGTAGGAAACGGGAGAAACTTTAGTAACATGATTACCATCTACTTTTACAAGAATGCAGGAAGATCTGGGTTCAAATTCCACCTCTGACACATGATGGTTGTGTGACCCTAGGCAAATATCTTAATGTTCTTCTCAATGTTCCAGATAACTCCATAAGATTACAAGATTCAGAGGAGGTACCAATCTGCAATGGCAGAGGGAGCTTGATAACCCAGAAGTTATATTTCAAGGAAATCACAGAAATTAGATTTCTTGTCCTACTTTCTCATCCTGCCCTCTCCCATCTTTGGGCCTTTATTCCCTCTACTCCATGGACTGTGATGGCTTCCCTACCACCATTGTTTTGATGGCACTCCCTTCCTTCAAAATTTAATTCACATGCCACCTCCCCAGCGAGATGTTCCCTGTATCTCTCCAGGGGCATGTCAGATCCTGAACCTAACAAGAGATTACAGCTGGATCCATATGATTGTTAAATTTTCAGTGATTGTGATAGAATATTATTGTGATAAAACAATTGACAGGTCGTATGCTTTCAGAGAAACCTGGGAAGACTTATATGAATTGATGCAAAGTGAAATGAACAGAATCAGGTGAACATTGTACACAGTATTAGCAATATTGTAATAATGATCAACTGTGACAGACTCAGCTACTCTGATTAGTACAATGAGCCAAGATAATCCCAAAGGCCTCTGCTGAAAAATGTTATCTACCTCCAAAAAGAGAACTATTGAAGTCTGAGTGCAGATTGAAGCACAATTTTTTCACTTTATTTTTCTTGCTTTTTAGCAATATGGCTAGTATTTAAATATGTTTTACATGATTTCACATGTATAATTTATATCACATTGCTTGCTTTCTGAATGAGTGGGGGAGGGGAGGGAAGAAGAGAATTCATAACTCAAAATTTTTTTAAATGAATGTTTAAAAAAATTTGCTTTTTAAAGTGATGCCCTTCCCTTTCATTATTTCTCCCTCATTTTATCTAAACTTTGTATTTGATGATCCTCGGTCCAGCTTCCAGATCAACGCACACTTTATACATGTTGCTGTTCCCCCTGGTCACCCTTAAACCTCTTGCAACATGCCAGCTTCAGAAAGTTTTTACTTTGTTTGTTTACAGGGCATTTATGGACAGATTCGGTAATGCTATCTCCCTAATTGTCTGCCTGCCAGTTGTCAAGATGTGTTAAACTACAAACATTGAAGGCTGTTGCCCAAATGTGCAGTGACAGCGTGATGAAGATTACCTCCTACTCTTTCTGGCTATCACTGTGAAAATGGACTCAACAAGAGGAAAAGGAATGAGCCTGGGAACAAGGAGATGGCTTGGATAAGCGGTGGCATCAGTGAGAAAGAGGTCATTACTGCGCTATGTGTTCTCTGAAACCAGATTTTTTTTAAAGGGAGAGGCCAGGAGGTGGTTTAAGTGCATAATAGGAGGTAAAAGAAATGAATTATACAGTGAAACAGTAATTGTGTAAAGGCATAACAAGAGTTGGGATTTATAGAGTACCTCCTCTAAAACAAATAATGTCTCCAAAATCCAGGCAAATAGTATTGATAATAACTAACATTATAGTGCTTTATAGCTTTGTTTGTTGTTCAGTCATTTTTCAGTGTTGCCTGACTCTGTGACCCCATTTGGGGTTTTCTTGGCAAAGATACTCAAGTAGTTTGCCATTTCCTTCTACAGCTGATTTTACAGATGAGAAAACTGAGGCAAACAAGGTTAAGTGACTTGCCTAGGATCACACAGTTAGTAAATGTCTGAGGCTGGATTAGAACTCACAAACATGAGCCTTCTGGACTCCAGACCTAGCCCTCTATCCACTGCACCACCTAGGTGCCCTAACATCATCATCAGATTAAGCGTATGTGTCCAAGTTTAATGTTCTTTCCGTTATTTTGCATTGCCTCACTAAACGCATGTAAATTCTTTTCAGTTAGAAGGGGGCATGATTTATACATCTAAGTCAGATTTTTTTAATCAATCAACAAGTATTTATTAAGCAACTATTACAGTACCAGGCACCAAGCTAGGTACCGAGGATACAAAACACAAAGAATGAAATGACGGACTAAGTTATAGTTAAAGAAATGTCACTATGATTTCACTGTCTGTTAAAATGAAGGATGCTGCCTTGAAGAGGTGAATGAAAAATGGTCTTTCTGAACATCCAGGTAATTAAAAAAATTAAATTTAAAAAATTAAATAAATAAAATAAAATAAAATGTAGGATGAAGTATCAAGGCACCTTGGAGAAAGTGCCGGATCAGGAGAAGGGCTCCTACACATAGCTCTACTGTACTGTACAGCATGTAGTTGTGTGACATTGGGCAAGTCACTTGACATTCTGAATCTTCTTCTCTAAGTCTATAAAATGTGAATACTTCCTGATCCACCTGTCTCACAGGGTTATGTTCAGGGTCAAAAATAATGTACATAAAATGCTTTGTAAACGTCAAAGAGCTAAGTAAGTGCGAAGGAAATTATTTTTTAAACGAGTGCCTGAGATGGAGGAAAAAAAATTGACTTGCTGACAGGAAACCTTCAGGAATCAAGCAAGACCTCAGTCCTTTTGCAGGTCCATCAAGTATACCTTGATGGGGGTCTCCTCCTCTGCCTCTGTTTTAGGCTAGCCCCGCTTTTAAATACAGGGAGCTAAGTTTGACTAGGAATAGTTTGGTCTTAAAATACATTATCCTTAGTCAAAACTAAGGGTGAAAGCAAATGAGATCTAGAAGTATCATTGCCATAGCACCAAATTTGGGGGGCACTCTTCAGTTCAGGAGTTCTAATCGCATTTCTAAAGGTAGGGAGATTTCTTTTAGAGGTTTTCAAACAGAAGTCCAGAAGTAGGTGGCCACGTCTGTATTATCACCAGCATTCATAGCAATGTGCCTAAAAGTGTTATATATCAACAGACACCAGGCACATCCTGAACCCAACATTCATATTCAGTACCTCTAGCTCTTTTATACTACTCTGAGCCCTTCTTTACATTTCAGCTCTCTAGAGCCCCTAAATCTGCTCATTCCTCTCAATTCCTCAGGGTTTGTGTAGGCACTCATATGGACCAATACCATATCGATCCGATAGCAAACTGCACTATGAATCTATCAGAACACACATATGTGTCCCAACTGTCTAGGCCCTTTTGAAGCCAAGGTGAGAAAGAACTAGGAGGATGCAGACAGATCCCTCAAAACACAGCTTCATCAGTAGACCCAACATCTTAACTAAATACCTTCTAGGACATTGTGGCTAGTCAACTCTTCTATGAATAAAATCTTAGAATGTTAGAGCAAGAAAAAAAAAACCTCAGAATATAGAATGTGAGAATACACAACCAAATATCAGAACTAGAAAGGACCATCACAATTATCTAATCCAAATCTGTCATTTTATAGGTGTGGAAACTGAGGCCCAGAGAGGAGAAATGATTTAAACCAAGGTCTGTAGTAACTAGTTCTGCTACTAGATTTGAAGTGACTAATCATTTTCTTAGTTCTGGGTCAGAGATTTTCCTCCTTCCTTCAGATCACTTCATGGACTCCTGCAGTTGAAAGATTAGCCCAGTCATGAGGTATGCTCATAGCTTTCCACAAATCTTAGCCTCCATAACACATTCAGCCCACAGCCCTAGATTAGACCCAAGTTACCAGATCTCTGAAGGCCAATAGTCCATATGCACAAATCTTGTCATATTATTCCTCTGCTCAAAATCCTTCAGTGGTCTCCAATTTCTTACCCAATAAAATTCAAATTCCTTTGCCTGGCACATTGTAAAATGGAGATAATAATAGTACCTCTACCCTGTAGGGTTGTCGTGAACATCAAAAGAGATCACATTTCTAAGTGCCTGATATACAGTAGGTGCTATATAGATGCTTATTCCCTTCCCTTACCTCCTGGCATTCAAAGTCCTCTATAATCTAACGCCACTTTAACTTTCTAGCTCTATTTCATGTTACTGTCTACTATGGGCAGCTAGGTGGTGCAGTAGATAGAGCACCAGGCCCGGTGTTCAAATTCGGCCTCCAACACTTAACTAGCTTTGTGACCTTGGGCAAGTCACTTAACCAGTTTGCCTCAGTTTCCTTACCTATAAAATGATCTGGAGAAGGAAATTGCAAACCACTCCAGTACCTCTGCCAAGAAAGCCCCAAATCAGGTCACGGAAAATCAGACACAACAGAAACCATGCACTCAGCAACAACACGGTCTACTATATCACAGCCAAAGTGTGCTACTACATACCCTACAAACAAGCATTTCTCTTTCTTGCCTTTATAGCCTTGGTCTCATGGTTTCCTGTTTCTAGATTATCTTTTTTTGCCAGTTGAATTCCTAGCCACCCTTTAAAGCCCAGCTCAAGCTACTTCCTCCGGAAAGCTTTCAGTGATACCCCTTTTGGGGCTGGTAAACAATGGCTTCTCCCTTGGATCCTTAAAGGGCCTTTAGTTTTGCACCTTCTCAATGCACTTCTGTATTATTGGATCCTTAAAGGGCCTTTAGTTTTGCACCTCCTCAATGCACTTCTGTATTATTTTGTATAGCACTTACTTGTATATGTTCCCCCTGATGGAATAGTTCCCCTCCATGAGAAGGGGGACTGCGCCTCTTCTAAATTTTATTTCTTTCCTCCACCTCCCATTTTTTTGGTACATAGCAGACACAAATCTTTGTTAAATTGAATCATCCCCAGAAAAAGACTCAGGAAACAGCCAGAAACCAAACTACCTTATTTTTTTAAACTCACATGAGATTTCAACCTTTGCTAGATACCAGTCTACAGCCTAAAGGTTTATGGTGGAATGAATAATTACAGTCCACTCTCTTACAGTCTCATGCTTATGCTGAAGGCCTCTCCAACAGACCAGTTTCCACATCCTAAGTACGCCTTTCCGTTTGGCAAGGGTGTCATTGGCTCAATCAACAATTACTTATTCAGCATCTATTATGTGTAAAGGCATGGTCCATACATATGCTAGAATAGAAAATTCTAATAAAGTGATAAAATGTTTCTCTGAAGTCTAAACCACTAAAAGAAAAGCATTTCTCTCAATCATAGCGAGGGTTCATACATTTGGTTATTCTAAATTCAACTAGACAACAACACATGAATATCTCAGCTGATAATAGGATATGGCTAGAAGGAAGGGCTAGGTCAAATCCCACTAAGAAGGGGGAATCTAGGCAGGCAAGAAGTCTAGTCAAGGGAGATCAGCTAAGGCAATGAAAACCTAGAAGGTGCCAAACAGGCAGACAGGGTCCAAAATCCAGGCTATCAAAGAAGCAGAAAAAGCAGCAATAGGGAACAGGATTGGTGAGCTCTGATGCTAGGAAAGAGGGCTGGCTGATATCTGCCTGATTTTAGACTCCCTATGCTCAAGAAGCCCAGAAATCACGTCTTAATCACAGTCAGTGAGAGGCCTATGGGCAAACCTTATATGTTTGAGGCTGCAACAGAGGTGCGAGAAATAATAGTAATTAACTACGTTTCCTTCTGGTCTAAGGCAGGGGCTGAAGATAATAATCCACCTGAGAGTCAGACAATTAAGGACTTCCCTCCTCCCCTGGCCCCATCATCTACTAAATTGCATAGATAATTCTGACTCTCATTTATCACTCCATGACTTTCTCTCACTCATCAAAGCCCAGCTTTGGCATCTTGCAACTTTTATGCCTGTTTAAACTCATAATCTCCAACTTAATGCTTCCTTAATGACATTTTATCATTTAGTGGCTCTTCATTTAAATTCTCAAGTGTCAATATTAACATTAGCAATAGCATTTGCATATTTATAAGGTAAAAATAGGATCTTGATCAAACGGTCAGACTCAGGATCTGTGATCACTTTCATCAGTAGTCCTCAAATGGTTTTATTTTTTCATTTCTTTCTGTTGACACTGACCCTGACTAAGGATTTTATTTTAATTGTGATTATAATTTACGATTTCATTTTAACAAGTATTTGTCAGATGCCATCCCTGAGTCCATGACCTGAGGAGGGGAAGCTCCTCATCAGATGGTATCTATATTCATTTCAATTTCTCATTTTGTGGCTGTTCCGTTCTATTTTCCCAGAAGAACCAGGGGTCAAATATTAAATGAGAAGTGCCTTTCACATTCACTGTTTTTCAGTGATTGCTCGGAAAAAGTTGGACCTTTCAATATCAATTTGAATTATTGGGAAAACAAACCACCTAAGAGAAGAAAATTAATATTTTCATCTCTACCATTTTCAAGGACACTGTAAACAGTCTTTTTTTTCAATTTCCGCAATAATTATTTCCTGGATCACAGCAGCCTTCCATGAATATGGTAATATACCAGTGGGACCCAGAATCATAAAATGCTAGAGCCAGAGGTAACCTTGGAAATCTCTAGTCCAAACCCCTCATTTGATAGGCACAGAAAACAAGTCTGGAGGGTGATATGATTTGACAAAGGTTACAGAGCTAGTTAGTGATAAAGGCAAGTCTGGAACCCAAGTGGTCTAATCTCTTAGTCCAATGCAGGGAGAAAGGAATAAGCATGTATGCTAACATACTATATGTCAGTCATAGTGCTAAGTGCTTTTGTACATATATTATTTCGTTTGATCCTCACAACAACCCTGTGAAATTAGTGTTATTATTATCCTCATTTTACAAACGAGGAAACTGAAGCAGATGGAGGTTAAGTGACTTGCCCAGGGTCACATAGCTGGTAAATGTCTGTGGCCAGACTTAAACTTAGGTCCTCCTGACTCCAGACCTAGCGCTCTATCTGCTACACTCACAACTAGCTGCCCCTTTACATTATACTACACTGTCACCACAATATATAACCATTTTGCCTTCAAGTTAATCTACGTATCTATGAATCAAGTTAATCTATGAATTTTACTAATTTACATAGTTTAATTTATATGGCATTTTATAGATTACAAAGCATTTTTCCTCAGAACAACCCTGTGAAGTAGATAGCCCAAATATTATTCTTCCCATGTTGCACATGAAGAAAATGAAGCTCAGAACACATCCTTATGACTAGAAAAGATTAGTATGTTGAAGAACCCAGACTTGAACCTAGGCCTTCAGATTTAAGGCCATTGATTCTTCTGCCCTAACATGCCTCCAATTTACCCTGAATATATCTTGTTTATTCATAGTTGTTTACTGGTTATCTACCCCATGAGATTGTGAGCTCTTTGAGGTCAGGGACTGGTCTGGCACATAGTAGGTGCTTAATAAATGCTTGTTGACTTGATTCTCCTATTCAAAGCACAGATATGCACAATTATTACAAATGTCACAGACCATACCCAAATACAAATGTACTAATTACAGCTAACCAAGATTTACTACAGTTGATTCGCCTAGAATGCTTTTCTTACTGGAGATGTATCTCTAGACTTCTACTTTGCGGTCTGTATCCATGATTTCATTGATGTGGAAACTCCCTCCACTGATACTAGTTTGTCTCTAATAAGCTATTAGAGAGTTGCCTAGGGCACCTAAAAGTTAAGTGACTGGCCAGTGGTGACCCAGCCAGTTGGTTGGTTGGTTGATTATTGTCCTTCAGCCTTGAAGAAGGCCAAAATGACATTACTATGTTGGGATCAAAGTACCATGTATCCATCTGTGGCTGATCAGACCATTATGAGCTCAGGAGGCCCTGCCATAGGTTGGGGACAAATAGTCTGTAGGATAACTGGGGTGAAGATGTTTCTAAATTTGCACATCGCACATTTTTTTTGAACTACTGCAATTCTGCTTTGCTCATAGAGCAGTTCTTTCTTTGATGCAGGCACACCATGCTGGGCAGTCCTGTGCCAGTGTCTCCCATGACACGCAATTGATCCAAAGTTCTTCAGAGAGACCTGAGAGTGTCCTTTTTTGCTTCTTTTGGACCTCCATATGAGCACTTGCCTTGTGTGAGTTCTCTGTAAAATAGTCTTAGGCAAACATATGTTTAGCATTTGAACAACATGACCAGGCCACTGCGAGTTGCACTCTCTGCAGTAGAGTTAGAATATTTGGCAGTTCAAATCGAGACAGGACCTCAGTGTCCAGTACCTGATCTTGCCAGGTGACCTTCAGAATCTTCCTAAAACAATTCAACTGGAAGCAACTCAGTTTCCTGGTATGGAGCTGATAGACTGTGCAGATTTCACAGGCATACAACAATGAAGTCAAAGGTAGGAGCTGAACCTAGATCTTTCTGACCCTAAGACTGGTCCTCTATCCACTGTTATGCTTCCTCTAGAATTGAATAATCACGATTTCTCTGGATGGATAAGTTGAAATAGATCAGCTGGAGGAATTCACAAAATTATAATGATTGGATCTATTATAATTTCATATTACCTAATCTCAACAGAGCACTCACCATTTCATAACAACCCTTTTATTCTTCTCTGACCCACAGTGACCCATCCAAACCTTTAATCATCTTGAAACTCCAAATTCTCCACCCAACTCATTCTGTCACACCCCATGAACTCACCTCTTTATTGAAAAGATGAAGGTTATCTGTTCTGACCTCTCATTTCTCACCGCCATAGTTCTAAACATCTTTATGTCTTCCTTCATCCTCTCCTCCTTGTTTTAGACTCAAGGGCTGAGAGGGACCTTATTCTTGCCAAGGCTAGCCACTCTACCTTTAGCCCTTGTTCCAATATCCAGCGTCTCTTCTGGGTCCTTGTTCCATTGTTCATTTCCCTTCTGACTCTCATGGTCAATCTCCCCTTCCCTAAGAACATGTTCAATTCTCCCCATCTGGAAAAACAAACAAAAAACCTTCTTTTGACATTGCCAGTCCCCTAAAGATATCAGCCTATACACCTCTTCCCTTTGACTCTGAAAATCCTGGAGTTATCTACACTCACTTGCCCTCACTCACCACTCATTCACTCCTCAACGCCTTGCAATCTGACACCATTCTTCTGCCAAAACTTCTCTCACCATCCAAGGTCACCAATAACCCAGAACTGCCCAATCTAATGGCCTTGGTTTCTCAGTTGTTCTTCGCCTTGGTCTTTCTACAGCATTCAATATCATTGATTCTCTCCCTACCTCCACTCCTTCCGGTACTCTACTCCCTTTGATACTTTTGAGCCACTGCTTTCTCCTGGTTCTCCCTGGTTCTTTCTCCTGGGGGTAGCTGGTGGTGAAGTGGATACAGCACTAGGCCTGGAGTCGGGAATGCTCGAATTCAAATCCAGCCTCAGACATTATTAGTTGTGTGACTCTGAGCAAGTCCCTTAAACTCTATCTCAGATTCCTCAACTGTAAAATAGGGACAATAATAACACCTACCTAGCAGGGTTGTCATAAGGATCAAATGGGACAACATTTGTAAAAAAGTGCTTAGCATAGTACCTGACACCATAGAGGGTACCATACAAATGCTTATTCCCTTCCCTTCTCCTGCTAGGTTCATTCCTTCATAGATCATTAATTTTTAAAAAGTGGAGATGAGAAGGAAATGTGTCACTCAACACACTGGTCAGTCAATAAGCAATGAATGAAGGACAGAGTTCCAATATCAGCTCTGCCACTTACTACCTATGAGAATGAGGGCAAGTCCTTCATTTTCTTAAAATCAAAGGAAAATTCAACTTTCTTTAATTAGCAAGGATGTGTTTTGTCTCCTTCGAGCCTTCCCCAATCCCTAACAAAAAGAGAAAAATAAAACCCTTGTAACAAATATGTATAATTAAGCAAAACAAATTCCCATATTAGCTATGTCCAAAAATATGTGTCTTTCTGCATATTTAGTCCATCAACTCTCTCTCAAGAGGTAGGTAGTCTGTTTCATCACCAGTTCTCCTGGCTGATCACTGAATTGATCATATTTCTTATCTTTCAAAGTTGTTTGTTTTCACAATGGCATTTTTATACTATAAAATTGTTCTCCTGGTCTGCTCATTTCATTCTGCATCAGTTTTTATAAGACCCTTAAGGTTTCTCTCAAAACATCCTCTTAATCATTTCTTAAAACACAATAGTATTCCATTATATTCATATAGCATAATTTTAATCCATTCCTCCAATTGGTGGGCAACCAGTTCTTTGCCACCACAAAAATCTTTGTACCTATCAGATCTTCTCCTCTTTATTTGATCTTCTTAAGGTATAAGCCTAACAGGGCTATAACAGGATCCAAAGACTTTGCACAGTTCAGTAACTTTGGGGCACAGTTCCAAATTGCTTTCCAGAACAGCTAAAACAATTATCAACTTTCCTTAAAGACATTCAGACATTAGTGCTAAATGCTAGCTATTATTACTGCCAAAAGCCACTCAATACTCAAACAAAATTTTGAGGGCACATGATAGCTAAGCAGTTTTAAAAAATGCCACTTATGTATTGTCCTCAAAAGGGGCCTTTGGAAGATGATTTTGAAAATAACACCTTACAAGTTCACCTGCTCTCCAACAAGTCAGTAATTACAGTCAACAGAAATAGTTCAACTATCTTGCATTGCATTAATTTGCCAAAATAAGACTCATTTCCCATCATCACAAATTACGCTGCTTGAAAAAGAAGCTGAATACTTGGATACGCCAACATGTTTTGAAAACTATCTAAAAGCCAAAGCCCTGTTACTGTTTGCAAAAGTTAATACAAGGACAATATTTTATTTGAAAAAGTAGGGGATTTAGTAGCTTTCATATGAGTCAATATGATCTGGCTGCTAGAAAAGGAAATACAACCTTATATTATGAGGCAGCTAGGTGGCTCAGTGAATAGAGCACCAGACCTGGAGTCAGGAAGACCTGAGGCCAAATTCAGCCTCAGATACTTACTGGCTGTGTGACCCTGGGCAAGTCACTTAACCTCTGCTTGCCCTATTTTACTCATCTAAAAGGGGGATGATAAGAGTACCTAAATGCCAGGGCTGTTGTGAGGATTAAATGATATGGTATTTGTAAAACACTTAGCACAATGCCTGACATATAGTAGGTGCTTTACAAATGTTAGCTATTATTTTTATTATCATTATTATTATCTTATACTTCACTAATCGAAGCTGAGAAACCAGAACATGCCCTGACCAGATCACAACTGGAATATTGTGTTGTCCTGAGTGTCACATTTTAGAAGGGACCTTGACAAGCTAGAGTACATCTGGAGGAAAGTAGTCAGTACGTTGAGGAATCCTGAAACCAAGTAACATGAGAACCAGCTGAGGGAACTTGGAATATTGAACCTAGGTAAGAGAAAACTTGGGCAGAGTCTGGTTACTATTTTTCATGTTTGAAGGATGATAATGTTTATATGAGCTTAGACTTACTCTGATCATTCCCACAGGGCAGAACTAGGTAGGAAATTACTTCAGAAATTGAGGTCCAAACAACTAGAGCTACTTAATAGTGGGATGGACAGCCTGATTGACCAGTGAGCTCCTCATCACTGCAGGTATCCAAGCAGAGGCTAAATGAAGACGTAAAGGAAAAAACGAACTCTAAGATCTCTTCTAACTCTAGGATTCCATACATCTCTGCTGTCATGTACATAGTGCTATCATAGAATTTAGTGCTGAAAGGGAAAAAAGTGGTCATTTGATCCAATAACTTAATTTCGCAGGTGAAAAAGCTGACACCCAGGTTAAACTGCTTTTCTCAAGGTCACAAGAGTAGCAGGTGACAGAGCTGGGATTGGAAGCACAGTCTTGCTCCTCCAAATCTAGCCTTCTGTTAATTCAGTTGGATACAAGTATCTATTAAGGACCTCCCATGTGCAGAGGCTAAGGAATACAGAGAAATAAAACAGCCCCTTGCCTTCAGGAGCTCACATTCTACTCACTTGCTGGTCTGGCTCCCTGGACATAATTAATGAGAATAATTAACCAGAAAGGACCAATAAGAAACTGATTTGACCACATCAGTACAGAGAGCAAGTCGGCAACAAAGTAGCACCAGAGGGGTGTGAATAACCGACTGTTTCTGTCTGTGATCATTTCAGGAATATCCAGAAGGCAAATTTCCAAAGCTATGACCCAGAAGACACAAAGGAATATTGGCTACCCCTAGCCAGCACACTCCTTAAACTCTGAGTACTTCAGTGCCTTCAGGATCAAACCAGTGACTCCAAAGAGACAGAACCACATTTGGGTAAATTTCAGGAAGTGAGGTCCTAGGATTCTTTGCCAGGTTCAGTCTAGATGTAGGCCCACTCAAAAAGAATACTTCAAATTTATATCGAGGGTTTTAAGTAAGCTTGCAAAGCCCAGTCTCCTAACAACTTTGTGAAGTAGTAGTAGAAGCCTTGTTATTCCCATATTTAGATGGGGAAACGGAGTCTCAAACAGGTGAGGCAACTTGCCAATATCACACAGCTAATGATTATTGGAATGAGGATTCAAACCTAGGCCTTTGCCGACTTTGAATCTGGTAGTTTTTCTAGTACACCACACTGCTCAAAGAGAACCAGAATCCAGACCCCTGACCACAACTCTCCAGATGTCCAAGAATATCCAAGGCCATGAGAGACTCCTCAGACCCTCCTCAAGCTGGACTCATTACCCACAAGGAAGTCTGCCAACCCTGAAACTACCCTGGGATCTGAAGATAATGGTTGGGGCGCCCAATGGTCTAGCAGGGCTGATTAATGTGAGTGCTAGCGACATAATATATTCACTTGGCCTCTGCCACACTGCAATACACCATTCCTTCCCTCTTTCACCCAACCCCTCCCAAAAAAATAGAAAACAAGAAAACTCCACCCCCCAAGAGAAGCCAGACTGTTACATAGCACTAGCCAGAGTAATTATTTGTTGCTTGACAAAATCAATCGATCAATCAACATTTATTAAGTTCCTACTGTATGCCAGGCACTATGCTATGCTATGCTTTATGTTACTGCTTTTCTGTGACTACTTTGCCATGGGCTAGAAGAGGCGCCATAACATGGGGGGACAGGGTGATGAACTTGAAAGGTTGGAAGACATAAGCTCAACTACTAAATCTGGCACATTCTAGTTGTGGAACCCTAGGCAAGTCATTCCTCCCTGGAATTCAGTTTCCTCATCTGTAAAATGAGCATAAAACCAATAGGATAGCCTACCTCAGAGTTCTTGAAACGCTCAAAGGTGATAATGAATGTGCTTTGCAAACATTATGATACTATATATATGTCAATTATTATTATGCAGCAAGTGGAATTTCTGTTTTCCTGTTGGTCCATCTGTAGAATGTAGTTATTAAACACTCTCATTAGTAACATATTTGGGAGAATCACACATAATATCCACATCTTCTGCATTTTTCAGGAGATAATTATTAGCTACTGTTATCTAAGACCTTGAGGCCACATGTGGCCTTTTGACTGTCACCTTTTGACTGAGTCCAAGTTTTACAGAACAAATCCTTTTATTAAAGGGATTTGTTCTGTGAAGTTTGGATTCAGTCAAAGGGCCCCACTTAAGGACCTCAAAAGCCACATGGAGCCTTGAAGCCATAGATTTCCCTCCCCTGGTCTAAGGCTTTCACTGAGAACAGTTCCAGTTTTGTAGCTAGGATGTGATTTAAAAAAAAAAACCTAACAGCATTCTTACGACTTTTCAATCAGAGTTCCAAATTTTAAAGATAGCATTGGACCTATTATTATCAGACCTTTTCCTTACTGTCTTTCTAATGTTTACTTTTAGCACATAATCAGGAGATTATGGGATCATAGGATCACAAGTAGACTAAAAAGAAGCTTAGAGATCACTCAGTCCAACTTCCTCATTCCCAAAATATTGGAAATAGATTCCCAATGAAGTAAATTTCTCATGGTTCTATGGGCAGGAAGTAGCAGGGCTGGGGATTCTAACCCAGGTCAGAGAATTAGATGAAACCCTTCCAGCTTGTCTTGTCTATGTGTCATTCATACTGAAAATATTAAGTATCCACTGTATGCACATATTGCCTTATATCAAACAGTAGAGGCTGTCAGGAAGTATGGTATTCTTTAGTATGGAGAAGAGCTTAAGGAGAAGCCCAGGGGCTAATGGTTCTGGGGGAAGCCCAGGAGTCCTGTAGATGTAGCTCTTTTTATTGTTATGTTTTGTTTTTGAGACTGGGTATCGCTATCTCATCCAGATGGGAAGTAAGTAGCCTACTCATGGAGGTCCAATCCCAATACTGAGCAGCATGGAAGCATTAAACTGCACCCTTTTTCTAACCTGGTCTGGTTTGCCCCTCCTTGGGCCCCCCTTCGTGGTCCTCCATTCCAGGGGGCTCATTATATTGTTACAAAATTTAGTGTGAACACTTAATCAGCTTTAGCCCTAGTGCGTCTCAGAACACCCAAACTCAAAGAATCCACCAGCCTCAACCTCCTCATCAGCAGGGACTACAGGTGTGTAACCCCATGCCTGGCCAGACTTTGTTCTTTAAGAGTAGATTAGCTAATGATCATATAGACAAATATGCAAGTTTGCAAGGAAGTATGATCACTTCGACAATGAGGTTCTAGCAGAGGGCTCTGAGAAATTTGAGGCGGGTGAGAACACTTTCCCCCTGCTGTGGTCAGGGAAAGCTTAATGGAAGAATTGGTAACTGAGTTGAGCCATCATAGGATGACCTGGAACAAGGGAGAATTCTCCAACTGTCCTGTTTTCAAGAATTTTGTGTTTAGAGTGTTCAAAGGAAGCATTACTGACTTGAGCAGCTTACCTGGCAAACATATGGAACAGCTAGGTTTTAGAGATGATGGTTGTGAATAGAATTCCAGTCTCTGAAGGAAACAGAAGAACATAAGCAGTTACAGAAAATATTTCATCCAATACACACAGGCTCTTTTTTGAAAGCATGAGGGAAGATAGGCAGGACTATGATTTCAGCCATGTACAGAACTCCTAGTGTGGAAACTCCCTCCACTGATAGAGACTGGAACCTCATCTATAATTTCTAGTCTTAAAGAATTGACTGAGGTATTAAAAAGTTAATTGGTCACTAGTACGGGTGAGAGATAGGCCTTGAACCTATCTTTTCCCAACTCCAAGGCCAGGCCTCTATCACATTGCCTTGCCATCCACAGTTCTTGCCCATCCAGAAATAAGAAGGAGTCCACAGTTACCAAGAGGTTATGGGGAAATTATTTTTTGATGTATAGTTTCCCAGTAAGGATCCATTCTGACCAGAATCAAGGACTACTCAAAAACTCCTGAAAAGTCCAGAATCTTACCATGTGGTCCTCCAGGGGACCCACAGCTGGAATATTTTAATTGTACTTGTTCAAGGAATATTTTCCAAGATTGTTTTCTGTTACTTTACTATTTATTTCTGTTCTAATTAAATATGTTGCTATTTCTTAACTGGGCCTTTTTAGCATAATAACCAACTGAATTTTTAGAGCTGAGTTACCTTCGAAAATTAAGTTCAGAAGTTTTCTAATTGAATGTGGGGGAAGAGAGTGAGGTAAATTGGTGATTTGTCATGTGATTTCCTTGCAAACTAAACTGAAGTCTAAGTTGGTTGTGTCATGAAGTACATTTGTCACTGTTAGGAACCATTTTAATTCAAATATAGTAAATATTTATATGGTAAATATAAATAGGTATCTGGATATTGTACTAATATTTACTATAATTTTGGTCTGCTTATAGGGACAGTGGTATGTGGTAGAAATGTAACCCTGTTCACACCCAAGCCTAGGGTGGTTTTTCCAAGGGACAGCCCTGTGGTCTGCACTATGTATGTGTGAGAGAGAGATGTGACCTCTGACAGACTTAGAAAATATGGTGCTCACTGCTGTATACCTACATACCGAATTTACCTTACCCATTGAGAAAGGACCTGGAGAGAGACAGGTCAAGAGAAAAGTCATGTATTAACCTTTGAATGGCAGATTAGAGACTGGCGTCACAAACATGTAGGGAAGCTGGCCTGAATCATGTCCCTGGACTTCTGTCTCCTAAAGACCCGGGAGGATGTGACCAAGCCCCTCACCCAATCCTAACAGATTGTTCCTGCCACACCTGGGAAAGTTTTTTATAGCTAATAATAGCTAGCATTTATATAGTGACAAGGTTTGCATAGAACTTTATAAATATTGTCTCATTTTATCCTCAGAACATCGGGAATAGGGGCTATTATTATCCCCATTTTATAGTTAAGGAAACTGATACAAACAGAGCTTAAGTGACTTGCACAGGGTTATACAGCTAGTAAGTGTCTGAGGCAGGATCTGAATTCAAGTTTTCCAGCTCCCATCCAGTAGCCTATCCACTGTGGCACCCAGTTGCCACATTCATGGCTAGTGAACAATCAAAATGTGTTTTCACCTCAAAAATGCATCAGGACTTAATAGCAGGACACTTACCTTAAGTGAAGTACCATGATTTAATTGATTTACACACACACACACACACACACACACATACACTATTGCATTTAAAGTGAGAGGCCTTAGGTTCATACCCTAATCTTTCCTGGAGTAAATCATTCCCTTTCTCTGTGGCTCGACTTCCTCGATTGAAAATGAGGGGGTTGAACAATGGTCCTTTCCAATTCTAGATCCCATGATTACCCGCGTCCAAAATTATCTATATGTTATGCATGCAAATACTGTACCTAGCCCTGTGTTCTGTTGGTGGGTATTATTTTATCCCCTAGAAACTCAGAAGAACAAATGTCTCACTACTTCACAAAATATCCCAACCATAATTAAATCTTCAAAATCCCAGCGTTTGCAACCCAATTTAAGAAACCCTAATTCCATCTGGTCACATATTTTTCCATCATTTCAACTGATGCTTTTTTTTATCTTCATTGAGTCTTCTTAAGATAGGCTTCCATTGTGAAGATGCTAATGGACTACTGCAGTCTGCATCCAATCAGTCAGTCACTACACTCAAGTTCCTAAGATGGAACATCACTGAGCCATTGATGAGAGCTGGAGGGGGGAAAAATCATCATTTTCCATATAAACTACGTGATGTTTTAGTCATTTCAGTGTGGTGACAGGTCAGTCAAGCTGTAATTGGCTTTAATTAGCACTCCCACAAGCTGTCATATTCCTTACCTGCAGGGGAAAGGTACTCCAACGACAAAGAAGGGGAGGAGGGCAGAAAGCCAATCTTTTGTTTTCTATTTTAAAATACCAGAGAAACCACTTGCTTCCTGATTTTTGTAATTAAATGTCCACTGACCTGTACAACTGGGGTTAAACATTTCAGTTCTAATGTTTCTTAGAAAGTAAAGTATTGGTCTGTTTAGCAGTGAAAAATGAATTCAATTCTTCTCTTTGTAAAAGGAAATAGAGTCTCCCTTTTTTGTAGACCACACATATTTTCATATTTTGTAGCCCACACATACAATCTTCTTTCCTAATATTATGGTTGATACTCAAGGCCTGCGAGGCTCAGTGACAGTGCCTTGACTCAGGTCCTTCATCTGGGAGAGAGGGTTTTTCTGAAACTATTCTCAGAAAGGTTTGGAGTCATTGAGGTGAATATTGTCCATGGCTCTCTGGCCTCACGCTTTGTCTCACTCATGCAGTGAAGACACCCAACCCTCTTGCAAGGCTTCCAAAGGCCCTTAATATGGCCTCTGTCAG
Organism: Vombatus ursinus; assembly: GCF_900497805.2. Classification (NCBI taxonomy): domain Eukaryota; kingdom Metazoa; phylum Chordata; class Mammalia; order Diprotodontia; family Vombatidae; genus Vombatus; species Vombatus ursinus. The sequence continues at coordinate 27,034,939 of NW_020954596.1, read as the reverse complement.
GTACCCCAGGTCCATGACATTCAAGGGATAATCATCTACCTCAAACGACAACACGTGTGTCCATATTTCTACTGAATCTCTCCTGCTCAGACCCAAATCAGTTACTTGTTGAGAGACAGACACAGATAGAGACAGATGCTTCCACTCATGGCTTTGGGATTAAAGATTAGCACTGGAAGTGGTCTTTGCCTAGTGTCAGCTTCCCTGCAGTGCTGACTTGAAAGCATTGGTCCTCGGCTCCAGTTTAGCCTAGGTCTCATCCTGGGTCTCACCTAGGTCTCCTCCTACTGCTTGCACAATATTCTAGAATAAAAGCTCTGGAGGCATGAGGTGAGGGTCGAAATTAAGGAATGTTGTGGAGAACATCATCGTTTCCAAGAACAGAAACTGGCAAACAGCAAGTGAGAGGGCCATGTCCCAGTTTCCATTTTCTTTCTTGTCTTTCTCCTTGGCCCTGCACCCAGACCAGAGCTTGTGTATCATCCTTCCTCCCCTTTCATCTTACCGCTGGGTTGATACCACCCTGTTTCAGAGCTACCTCATTGGCTTCTGAGGAGTATAGAGATGTGTTGTCATCCTGCTTGGTAATTAGCAAGTACACACACATATACATACACACACACAAAAAAAAAAAAAACAACATGCTTCTTACACTTCCATTCCTTCGGTACCTCTAAATACCAAATCTCTTCAGTTTCACCCCTGCCGCTGAGAATTTTTATAGGGTTGTGTGAAGATGATATGTGCAAAACATGTTATATGTTGTAGCAACAAAGAGTGCCATAAATATTTTATCATCATCATCATCATCATCATCATCATCATCATCATTATTATTATCATTATTATTCAGAGAGTAACCTGGCTACAAAGAAACTTGGCACTTCTGGCCAGTAACTACATGAGGAGGAATGGATGGTCAGGATGTTGAAATACTGATCAGTCCGCTGCTTGCAGTCTGCTTTTAGTAAACAAGCATTTATTCAGCACTTGCTACATGTCAGGCACTGTGCTAACACTGGGGGATAGCAAGAAAGTAAATAAATAAATAAATGAAATTTTTTAAAAACCCAGTTTCTGCCCTCAAGGAATTTGTAGCCCAAAGGGAGGAATAAGCTGTTACTAAATAGGTATACACAAAATACACACAGAGTAGTAAATGCAAAGTAACCTTAGAAAGATTCTGGGGGGTGGGAGGGGGAAGAAAACCAGGAATGGAATCCTGGCAAAATACGACTTTGAATTGAGTCTTGAAGGAAGGAATTCTAAGAGGCAGAGGTGAAGAAAGAGTATTGTAAGCATGGTAAAGGTGCAGAAATAGGAGACAGGATGTCATGTGGGATAGCAATGACCAACAGTGCTGGAACATATATGAAAGACTGGAAAGAAAAAACACAGGGCCAGGTTGTGAAGAGCTTTGAATGCCTAACGAAGGACTTTAAAGTTGATACTGGAAGTAAGAGTTTATCAAGGGGAAGGGAAGGGTGACATGGTAAGACTTGTATTTCTAGAAATCACTTTGGCAGTGGAGAAGACAGGACTGAGGGAGACCAAATAGGAAGCTTTTTCCAATAGTGCAAACGTGAGGTGATGAGGGACTAAATTAGTTTGATGGCTATGGGAATAGAGAGCAAGCATTTTGAAGAGAGTGGAATTTGTCCCAATGAAAGCAAAAATCCTGGAAACTGGGGGCTGAGAGTAGAGGTCAGTGTCTGGACACACCAGGGATTGCTATGCCAACCTTTTTGCTGATGCCCTTGATCTAATTTAGAAACCTCAAATGTACCACAGTAGAACACTAATACAAACAGTCCTCTTCAATACAGCCCAGAGGCCTCATTTTTCCAGAGCCTGCAATGGAATGTGCTTTAAGTTTTTCCTCATAAAATAATTTAAACATAATTGTTGCCTAGAATCCACACTTCAAGATGGGAAGACACACTATACCTTCAATCTTTCCCCATCACTGGGGCACATGACCAAGGGAATGAAACAAAGGGACTTGAAGTGGCCCCTGACCTTGGACCCATGGCTGTAACTTCTTTCCCAATAGGATGAGTCCTATCCCATCTTATGCTATTACCAAGCTGTATGGAATTGACAGTAGTTATCAGATAAATGGACATAAACTGTTCTGGCATTCCAACTGGTGAAAGTGCATTAAAAATGGTCTTTTTTTTTGTTTAACTCATTTGTGTTCAAAGCCTTTTCTGCAGAAGCAGATTCAAATGCTAGAACTGCCAAGCTCAATTTTTTAAAAAATATTGTAATGTCTGATCTATTTACGTGTGCTACTTAGCTATACTGCCATAAGACTTCAAATAACTGTAGAAATGTTCTATTTTCAGGGTATTCTATTCTACATACAGCATTATGAGAACAGCCTATTAATTATTGATCTTTTATCAGTATGCTTAGACCAGAAGTTCATACTGATTTGCTATGTGGCCAGTTTTTGAAAAATCTTTTTGTGTCATTTTCATGTGTTATCAAGTCAATGAAGTTAGTTATTTTTACACACTTCTTAGATGTTATATTTCTAAATATTAGACGTCTGTTTTAGCAATTAAGAACTTTGTATTTTATTCAATTAGGATGTGTACAATGAAAGGTAAAACAAGGCTTTTGTTTTTTAGTTTTTTATTCTTTCTCACAAAAAAAACCATAATCAAAACCAAAAAAATCGTGTTTTGTAGCTGTGTAATACATATCTAAATTTATATATATATATGAAACAGATATAAATATATATGATATATATATATTTGATGTCGATAAGGCACTGCTACTTTTGCACAACCATCTAGTAAAATATTGCAAAAGATAATTCCCTCCCCAAAATTAATTATTTGGGTCTTATCTTTAAGAATTAATTTACCAGTATTTTATTTCATTAAATATTTGTGATGGACTTAGGATTCATTCAAACTATATACATAGAATTAATGATAGTTTATAGCATTGTATCTATTGCTTGAAATAATAAAAATGTGAACTTTTTTCCTATTTTCACCACCCTTATAAAAACGATTATTTCTTTCATCTATTAGAAAAGAGTTGAGGTGTTCTGAACAATAAACAGTTTTAAAAAATTCCCAATCCTGGACCTATGGCTATAACTTCTTTCAGACCAATGACATGTGTTCAGTGATCAAAGTCTGACCAGTTCCTGCACTCCTTTAATAATATAATTCCTGGAACTGACTTTCTTAACCTCCCCCACCCCAAACCAGAGCTTTCTTCTTTCTTGAAGGGAATGTATTAGGGGAGAGGATGGACTGAACAACAAGCCAAAAACCAGCTGTCGTGGTGAGAACTTGTTCATGGGAGCTCTTCCTTGACCTTGTCTTCCTCAGCAGTGGTCTTGGATGGCTCCCACTAATAGCCCGTTAGGAAGTCATTTGCCCAAATTCCACAGCCTCTAGCTACATTCTTTATCTGTTCCACTGGACTCATCTTCCCTGATCAACCTGACCAGTCATGAGTAGCTTGGGGGCTCTTTCAGCTGTACCTGCAGCCACAGTAATCACAGCAGCAGTTTGTTATCTAAGGTCTCCCTAAGGACTGGGGCCAGCCTAACACAGCTCATGAGCTCTGTGATTACAGCAAATTAATCACTACTTTTGACATTACTCTCTCCAGCTTCCACGAGCAGCTGGAAACCTCACCATCCTCTGGGGATGTAGTTAGGAACTTGGCATGAATTCAATTCAACAGCAACCCAACAAATATTTATTAAGTACCTACTGTGTGCAAGGGACTGTGCTATGCCCTCTGTAACCTCTGCTCCTACTCACATGCTGCTGAACAGAGCTAGAGGAAATCACATAACTGAGCTGATGGTGCCCCGTACAAAAAATAGGCATAAAAAACTCTGAGGGATCAAAGACAAAAAGGAAAAGATTTATATGGAAGAAAAATTTTTAACAGTGGGTTTTTGTTGTTGTTGTAGGAAAGAATTGGAGACAAGGGGAGTTTGCCTCATCACCTGGGAATTGGTTGAGCAAATTATGGTAAATGAATGTAATTGAATATTTTTTGCGCCATAAGAAGTGACCAAAAGGATGAATTCAGAGGAACCAGTAAAGACGTATATAAACTGATGCTGAATGAAGTGAGCACAAGCAGGGAAGAGGGAAAGAATAAGCATTTATTAAGTGCCTACTATGTACCAGGCACTGTGCTAAATACTTTACAAAAAGTATCTCATTTGATCCTCACAACAAGCCTGGGAGGTAGGTGGTATAATTATTCTCATTTTACAATGGAAGAAACTGAGACAAACAGAGGTTAAGTGACTTGACCAACACAGCTAGTAAGTATCTGAGACTGGATTTGAACTCAGCTCTTACTTAACTCCAAGCCCATTGTCCTATCTGCTACACCACCAAGGAGGATGATTGATACAATGACTATAACATTGTAAAGGAAAACAGTTTTGACTTAAGAACTCTGATCAATGAAATAAACAATCACCACTCTAGAAGATTAATGATGAATCATGCGTCTCACTTCTTGACAAAGAGATGATGGACAGAACGAGAAAATATGTTTTCAGATATAACAAATGCATGGATTTGTTTTGCTTGACTTTGCTTATTTATTATAAGGAGGGCTTGGCATTGTGGAAGGGGAACAGGGAGGGTTATGGGGACAATAGTGAGGGTTATACCCCCACCCAAAAAATTAAAGATTATCAATGAAACATTTTTTTTAAATACACAGAGATGAGCAGAAAGAAGTTCAAATGGAAAAACGAAAAAGCAGAACAGTTCTAAAACTATTGTGCTAAATTTACTTTATACTTTTGGGGAAAGCTCTATAGAATAGATATTCATGGTTCATATATAGTTATTTTTGTATTCTTTGTATATGTAAATGATTATAATTAAGTTAAAAATAAAAACTTTATTAAATAAGCAAAAAACAGTAAATGTTCAATCTCTACCAGACCCTCACAGCAGCAAGGTAATCAGTCCTTTTACTCCTCCCTTTTTCATTCTTTATCCCAATCCTCACGAAGACTGTTATTCCAAAACTTCTCTTCTCTCCTCTCCTCTCCTCCAGCCTCCCATTTCATTTGATGTCCCTCTCTCCACATCTCAAAACCTCTTGGCAACATCCCCCATTCTCCCTTCCTTTAACTAGTCATTGATGAAAAAGTGATCTTTCTCCTCCCCAAGGCTCAGCTCTCTACCCCAGTCCCTTGATTCCATCCCCTCTTCTCAAGAAGACTGTCCTTCAATCATCTCTCTTTCTAATATTTAGTCTCTCCCTCTCTACTGCTTCTTTCCCTGATACCTACAAAAACATTCAAGTTTCTTCTGTCCTTACAGAAAGACTCATTGGAAATGTTTGGGAGCTAGGTGGCACAGTAGAGTGCCACTGGAGTCAAGAAGACTCATCTTCCTGAGTTCAAATATGACTTCAGACACTTGACCCTGGGCAAGTCACATTTAACCCTGTTTGCCTCAGTGTCCTCATCTGTAAAATGAGCTGGAGAAGGAAATGGCAAACCACTCCAGTATCTCTGCCAAGAAAACCCCCAAAAAGGGGTCATGATGAGTTGGACACTAGTGAAAAACAACTGAACAACAAATTTTACTATACCCTCGAGCTATCATCACATATCTCTGCTCCCTTTCATGGCTGAACTCCTTGGAAAAAGCTGTCTACATTGACTAACCTCAGGTTATCTCCTCTCACTGACTTCTCAACCCTTTACAATTTAACCTCTAACTTCATCACTCAACTGAAATTGTTCTTTCCAAAGTTACCAGTGATCCTGGCCTTTTCTCAGGTTTTATTCTTCTCAACTTTTCTACAGCATTTGACACTAGTGACCACTCTTCTTTCCTAGAGTCTCTCTTCAATCTAAGGTTTTTTTTTGTTACACTGGGCTTTGGTTACTCTTCTCTTGGTTCTCTTTCCACTTTTCTGAACTCTCCTCCTTCTCTTTTGCTGGCTCACCATCCACATCACTCTGTCTAAATATAAATGTTGCCCAAAATTCTGTCCAGGGCCCTCTTCTCTCTCTATGCTTTGTCTATTGGTGACCTCATGGGGTCCCAAGGGTTTATCAGTTCTATGCAGATGATTCAAAAGTCCAGTGTTAATCTCTCTCCTGAGCACCAATCATTCATCTCTAAGTGCCCTTGGACATTTAAAATGGATGCCCCATAGGCATCTCCAACTCAAATGTCCAAAATAGAACTCATTATCTTTTGTCAAAATTCCTCCTTTCTTTCAAGCTTCCTTATTCCCTGTCAAAACATCATCATTCTCCTAGTCATCCGGGTTTTCAACTTCAATATCACCCTTCACTGCTCACTCTTCCTTACTCCACATATCCATTCAGTTTTCCCATCTTGTCATGTCTACTCTCTCACATGCCTACCACTCTAAGTTGGGCCCTCATCGCCTCTGCCCTGGATTACTGTAATAATCTAATTATTCTCCCTGCCGCAAGTATTTCTCCATTTTAACCTCTCTTCCAAACAGGAATAAAGTGATTTTCCTAAAGCACGGGTCTGACCATGCCATTCCCCTACTCACTAAACCCCAATGGCTTCCTATTGGCTAGGGGATCAAATATAAACTCTGTTTGTTTTGTAAAGTTCTTCATAACATAGATCTAAACTACTTGCCAATCTTTTTATACATTACTCCCTTTTCTACACGCTATAGTCTGGCCAAACTGACCTTCTTGCTTTCCCATAAACAAGACACTATTTTTTGTCTTCATTAGATTAGATTGCATTAGATTGTCCCCATGTTTGAATGGCCCTCCTTCCTCACTCTTTGCCTCTGAGAATTCTTCATCTCTTTCACAATTCGGCTAAAGCATCATTTTTACATGAAGTCTTTCTGGATCTCCCCAGCTCCTTGTGCACTTCTCCAAAGAAGTTATTTTATATTCATATTTTGAAAATTTTATGTATATATGTACACATATATACACACATATATATTATATATACATATATACATACACATACACACACGTGTCTGTGTGTTGTCTCCCTTGATAGAATATAAGTTCCTTGAGGGCAGGGCTGTGTCATCTTTGTCTTTACATTCATCGTTAAGATACACTAACCATGAAAGCCTCTGAGACTCTCTAGAAAATAGCTAAATCAGGTACTTGCCACTAAAACATTTTCAGGGACATACTGTAACTCGGAGGTGTCAAACACAACAGCCCATACTCCCAAGCAGACTAAAGTATAATTGGGAAATATTTTACAAAATTAATAAACAATAAAATGTTGTTCAGTCATTTTCCATTGTATCCAACTCTTCGTGACCTCATTTAGGATTTTCTTGGTAAAGATACTGGAGTGGTTTGCCATTTCTTTCTCCAGTTCATTTAACAGATGAAGAAACTGAGGCAAATAGGGTTAAGTGACTTATCCAGGGTCACACAGCTAATAAGTATTTGAGACCAGATTTGAACTCAGGAAGATGAGTCTTCCTAACTCTAGGTTTAGCCCTCTATCCACCACGTCACCTAGCTACCCTGCAATAAAATATAGATAATGTTAATATATAGTTTTGTAACTCAAATTGCAGCCTGCAGAGTTTAGAAGCTTTGTTTCTACTTGAGTTTGACACCACTGTTCTAACTTACGATACAGGTTAGTTGACCAGAGACATCCTGGAAATATTCATAATTACCTGTAGTGTGTCTATAACAGGCTGTAAAACTTCTTTTGGAGCCTGTCCCCATTAGCCCATTATTTCTAATGGTTATGAGGTTGCTGACAGAAGTGGAAAATGTCTCTCTACCAACTAGTTCTTTCACATCTGCCATAGTTCCAGTGTCTTTATGAGGGTTTTGATGTCCAAGGGAATAGGGTGACTGATAACCCCATTCCCACCCATTCACACACCTATGGCCCAAGTATCTCTCTAGGAGCTTTGGAAGGATCAACAATCTCAGGTGATTCATGCAGGTAGCATCTGCATTGTCCTTATTCCAGAACACTTTACATTTCTTACCTAGCCTTAATCACTGAAAAGGCACTGCCTCAGTCAAACTGAGATCTGTTAAAGACCTTAACTTAAAAAAGCCAAGCTCTCCCACTGTATCCGGGGCCATATTGCCACAGGACCCAGATGGCTCTGGAGGGGAAAGTGAGGCTGGTGACTTTGCATAGCCCTCCCTCACTTAAATCCAATTCACTTGCGTGTCATGGCATCACCTCCCTGATATCATGGTCTTCTTTGAGAATGAAGGACAAACAACAATCTGCATTGTTTTCCTTCCGGAACACTTTACCCACTAATCTCCATCCTCTCGGAGTCCACAACATCCTGAAATCTTTTCAATAACACTTTCATCATAGTCCACTATTAGTATCCAAATCAAAATTTTTATGAGACTAGTCTAATAATTGAAGAACCATTTTTCTCACTCATCCCCCATGCCATAATCCATAATGAGCCCCAGTGTTTTCAAAGGCTACTGTCCCAAATTGACTACTACAATAATTCAGAAATCAAATGCCTTAAATTCTAATATCAGGTAATCCTACAAAATTTAGCCCTTGGGTCACAAAGGATTCAGCTGCACTTTGGTGGATTTCTTATTTCTGGCTCTGCTCCTGTCCAATAATCACTTCGCTATCTGACACTGTCCATGATGTTGTCACCAACTCCTCTTGCAAGAACACAGTTGGAAAGCTCAGAGGTGGGGGAAAAATGGTGATTTACAGGTCAATATATTAAATCAAACCTATATTAAAGCCCACAAAAATAGTAATGCTTGACATTGAATAAACCTTTCCCTGAGACCCCAGAGTTTAGCAGGAATCAAACCCTTTATGGTTGTCCACTGGACACCAGCTACAACTTTCTTGTGAGTCTCCCATGAGCACATCTCTTACTATGGCTCATGATCAATCCTCCACAATTCCTCTAATCATCTGCTGAGTATAATTTGTCCCTCTCATCAAAGTTCTCTATAACTCCCAGCAAAGGACAGACAGGGTCATTGTTCCCACCATCACTTCCCATTGCAATTCCTCCATTCCCTAATAGACTATAAGCTCCTTGAGGGTAAGGACTCTTTTCATTCTTGCCTTTGTATCTCCAAAGTGTATCACAGTGCCTAGTACATGGAAGTTCTTTAATGAACACTCACTGAGTTGAACTGAATTGAATTCCTCCTCACCCCTCTTCCATAGCTTTTGTTATAGAACCTCTCATATTTATATTGCTCTCACTCTACGAGCTCCAGGTCTACTGAGCACACCTGCTCTACCCAAAGGGCTAACTTTTCCAAAGTAAAGACTGGGGCATGGGGAGTAGAAAGGCACTGTTCAAATATTCATCTCCTCCAGGGCCTGGTCCCAACAACTCCCAAAGCATTGATACCATTTTTATGATCATTGTTGAGTCATTTCAGTTGTGTCCAACTCTTTGTGACCCCATTTGTGGCTTTCTTAGCAAAGATACTGGAGTGGTTTGCCATTTCCTTCTCCAGTTCATTTTACAGATGAGGAAACTGAGGCAAGCAGGGTTAAGTGACTTGCCCAGAGTCACACAGCTAGTAAGTGTCTGAGGTTAGATTTGAACTCAGGAAGGTGAGTCTTCCTAACGCAAGGCCAGGCATTCTACCCACTGAACCACCTAGCTGTCCTGCCATTTTATGCAGATTAGTATTATTCCCCCCAGCCCAGAACCTCTCTGAAAAACTAGTGGGCAATGGTCTCTTCCCTCTGCCTGACCCTAGAACCCACTCCCAAGGTGTTCAGTATGAAATAGGCTCCAGTGGTATAATCTTCGTATGCATTTTCTCTCATACCCTTTAAAATGGGATCCAAAATATGATTTATATTCTTTTCACACGAAGACTACTCAATATTTAACACTCACTGTTCACCAACTCTCTAATTAACCCACACTCCAGTCTTTTTCTGTCACTGACTCCCTTTAGCCCTACTCCATGCATGCATGCGCACATGCACACACACAATACTCTCTCTGTGCCTGTCTCTGTCTCTATCTCTATCTCTGTCTCTCTCTGTCTCTCTGTCTGTCTGACTGTCTCTCTCTATCTCTCTCTCTCTCTGTCCTACTTCACATCTTCGATAACTGTTCCATGGTCTATCATAAGCACTGCTAGGAGAGGCTCTCACCACAACATCCAAACCACAATTAGCTTTACATTCTTTTATGACCCTGGGGGTAATTCATGATCACAGACAGCTACACAAACATAGCCTCTTCCCGGGGCTGCTGTCTACCTCCCCTCTGGGGTTCTCTACCCTAACAACTCCCAGATGGCAGTTGGTGTCTCTGTTAGGTCATTCTTCAGGTGAATTTTTCTGGAAATTCAAGGACTCCTTTCTGAGCGTGTCCTGGTCCGATGGTCTCCAGACCTCTCGCCCCATGGAAGCATGCCTGCTATCATGAATGTTCTACTTTCTTTCTCTTTGTCCCTCAGGGTCCATGATCCACCTTCATTAACTGAGCAAGCTTCCGCCTCCCAGTTCCTCCCCAGCTTCCTGTGATTGTCTGGATGGGTGGGGGAGACCAACATACATTTCAGGTGGCTTCTCACAACATCCAGGTCGTTCAGTCGTGTCTAATTCTTCATGACCCCATAGGGTTTTCTTGGCAAAGATACTGTAGTGGTTTGCCATTTCCCTCTCCAGCTCATCTTACAGATGAGGAAATTGAGGCAAACAGGATTAAGTGACTTGCCCAGGCTCACCCAGCTAGTAAGTGTCTGAGACTGGATTTGAACTTAGATCATCCTGAATACAGGCCCAGTGCTCTATGCAATGCACCACCTGGCTGCCATATGCTAGGGAGGACAAGGAGAAAGAAGACCAATACTCCACCCTGGCACCTCACTACATATCTATAGGGGAAGCATATTGATATTTCCAAGGATCTATGATTTCATCTTCTAACTTTTCCTCCATTGGTACAGATCCCTCTACAAATTCCTGAAGCACAGGTCTGATCTCAGCAGTTTTCCGCTCAATAAACTTCAGTAGCCCCCATTACCTCTCAGATAACTCCTTCCCAATAATCACACACCAAAGACCCTACTACAGAGTTCAAACCCCACCGCTAAGCCAAAAAAAAAATTCATTTATCAATTTTTAATAGGAAGGAGGGCTGTGTCCTTTAACTTTGTTTAGAGTATAGATCTCTTTAGAATCTGACTCCAAACTCTTTCAAGACTGATGTCACCTTACTCTCGTTAACACTCTCTACATTCCAGCTAAGCAAGTCAACTTAGTTTTCATCTCTTACCTCTGCCTAGGTCCCCCATACTCTCCCTCTTACCTCTGCCTCCAGAAATCCCTCATTCTCTCAAGTAGCTCCCTCCCAATTTAGGCTTTTCTCAATCCTCCCAGTTTTTAACAATCTCTCTGACTTGGGATTACTTTGTTTTTATTTCATATAGATTTTGTATTTATTTTTCTCTGTGTATGTTTATTTTCTCCCTGCCGAGACAGAAAGTCAATTCCTTGAGGGGAGAGAATGTTTTGGTAATATCTATTCGCTGCTGCTAGCATAATGCCTGGTACACGGTAGGCAGTGAGGCATTGTACAGCAAATAGAGTGCTGGACTTAGAATCCAAGAAGACTTGAGTTCAAATGTGTCCTCAGACATTTGCTAGCTGTGTGACCCTAGCCAAGTCACTTTAACCTCTCTCGGCCTCCGTTTCCTCATCAATAAAATGAGGATTATAACAGCACCTACCTCCCGAGGTTGTTGTGAGGCTCAAATGAGTTAACACATGTAAAGTACTTGGCAACTTTTAAAGCACTATATATAATGCTAGCTATGACTATTATTTGGGCAGATAGGTAGCACAGTGGATAGAGCCAGAAAGACTTGTCTTCAGGAGTTATTGGGAAGGAGTTATCTTAGAGGTAGGAGGGAGCCACAGAAGTTTATTGAGCAGAGAATTGCCAAGGTCAGGCCTGTGCTTCAGGGAGTTGTGGAGCAATCTGTACCAGTATTAATAGATGAAATCATAGATCGTTGGAAATATCAATAAACTTCCCCTATAGATATGTAGTGAGACGCCAGGGCGTCAGATTGATCTTCTTCCTGTTTATCCTCCCTGGCTGTGTGACCCTGAGCAAGTCACTTAACCCTTTTTGCCTCAGTTCCTCCTATAAAATGAGCTGGAGAAAGAAATGGCAAACCACTCCAGTATCTCTGCCAAGAAAACTCCAAAAATGGGTCACAGACAGTCGGACACGACTGAAAAATGATTTGATTTGTATTATTTTTGCTATAAATATGATTTGTTATATTTGTAGTTTTCCTGAAGTGTCCTTGTATTCTTGGTATTAATGCAATAGTTTTTTAGTATATTGATGTAGCCTCTTTACTGCTATTTTATATCAATATTTATTCTTGATCTGAAAGAATTGCCTAGGGCATTGAAATGTTAAGTGACTTGCCTAGGATCACTCAAGTCTCTGTGTATCAAAGACAGAATTTGAACCTGGCTCTTCTTAACTCTCAGGCCAGTCTTTTATCCACTAGAGATCAGGCTGCCCCCTCCTAAGAATTCAGATTTAGAGAAGTGTTTCTACTTTATGAGTTGTGAGCAGGTGCCACTCTGTACTTTTTGAAGAAATGTCTTTAGGAGGACTTTCCTATAACAATGAAATCATAGGTCCAGTATCTAAAAATAATAATAATTCCTGATATTGGTCTTTAGTTTTCCTTCTCTGCCTTATTTCTCCCTGATTTAGACATCAAGACAATATTTTTCTCTTTGAAGGAGTTTGAGTACAGTACCTTCTTTAATTTTGTGAGTACTTTATGTATCATAGGAACTATCCAATCTTCAAATATTTGATAGAATTCTCTTATAAATCCATCTGGACATGGGATTTTTTTCCCTTCTCATTATTCATTCACAATTTGCTCAATTTATTTTTATATCAGGCTATTTAGATTCTTTATTTATCATTTTGTTAATCTAGATATTTTAAATTTTTATAAATATTTATCCATTTCATTTATATTTTCAGTTGTTGATATATAACTGAGTATAATAGTTTCCAATTTTTTTTTTCTTTTTGGTATTTCGCTTTCAGGATTCCTCTGCACTCCAACCCATGCCCTTATATTCAAGAATGTGTTTATATGACATATACACATATGTGTGTACGTAAAGATGTATGTAGCAATCTAGATACATAGATGTCTCCGTCCAAACACACTGACTGCTGATTTAACTAATCTCCTCAGCTCCCATGACTTATTCCTTCACCCTGCCCCAGCCACTCCCAGGGATGGTCATACCTTAGATCTCACTGTTACCTATAACTGTGCTACCTTCATTATTTTGAATTCTAAAGTTCCTACCTGATCACAACCTACCATTCCTTCCCTCTTCCTCAATTCTCATAAGCCTTGTCTTTACCCTTGCCATGACCTCCAATCCAACTCTCCATGTTTTCCCCTGTCCATCACCCCTACTCTGGCCTCACTACTCACCCTTCAGAGTCTTGATCATGTATTTTCCCCCACACCCCAGCCCCTTTGACTCTCTTGTCTCCTTCTCTTAGTATAGCTTGTACCTTGCCAAATCCCAAGCTTGCTTTCTTCCACCGTCTGCTTTTTTTCCTCCTACTCACGGCTGCTAAACCATGATGGGAGAATTCAAATAACCATGCCAACTTGATCCACTACACATTTTTCTCTAATCTCAACTGAATCCTCATGATTGCACAAAATCCTTGATTATTTATAACACTACCCACAGCAACTGTTCTAAGCTTCTCTTTTCTACACAAGTTCCCTAGTCCAGGTTCCTTTCAGCAGAACACGTCATCTTCTACTTTACCAATAAAATCAAGGCAATCTTCCTTAAGCACCCTCTTCTTCCCTTCTACATAACCCAGAACTCCCCTGTATCACCTTATCTCCTTATTTTCTCCATAGAGCCAATCCTTAAAGAAAAATTACTTTCTCATTGCCCCTTTATTTGCAACCTCAATCAAATGAATGAATGAATGAAAAAGCATCTATTAAATGCATACTATGTGCCAAGCACTGAGCTAATGGAAGAGAATAAAAATACAAAAGCAAAGATAGTTCCTGCCCTCAAGGAGCTTATACTCTAAAAGAAAGAAACAACACATAAAGAAGAGTGGGGGGGGGGGGAATTTTGGTTTGGGGAGTTTCAAGGATAGTGAATAGATCCCGTAAGAGAGTAGATTGCAGACTGCCATACTCCTTCCAGTAGCAATGGCACTATTGACTTGATCATAGCTTCAGAATCAGAAAGTAAAGTTTGGGGTGGGGGACAGTGGAAAGGGCAGCATGGAAGATATATACTGGGCAGCAAGATTGCTGGGCAGATATTAAGCGAAGCATGGCAAGAGACAGCCTGGCCCATGGAGTTAGCTAGCCACCTGAGGCACTCACTGATCTGGACAAACAATAGTGCTTCAGGCCAGGAACTCATTAGATAAAAGGGCTCAGTCCCATTGGTTCAGGACCCATCTCTGATATGGTGACTGATGAGGAGATGGTTTATCTCCTCTGGTAACTTTCCCTTTCAATCATGCCCTCTTTCTCAATTCCAACTTCTACGAGTTCCTTCTCTGCTACCTACAAACATGCCCAGTCCTTTTCTATTCTAAAAAAAAAAAAAAATCCTTCACTGGCCTCTGACATTCCCTCCAGGTATCATCCTATATCTCTCTTACCACTCACAATAGAGGTCCTAAAAAAGTTCTTCTACTGCTTGTTACCTTGACCACCTTATCTTTCACCTACTATTCAGCCCCTCAAGATCTGCTCTCTGTCCCCTACTATTTTCCATAAAACTGCTCTCTCCAAAATTACCAAAATCTCCTTAACTTTAATTTCTTATGTCCTATGGCCTTTTCGCCATCTTTATCCTATTTGAACTCTTGTGATAGCTTGTGATACTGTCAACCACACTCCTCCCCCTGATGGATCTCTATTACTTTGGTCACATCCTGAACGTCTCACTCTCTGTGGATTCTACCTTCAGCACATCTCTTCTATATGCTTCACTCTCTCCTGTGAGACTGCCAGCACCCTGGTGTAGGTCCTCCTTACCTCTCACATGCATTATTGCAATAGTTTGCTGATTGGACTCCCCGTGTTGAGAGGCTCCCAATCCAGTCCATCCTCCACTTGGCTGTAAAATTGGTCTTAAAGGGCAAGTCAGACCTTGTCACACACACCTTAGTTCAGTAAACTGAAGTGGCTCTCTGTTGCCTCCAGAATTAAACATGAAATCCTCTATTTGGCTTTTAAAGCCTTTTTAACCTTTCCAGTTTTCATATACCTTACTGTCCTTCATATCTTCTACAATCCATTAAACACTAGCCTCCTTACTGTTCTTCATACAAGACACTCCATCTCCCAACTCCATGCATTTTCACTGACTGTGCTTCATAGCTGAAAAATTTTCCCTCCTCCTTCACACTTCCTGACTTTCCTGTCTTCCTTCAAAGTTTTAGCTAAAATCATAACTTCTGAAGAAGCCTTTCCCGATCACCTTTAATCCTAGTGCCTTACCTCTGAGATCATCTCCAATTTATCCTGTATATTTCGAGTTTATCCTGTCTCCTCTATTAGAATGTGAACTTCTTGAGGGAAGGGATAATACTTTTCTTTTTCTTTGTATCCCTACCCAATGCATAGCATAATGCCTGGAACACAGTAAATGCTTATTACATTTTTTCTTTGATTGATTGGCTGCTCCTCATTCTCATCATTTATCTCCCACTCTAGGTTTTCTGCAATGCTCTGTCCTAGGGCTTTCTTCTCTGGACATTCTCAGTAATAGTAATTTCATCATATTCCCTAAATTTAATTGTCATCCCAATGTAATGACTCCCAAATATACATAAATGATATAGACATAGATATAGATATAGATATATACATCCCTTATCTGTATAATGAGCTACAATCACATATCACCAAATGCCTGCTGGACATAACCTTTAAAATCTGGATGAGCCTTTAATATCTCAAACTCAACACACACACACACATAAAAAAACAAAAACAGAACCCATTACCATCCCTGTTTCTATCATCACCATTCTTCCAATCATATAGTTCTTTAATTTTTTCCTCCACCTCACCCATGCCCACAGATGCCAAGTCCTATTGAAACTCACCCCACAACAGCTCTCAACACCATCCCCTTCTCTCCATTCACAAGACCAATCATCTTTTCTCACCTGGACTCTTGCAAGAGTCTTCTAATTGATGACCCTTGAGAGAAATAATTATTAATAACCAATTAATTTGGGGAATACAGGTTTTTTCCCTATTTCCTCATTCAAAGCTCAGCCTTTAAAAGGCATTTCTGACCTTGCCCAAAGAATTCACCTCACCCAGACCATCTTATCTAGATGGAATTCTTACCTAACCCCATCATTATTCTACTGGAGGGAGAATAGACCCCTTTTTCTACTCTAGATTGCCCTGAGGCAGGTGTGTTCTGGGGATAGAGATGAGTCTCTTGGTCTAAGAGTGACATGATCAGAATCACATACCCAGCCCCTCATTAGAATAGGCCCACCTCTCATTATAATATTCATTAATTCATTGTTAACCAATCAAAGTTGATTTCTGCCTGTTGGGAACACTCATTCTTCCAAGTTTATATAAGTGTTCAGTGGCCCCCAAAATTCATCTTTGGTTCCCAAAAGTGCCACTAACCTCATTTATTAATTATTAGCTAGCCACACTTAATAAGTTGATTATTAATTACCCAGAAATTATGTCTCTCAGACTTTTTGTACATCACACCCTGCTTCCAATCTTTATCCTATTTCACCAATTCTCCAGATACCTGCCAAATTAATATTCCTAAGATGCAGGCATGACCACACCACTCCCCTGCTGAAGAAGCTTCAGTAGCTACTTACTGCTTCTAGAATAAAATAAGAACTCCTCATCCCAGCACTTAAAGTCCTCTATAATCTGGCTTCAATACACCTCTCCAGAATTATGTGTAAACACAACTCCACTGGATAAACTCTCTGTTCCAGTCAGGCCAGCTAGCTCTTACCAGATTCAGCATTTCATCTTCCATTCCCATGCCTTGGAATTGGCCAACCCTCTACTTGGAATAAGCTCCCTCTTCACTCCTGAAATTTAGAATACTGAGCTTCCTTCAGGGCTCAAGTACCACCTGCTACACAAAACCCCGTCTGATCCCTTTAATTGTAAGTCCTCTCACTCTCCTCAAATTAACTTCTTCGTGTATCTGTTCTGTGTTCCCAGTAAAATGGAAGATCCTTGAGGGTATGAACTTTTTTATTAATTTAATAATTTTTTTATTTTAAACTTAAATACAAAATGAGAAAAGAAAAAAAAAACATTGCCACATACACAGCAGACCATAAGAGAAGATTCAATATGAAACAATAAATTTCCATTTTAAGAAAATCTGTATAATAAATAATACATACTGTTTTCAGAGCTGCCAAGTTTTTTCTTTGCTTCCTTGTTGGTTTTCTTTTCATTCTCTGTGGTGCACTTTTTACTTTATTTTTTTCTCTTCCTTATTCCACACACACACACACACTAAAGAAGGCTACAATTAAACATATATATAGTATATATAATATAATATATAAACATATATATTATATGTATATATAGATATTATATAATGTATATGTACATATACATATCTACAAACATACATATATACACATATATAATCATACACATATATGTAAGACTGTACTATGCTTATTTCCACCTGTCAGGCTTCTTTGAAGGTGAATAGCACCTTCCTTCATAGGTTCAAGTCTTTCCATGTTTTTCTAAATCAACCAGCTCATCATTTCCTACACCACAGCAGGAGACCAACCCAAATAGATCCTATCTGAGAGATTGTCTGTGAAAGTTTTTTTCCCAATTTTCTGCATTCCTTCTACTCTTGGCTACATAAGTTTTATTTATACAAGAAGATTTTAATTTAAAATATTCAAAATTATCCTTTTTACACTTCAACAATGCTCTCTCTTATAATATAGTTTAAGGTCTGATGCTGCTGAATCTATTTCCTTTACTTCTTTTTTCCTGGTTTCTTTGAAGTTCCTGACCTTTTGCTCTTCCAAATGAACTTTGTTATTATTTTTTCTAACTCAGTAAGATATTTTTAGTAATTTAATGGATGACATTGAATAAATATATTCCTACCCATGAACAATAAATATTACTTCAATTACTTAGATGAGTTTATTTGTATAAAAAGTGTTTTCTGTTTATGTTCATAAAATTCCTATATCTGTTTTGGCAGGTATATGCTCAGATATTTTATACTGTCTAGGTATTTCAAATGGTCTAAAATAATACTGAATAATGTTGCTGACACACAGTTTAGTTTTCTGTTTTTCACTTTTGATTAAACCTATTTTAACTTTGTCTAAGATCTTGTCTGATTATTATCCCTTCTTTTTTTTTACATAATACATTCTACTCCTGCCCTTTATTTTATCTTTGTGTGTATCTCTCATTTTTATAATGTTTCTTGAAAGCAACATATTGTTGAATTCAGATTTTTAATCTGCTATCCATTTCATTTTTATGGGTAAATTTATCTCATTCACATTCTAAGCTATAATTACTTGTTGTGTATTTTCCTCCTCCCTATTTGTCCTCACTATCCTTCTCACTCTATTTACCCTATCTTTCCTCACTCTTCTGCTTTATTTTTACCCACTACCTTGCCCTCCTATTCCTTAATCTATCATTCCTAAAAGTCCCTCCCTTCTCCTTTACCCCATGCAATCTCCTCTTATTTCTTTCTGAATTTAGAAGACTTTTATGCATACACACATATATACATATGTGTGTACATATATATATATATTTACTTCTTTAACTCATTCCTGATGAAGGTAAGGTTCCAGCACTACCTGCCCTCTCCCCTACTAGCTTCTTCTGTATCAATTTTTCCTTTTATGCCTCATTTGTATGACATAATTACTCCTTTTTATCTCTCCCTACAGTTTTATTTTTTTAGAATCACCCCTTCATGCTCAACTCAGTCCAAATCTTTCTTTCAAACTACCCAAATAATGACAATCATAAGAGTACTGTTAATATTTTCACATAAAGTAAATAATTTGACCTTATTGAGTCCCTTATACTTGGTCTTTAATATTTATCTTATATGGCTCCTAGATGTTATATGCCAACTTTGTTTGCTTATTCTGGAATTTTGATTTCACTGATAAGGGGAGTTCCATATGAGGAAACTCTACCAATACAAATAAGCAACTGTAGTCCAACTTATAATTTCAGAAATCTGCCTGGAACACTAAAACATTAAGTGACTTGGTCAGAGTCACACATCCAAGTATAGTCTGCGGCAGGACTTGAACGCAGGACTTCGTACTCTAAATCTGGCTCTCTCTCTCTCTCTCTCTCTCCCCCCTCTTCCATGCTATTCTGCCTCCCATTCTTCCCATAGTAGGTGCTCAATAAATATCCATTGAGTTGAATTGAGTTTTTTTCATTACTTTGCCTCTCCACCATACCATAGGTCATTTAGTACCTACTTGTCAAGGTCAGCTAAGCTATTATGATGATGATAATTATGGTAATGATAATGATGGAAAAAAATTAGAAACCAGTCAATCAATCCATTGTCTGGTGGACAATGTACCAAAGATCTGGTCAGTCAGTCAACTAGCATTCATTAAGCACCTACTGTGTGCCAATCACTATGCTAAGTGCTAGGGATAGAAAGAAAGGGGAAAAAACAGGTTCTGCTCACAAAGAACTCTTAGTCTAATGGAGGAGACAATACACAAACAACTACTTACAAACAAGATGTATACAAGATAAATTGAAATAGTCTCAGAGGGACAATTAAGGTGGAATAGGAAAGACTTCTCAAAGCACAAGGCACAATTTTAGCTGAGACTTGAAGGAAACCCAGGAAACCAGGAGGCAGAGATAAGGAGGGAGAGAATGCCAGACATGGGGGACAGTCAGGGGAAAGTCCCAGAAATGGAAGCCAGGAGATTTGAGCGTGACATTGGGAGGAACAGCAAGGAAGCTGGTGACACAAGAGTACATAGAGAGGAAAAAGGTATAAGAAGACTAGAAAGGTAAGTAGGAAGGGGCCATGTTATGAAGGTTTTAAAACCAAACAGGGTTTTATATTTGATCCTAGAGGTAATGAGGAACCAATGGAGTTCATTCAATAGGGAAGAGAGAGACCATATCAGCTGATCTAACTCTTTTTTCCTGAACAAGTTGTCTTTCTTTTATCAGAAGGGGGCCATAGAGGAAATAGATGGGATTTTGTTCTGTGATCTTCTGGACTATAATTCTATTTCTTAGAATATTTTTTTAAAATAAACTCCAAAAGTTTTCATCATGGGCTTCTTTCTTGTACATAAACTCACTCCTCTCCCTGAAGTTTAATTAGCAGGAGTTTCTGGAAGCTCTATCTTTTGACCTCACAAGTACTTCTAACTTGTTCACATACTCTAATCCCATGATGGCTAAATATGCCACTCCTTGTCAAAACACATGTAGATGCCAATTATGGCCAACCAGGTCACTCATTCCAACTTTTAATAGGCTTCTAACCTTCATAGTTGATTTTAGTCTAGGGAACTTTAAAATTAATAAACTGTGAAAGGCGTATCTGCCTTCTTTGTTGAATGAAAATGAACATTAATACCCTGCTGATGAGCTATTAACACATTTCGACAGTCTGAAAAAAAAACAACAACACTGTTGCTTTCACTAAGAGAAATCCAGTTAATTAAGTTGATTCTGAAGGTTACAACAATTGGACTTGGGGTTTTAAGAAAGCACAACCTGCTGACTTTATTGTATTTTCATCATTGTAAGGAAGCTTAAAATATAAATCCTAATGTAAAACTGTTCTTCATCAGAGCAAAATGGGTGCCTGCAGAGAAGATGGTGCATCTCGGGGGGATCCTTAGCTATCTTTGCTTTCCTGGAATATATTTTGAAAAGATAATTCCCAACTCATTAAGGAGACCTAGGTAAGAGTAGAGAAGAATGTTAATTATGTATTGACTCAGTTCAGTTCAGACAGGGTAATGCCACATGAACTGACAGACTAAACCATGAAATTTTACATTCCAGTTAGACAACGGCAAATGACTTTTTAAAAAGGAATGTTTCTTTAGGAAGCCAGATCTATTTCCCTTAAAATTCTTGTAAGGTCCCCAAAAATGGAAAATAGAAGTTAAAAATTTCTTAATAAGAGAGAATTCAATTTGGAGGAACAATTAACCTGAAAGAAGAGGCAAGAGAAATATGTGCTAAGGTCAAATACAAGCAAAAGGTAGCCCATGGGAACACCCCAATAACTCCAAGGGAGACGCCATAGATAGGCAGTATTTCGTAGGGATATAGCATGTGGACTTGGAGGTAGCATGTTGCATTGGGAAGGAATGTTTGATTCTGGATTTAGGGGCAGAGGAATTGGGTTCAAACCCCAGCTCTACCACTTATACCCTGCATGACTTTGAGAAAGTCACCTCAAATCTCTAGGCCCAGATTCCTCCCTTTGGAAATGAACTACATGGTGGTCTAAAATGGCTTCAAAGGTCCCTTCCATCTTTAAGTCTTCTGATCTTGTGAGTGTGAGTTAGGGAGTGCTGCCTCTGACACTTAATAGCTGGGTGACCATGGGCAAGTCATGGCGTCAAATATTTAGAGCTAGAAAGGATTTTGTAGGCCATATAATCTAAACTCTCATTTTACAGATGAGAAACCTGGGGCCCAGAATAGATTAAGTAACTTGCCTAAGGTCATTCAGGTTGTAAGTGTCAGGGCCAGGATTCAAACCTAGGTGCTTAGATTCCAAATCCAGTACCCTTTCTAATATACCATGTTGCCTCCCACACTTCACTTCTCTGTGCCTCAGTTTCTTCATATGAAAAATTGGGATAATAATACTTGCATTGCCTACCTCACAGGATTGTTGTGAGGCTCAAGTAAGATAACCTATGTATATCAGGCTGCAAATTTTAAAGAGTTATGTAAATGTCAGTTATGATCTCCATTAAATAACATAGAAAGTTGAAAGATAAACTAAAAAGGCAAAGGTCAAAACTTGGGTGTTTACTAATGATTTATTAAAACTCAAGCATGTAGAAAATCTAAATCAAGGTGATTTACTTCATTACTTTCAATCATAGCACACATACACGTCTGCTCAAAGTGACCTCGGATGTCAAGTGGGCCAGTTACAGCACCCAAGCACAACCCCAATGGAAACAAGACTCCTGTTCGCATCTGTTTCAAAGGAGAATGCTGGGGTAGGTTTGGTGGCAATGAGGATGGAGGGCTAAGCTAGAAAAAACCTTAGAAACCATGTAGTCCAGTGGTATCCAATTCACATAGAAACGGGGGACCACTAATCCATACAGATATAAAGATCCCTGCAGGCCACACACTGATTTAGTTTTAAAATGTAATATTATCTATGCTTCATTATATTTTTATTTATTTTGTTAATTATTTCCCAATTACATTTTAATCTGATTTGGGCCAGACTTAAAAATGTTGTAGGCCATGTGTTTGACACCTCTTATCTAGTACAAACTTGTGATTTTGCAAATGAGAAAATGGAGGCCCAGAGAAAATGAGGGACTTTCCCAAGGTCCCGTAGGATCTAAGTAGCAGATACTATGTTCAAACACAGATCTGCTGACTTGACATCCCTTAGCCTTTCTACCACATCACCCTGAACATTCACAACAAAGGAGAGCCTAGATTCTTTTCACCCTAGCTCCAACAGACTCCATGAAATCAGGCAGAAGAGGAACCTTTCTACCTGTCCCTTTGGGAGGGGGGAGAACCAAATTTCCAAAGCAAATCTTACAAATATAGGTTTATGACACCCAGAATTACTTGAAAGGAAATGCTTTGCAAGGCAGTAATTCTGACTGTTTTCATTTTTTAGGTCAGATAATTTAGACCAACAGGGGTGAGAGCAATTCAGTGGCACACCAGATCTAAGCACAGAATTGATTATAATCTCCTTGAAATTAGGGAGCCTTTACCTATATCCCCAGGGCCTGTCTCATAGGAGGAGCTTAATCATCACTTGTTGTATTGAATCCATAGCGTTCTGACTGCTATTGAATGACACAGCAGATCCTATCACTCAGTTAAATTGATAAAGCCTCAGATTGCGAGGATTTGGAGCTGAGAGGTCATTTTGTCCAACTCCTTCATTTTGCAAAATGAACCCCTATGTTTTACAAAAACCCCTTTACATTTTACAAAAACCTGAAAACCAGCGATGGGAAGTGACTTGTCCAAAATCATACAGGCAGTAAGGAGCTAGGTTAGATTTTTTACTCAAGTTCTCTGACTCCAATGGTCTTTCCCCTATATTGGGCTGCATACAAATTAAAGACCAACCATCCTGGTGAAGAGGGACAATCAAGACAGTTTATTTTGCTGAATAGGGTTGATAAGTTGGAGGGTACACACAGACAGTAAAGCCAAGTCCTGCTGGTTCTTCCTTCAACTTGCCTTTCTCGTCCATCCCTTCAATTCCAAACCCACTGCCATAAGTCTGAGCCAGACTGCCACCACCTCATGCCTATATTATTGCAACAGATTCCTAGCTGGTCTCCTTGCCTTTAAAGTCTCCCTTTCCTAGCCCAGTCTCATCCTGCTGTCTGATTAATCTAAAAAAAATGCTTTATGTTCCTTGCATACCTCACAAATACATACCCACTATCCCCCCTCCAGAAAAAAAAAGAAACTTCAGTGGCTCCCTATTCTCTATAAGATAAAGTCTAAATATGTTCAGCATTCAAGACCCTCTACAATCTGATCTCTACCTATCAGTCCAAGCTTATGTTCTACTTTTCTACAAAAAAAAAAAAAACTTCCTGTTTATTCCTCCTCTGAAACATTTCTTAAATCCTTCCCCTTCTCTGTATGTCCACAGCAACCTGCTTAACAGACCCTCATTAATAACCCACCTGCATTATGGCAAAAGACCCCTTAGATCCAGTTTGTCCAGGGTCACCAATCAGTATGTGTCAGAGACAAGACTGAAACCCAGGGCTTTCTGGCTTTGAGACCAGCTCTCGATCAACCATTGGAGGTATTTCTATATTTCAGTTAAACTGCTCCCACTGCTTCTCCCAGAAGTATACAAAGAGGAACCTTGATACATGCTCCATGGATTGGAAAGTAATAGATGGTTTTCATTTCCAAGTGAGTCATTTGGTCTTTTTATTTTAACATGGCTGCAGTATGTAATACTGTTTAGCAATACCGCTTAGTTTGTCTTACCAAGTTGTTCAAAAGCTCCTGGGTTCTGGACTGGGGCCAAGAAGAATGAGTCTAATCCCATTTCCATGTGTAAATGGAAGAAGGGTCCAAATTTCTAATTTTAGTAAAAAAAAAAACCACTGAATTCAGAATCGGAAGATGTAGATTCAAATGAATGAATAAATGGACGAATAAAGCATGTATTAAGTGTTTACTATGTGCAAAGCACTAGGGGTACAAATATAAAGTAAGCTGTCAAGGACATCACCATCTAATGGGGAGATAACACATATGAAAGGTTTCAGCTACAAGTTAGATGGAAAGGTCCCAGGAGTACTTCGGGTGCAGTGGCTAATCCTAACCATGCTATTTACTACCTATGGGACCTTGAGAGGCAGCTAAGTATTGCAGTGGATAAAGCACCGCAATTTAGCCTCAAATTTATCCTCAAATACTTAATAGCTATATGACCTTGGGCAAGTCACCTAACTTTTGTTTGCCTGTTTCCTCAAATGTAATAATAGGTCCTACCTCTCAGGGTTATTGTGAGGATAAAATGGGATATTTGTAAAAAGTACTTAGCAAAGTGCCCTGCACAGAAGGCGCTCTCTATATATATTTATGTGTATGTATACGTATATGTGTATATATGTATGTATTTTGTATATTTCTGTATATGTATATATTTCGTATATTTGTGTATATGTATATATGTGTGTATGTGTGTGTGTGTATAAAACAAGTAAGTTTTATATATATATATGTATATATATATATATAAAACAAGTAAGTAAATAAATAAATGGGTGGAAAAAAATGAATGGATCTTTCCCCTCTCCCCTTCCCCCCTTCCCTTGAGCAAAGAATTTTATTTTCCTGGGTTTCTGTTTCCTTATTAGTAAATTAAAAGTGGAGGGGTGTTCCTTAAAGTTCTTTCCAGCCCTAAACCCTATGAAAATATTCAAAGACAACTATCAAGAAGCTTTTCTTCTCTAGATGAAATATCCCCAGTTCTTTCAATCAATCTTCTTGTTATCCTGGTGACATCCTCTTTGCCTCTTTCAAGGCTCAGCAGAGGTCCCCTCTCTCATCAAAAGACTTTCTGATTACCTAAATTATTAGTTCTCTCTCCCTCCTCAAATTATATTTACTTCTCTTTTTACACAATTGTTTCTTAGCAGGAATTCTTAACCATAAACTTTTTAAATCTTTTGATAACTGTATTTCACTATTTTGAAATCTTATGCATTTTATTATATGTATTTAAAAACAAGGATCTAGGGGCACCTAGGTAGTACAGTGGGTAGAGCACCAGCCCTGGAGTCAGGAAGACCTGAATTCAAATCTGGCCTCAGACACTTGACACTTACTAACTGTGTGACCTGGGCAACTCAACCCCAATTGCCTCACCAAAAAAAAAAAAAAAAAAAAAAAGGAACCATGACACACAGAAGATTAAGAACCTTCTCCTAGAGGGTACTGACTACTTTTGGCTTTGTATCCCTAGTACCCAGTAGCTTTTGACTTTGAACCTGACAGTAGCTGGTTTATAAGACACACCTAAAAGATATTTATTGAATTGAATTAAATTAAATTTCTAGATCCTACCATTTTAAGGCTTTCCCCACTCCAACCTATCATTCACAACATGGGATGGTCTTGTTCCTACTTCTGATCAGGTCACTCCATGCTCAAAAAAAAAAATAACTAAGTAATCAACCAATAAGCTTTTATTAAGCATCTGCTTAAAAGGAAGGAAACAAGCATTTATTAAGCACCTACTCTGTTCCAAGCACGGTACTAAGTGCTTTTAAATATATATGTACATATACATATATATTTATTATTAATTTTTAAACATTCTTTTCTTTTTAAGTTTTGAGTTCCAGACTCGCTTTCTTCCTCTCAATCCACTGAGAAGGCAAACTATATGATATCAATTATACATGTGAAGTCATGCAAAACATATTTCCATATTAGCCATAATACAAAAAAGCAAAAAAAAAAAAGTGAGAAAATTGTCCTTCAATTTGCACTCAGAGTTGATCAGTTCTCTGGAGGTGGACAGCGCTTTTTTCATCATGAGTCCTTTGGAATTGTCTCGGGTCACTGTATTGATCTGAGAAGCCAAGTCGTTCACAGTTGATCACCATTACAATATTCCTGTTACTGTGCACAATAGTCTCCCAGTTGCCACTTCACATTGCAAGAATTCATATAGGTCTTGCCGTGTTTCATTTTGTTTTTCCGAAACCACCTCTCCCATCATGTCTTATAACACAATAGTACTCTATTGAAATTATTTACCACAACTGGTCCAGCCATTCTCCAACTGATAAGTATCCCCTTAATTTCTAATTCTTTGACACCACAAAAAGAGCTGCTATAAATATTTTTGCACATATAGGTCCTTTTCCTTTTTCTTTGATCTCTTTGGGATATAGACCTACTAGTGGCATTACTGGATCAAAGAGTATGCAGTATGCAGAGTTTTATAGTCCTTTGGGCATAGTTCCAGATTGCTCTCCAGAATGGTTGGACTAGTTCGCTATTCCCCCAATAGTTCATTAACATATCTATTTTCCCTTATCCCCTCCAGTATTTGTCATTTCTGATAGGTGTGAGATGGTACCTCAGAGGTGTATTAATTTGCATTTCTCTAATAAATAGTGATTTGGAGCATACTTTTTCATACGACTTTAGATAGCTTTGATTTTTTTTCTAAAAACTCCCTGTTCACATCCTTTGACCATTTATTAATTGGGGAATGGCTCTTATTTTTACAAATTTGACTCAGTTCCCCATATATTTGAGAAATGAGGCCCTTATCAGAAATACTTGCTGTAAAAGTTCTTGATATTACTTCATTATCTATGGTATGTTTTAGCAAAATGTAGTTTCCCTGATTATCTCTTTCAATTAGGTTTATTTTTGCTTTGGCTTTGTTTGAGATCATTGCCACCCCTGTCCTCTTCACTTGAGCTGAAGTATAAGACTCTGTTCCAGCCCTTCATTTCAACTCTGCATGTGTTTCTGTCTCAAATGTATTTCACACACAACATATTGTTGGATTCTAGTTTCCAATCCATTCTGCTATCTCCTTCCATTCTGTGGGCTAGCCATTCCATTCATACTCACAGTTATGATCATCAACTGTGCATTTTTCCTCCATCCTATTTTTCTCTGTTTATCCTTCTCTCTTTTTATCCTGTCCCTCCTCAAAAGTCTGTCTTGCTTCCATTCCCCAGTCTGCTCCCCCCCTTTCACCTCCCCCCATATCTCTTATCTCCCCAGCAAGATAGATTTCTATACCCATCTGAGGGTGCATAGATATTCTCCCCTCTATGAACCAATTCCAATGAGTGTCAGGGTTCAAGAATTGCCCACTCCCCATTTTCCCCTCCACTATAAAATCTCTTCCTTGCATGCCTCCTTTATGTGAGAAAAATTTGCCCCATTCTACCTCTCCCTTCCCCCTTCTCCCAATGCATCCTTCTTTTTCACTCCTACGTGCTTTTTTGGAGATCATCACAATATAATCAACTCACATCTGTGCCCTCTATCTAGGATGACTCCTTCTAGTTGCCCTAATAACAATAAAGTTCTTGGGAGATATATGTATCATCTTCCCATGTAGGAATGTAAATAGTTTAACTCCATTGAGTCCCTTATGATTACTTTCTTCTTTGCCTTTTATGCTTCTCTTGAGTCTTCTGTTTGAGTATCAGATTTTTTGTTCACCTCTAGTCTTTTCATCAGGAATGCTGGGAAGTCCTCTATTTCATCAATTATCCATGTTTTCCCCTGAAGGATTATACTCAGTTTTACTAGATAGTTTATTCTTTGTTATAATCCTAGGTCCTTTGCCCTTGAGAATATTACATGCCAAGCCCACTGCTCCCTTAATGTGGAAGCTGCTAAATTTTGTGTGATCTTGAATGTGGCTGTTGGCAATATTTTCTATTGGACCTGGGAGCTCTGGAATTTGGCTATAATATTTATGAGACTTTTCATTTGAGGACCTCTTGCAGGAGGTGATCAATAGATTCTTTTAATTTCTAGTTTACCTTCTGTATCTAAGATATCAGGGAAGTTTCATTTATAGTTTCTTGACAAGTGGTGTCTAGGCTCTATTTTTTTTATCATGGCTTTCAGATAGTCTAATAATTTCTAAATTATCTCTCCTTGATCTATTTTCCATGTCAGTTAGTTTTCCAATAAGATATTTCATATTTTCTTCTATTTTTTTTTATTCTTGTAACTGATTATTTCTTAAAGTTTCATGGAGTCATTAGCTTCTTCTTGCCCAATTCTAATTTTTAAGTAATCATTTTCTTCAGTGAGCTTTTGTACCTCTTTTTCCATTAGGCCAATTCTGGTTTTTTGAGGTGATATTTTCTTCAGTATTTTTTATGCCTGTTTTACCATGATGTTAATTCTCTTTTCATAACATTCTTACATCACTCTAACTCCTTTTCCCAGTTTTTCCTCTACCTTCTTATTTCTTTCTTTCTTTAATGCTTCTAGGAATTATTGCTGACTTTGATTCTAATTAGCATTTTTCTTTGAGGTTTCATTTGTAGCTGTTTTCATATTGTTGTCATCTTCTAAGTTTATGTCTTGGTCTTCCCCTCCACTATAGTAACTTTTAGTAGTAAAATTCTTTTTTTGGTGTCTGCTCATTTTTTTGGACTATTTC
Organism: Vombatus ursinus; assembly: GCF_900497805.2. NCBI lineage: Eukaryota > Metazoa > Chordata > Mammalia > Diprotodontia > Vombatidae > Vombatus > Vombatus ursinus. Next base: position 27,005,948 of record NW_020954596.1, on the reverse strand, counting down.
TTGACTTTGAACTTTATGTTAAAGTTCAATTCTGCTCGCCTGGGAGCACTGGTAGGGAGGCACTGTCCCAACCATGCTACTGTTTTCAAACCTAGTTCTGCTAATTTTCAGTACTTCCAAGTTGTCCTTATTCTGGGAGAGGTGTGGTGCCTCCTCTCCTGGTCTGCACCCTGGTCTTGGCCAGGAGGGGCCCCTGCTCCCCTGCAGCCACAGGTACTGCTGCTCCTCTTGACCCCTGCTCCCTAGTGCCCAATCACAAGAGCTCCCCTCCTACCTGGAGCTGCAACCCAGAACTGTTTATTAACAATAGAATTGCCAACCAGCACCAGCTGCACCTGGTACTGGCAAATGGTCCCCTGTCACCTCTTCTGACCAGTTGTCCAACCCTCTGACCATCTCCAGCCTGCTGCTCCTGTTGTCACTGCTGCCTCCAAGGCTCTTTGCTGGAGCTCCTGCTGCATTTCTGGCCTGGGTCCACCCCAGTATTACAGACCTCTACTGGGAACCTCCTAAGTTGTCTTTGGCTGGAAAAATGCCTCTCTCTGGCCTTTTGCTGACTCTGTCACTCCAAAATTTGATTTGAGGTATTATTTTAAAGTTGTTTGGTGGAGAATTTGGGTAGAATTCCCAGCCTGTACTCTGCTATCTTGGCTTTGCCTCCTACTAAGCATGTTTCACAAATATTTTCTCATATGATCCTCACAATAACTCTGGGAGGTAGGTCTCATTATTATGTCCATTGTACAGTTGTAGAAACTGAAGCAGACAGAGGTTAAGTGACCTGTCCAAGATTGCACAGCTAGTAAGTGTCAGAGGCTGGATTTGATCTCAGGTCTTCCTGACTCCAGGCCAAGCACAACATAATACTTTCTCTCAGGAAGCCAACATACTGTATGTGGAGATGACACACATATATACAGATAATATACAAAAAAAAATTTATAAAATGAATACAAAGCGAATTTGAGGCAGACCAGGGGGTAGGCACCAGTAACCAGGTGCATTAGGAAAGACTTCATTTTGAAGGGAGAGTTTTATCTGAGTTTTCAAGGGAAACCAAAGATTCTAAGAGGTAGAGGTGAGCAAGGAGTACATTCCAGGCAAGGTTCACAGCTAGAGAGGGTTAAAGCTAAGTATGAACACCTGATCTCCCCAATCCAATTCCAATACTCTTTCCATTAAATCACCTTATAGAAGAATTTATTACATGGGTCCTTATAAAAAGAACACTAAATAATCTTGTTCCCAAGTGAATGAATGAAAAATCCTTTACTATTTTGTGCTAACAGATCCTCAGTGATCCCCTAGGCCTGGAATTTACTCCCTCTTCACCCCCACCTCTACAATGCCTCACTTTCTTCAAAGAACCACTCAGAAGCTAACTCCTATATAAGACCTTTCCCAATTCCCCCTTTAATAAGAAAAAAAATACCATAACCCCCATCCCCAGTTATTAGTACTATTTTAAAATGAGTATTGCTTGGTATATAATTTGCATTTTTTGCATGTTTTTAAGTTGTATCCCCCAGTAAAATGTGAGCTCTTTGAGGGCAGGACTGTTACATTAGCATTTTTGCATCATCAGCATCTTACACATATTTTAGACTAGACCAGTGATTTAATGGGTATAGAGTACCCCTGATGAAGAAACTCCTTCTATCAATACCGATGGGCATCAACTCTGAGAATCATAGATTCAGGAGTTTCCTGGGGCACTAAGTATTTCCTAAATTCACAAAGCCAGACAAAATTTGTCAGAAGCAGTGCTCAAACCCAGGTGTCCCTGACTCTGAGACAACCTCTCTATTCATTATGCCACACTGCGTTCCACATATTAGGAACTTAATAAAGAAAGTTTTGTTGAATTAATGGACTTACAAAACCCAGGAATCCTATTCTTGTATAAATTCTCTTTAAAGACAAGGGGAATGATGTTTGTTGATTTGTTTGTTTGCTTTCCTTAGTAAAGGCATTCATTTCTTCAGGAGACTAAAATACTGTACAGCTGCAAAGGTGCAAATTAATTGCTAAAACAAACAAACAGAAAAGCACGCATTTTCCCCAAATCTGGCTTATACACAAGACCTTAGTTCAGCCTTGCACGATCTTAGCAGCACTGGTAGAGAAGCTGTGACTTAGAATGAGCCCCTTGGAAGCCTCATATTTATTCATCATAAAAGCACCACCTGCCCTTCTCAACAGGTAGCCTTGGTTATCTTGGTTATTGAGTTAGAGATCGTTCTGAGAGATGACCCCAGGGATTGCCCATGTCTTTCAGATCTTGAAAAATAAAAATGATCACATTGGGGAAGGGAGAAAGGGTTCTATCACTCAGAGGCTGAGACTTAGTTACAAAAAGCATTTTAAAACATCAGCTACTAATTAGGATGAAACTACAAACAATAGGAAAGCAGGAAGGAAGGAAATACAGTGTTGATGAAAAGAATGTGTTTTGGAGATCAGAAAAGTAAAAACTTCAGAATGCTATTTCCACAAAGAAAGCATTTTTGAGGGTCTAAGCATGGTCAGCATCACGAGGTTGATGCGTGTGTATTTTTCTTGGTGAAACAAGAAAGACAAAATGGAATGTCAACCAGCTGCAAAGGCTTTAGAAATTGCAACTGAGCTTAAAGTGCTTTGGAGTGCATTTAAAGCAAGCATAGTACAATGCTGGAAATTTAACTGAAGAAGTAGCCACTCAAGGCAAGATACCATGTGTAGGCATAGCATTTTACTACAAAAAGATCACTGGATCTGGAGTTAGAGGAACTAGATTCGAATACTGACACCACTGCTCCCTACTTGGGTATCTTTGGACAAATAACTGAATCTCTATGGATTCCCCAGGCTCCCTTCCACCTCAAAACCTGTGATCCTCTGATGAACTCAGCAGTCGCTATGCTCATCGTTGGAGGAATTGGTAAAATGCCAACAGCCTTCCCTTAACCTACTGAAAAGACACAACTATTAAAAATATTGGTGAAACATATGTGTTCTTGTATATGCCAGGAAAAGTGACTATGGAATTCATGCTTGTCAAGACCACAAGTTCCATACCTACAATTTGAGGTATGGCAACTAATGGTCCAGAAGTTGTTGCCATATACTGCATTCACTATCAGAGTAATTTTGAGATGTCAAGAATCACCATATTGATGACAGATTGAATTTCAGTCATTTGAAATAAATCTATCTCTCCTCTTCCAAAAGGGTGATGCTAATCACACATTCATTTTAAAACATCTGATCCATATAGTTAAGAGGAAGATGGGATCATGGAAATCAGCTCCAGTAGTGATTCCAGGAAGAATGATATCCTAGCTACAAGTATTCAATGTGGCTGTGATTAAAATTTTTAGAAGAACATCTGACTACATTACCCCCGTCCCCCCATTCAATTAAACAGTGGTTTTCTGTTACCTCCAGAATTAAATATAAAATCCCCTGTTTAGCTTTTAAAGCTCTTCATAACCTGGCCCCCTTCCTACCTTTCTAGTCTCCTTACATTCTGCTCCCATCCATCTACTCTGTGATCCAGTGATATTGGCCTCCTTGCTGTACCATGTACATGATACAATGTCTTCCCCATTCCATGCATTTTCACCGGTTGATTCCACTGCCTAGAATACTATCCTTTCTCATCTCCATTTCCTGGCTTCCCTAGCTTCCTTCAAGTTTCAGCTAAAATCTCACTTTCTGCAAGAAGCCTTTCCCAAAACCCCCTTAATGATGTTGCCTCACTCTGTGATTATATCCAATTAATGCTATATGATAGATAGATAGGTAATCTTGTTTGTACACAGTTGTTTGCATGGTATTTCCATTATTAGATTGTGAGCTCCTTGACAGTAGGGACTGTTTATGTCTTTCTTTTTATTCCCAGTCTTTAGTGCAATTCCTGGCACATAGTTTTTGTTCAGTCATTCAGTTGTACCTGATTCTTCTTGACCCTTGGACTATGCAGTCCATGGAGTTTTCTTAGCAGAGATATTGGAGTGATTTGACATTACTTTCTCCAGCAGATTAAGGCAAACGGAGTTTAAATGACTTGCCCAGTGATTTGACATTACATTTTCCAGCGGATTAAGGCAAAACAGAGTTTAAATGACACCCAAGTGTTCCTGGGGCCAGGTAAGTGACACCATGGGTATAGCACTAGGGGCCTAGAGTCAGGAAGACCTGAGCTCAAATCCAGCCTCAGACACTTACTAGCTGTGTGATCCTGAGCAAATCACTTAACCCTGTTTGGTTCAGTTTCCTCATCTGTACAAAAAAATGAGCTGGAGAAGGAAATAGCAAACCATTATAGTATCTTTGCCAAGAAAACCCCAAATGGGGCCACAAAGAGTCAGACACAACTGAAATGACTCAACAACAACAACAACTTTCTAGCTCCAGGTCCAGAGCCCTATTCACTAAGCCATCTACCTGCCTCTCGGCACATAGTAGGCCTCCAATAAATGATAAATGATTTGTCTTAACTAAGGTGGGGTATGGGAAGACAGCTATATTATTTCCTGATGGAGCTCAAGATTGGTTCAACCACTCTAAAAAACAATTGGCAATTATTCAAGAAAGCTAATAAATTATTTATACCCTTTAACCCAAAGATTTCACATCACCCCCTAAGGAGGAAGTTGAAAATGATAAAAGACCCATGTGTACAAAAGTATGCATAACAGTATAATTTGTAATAACAAAAAGTTGGAAACAAAACATGTGCCCAACCAGGGAATGTCTGAACAAATTATGGTATGTGAATACAGTGGAATCTTACTCTCCCAGAAGGAAGAACAAATATGCAAGACTCAGAGAAACATGGAAAAAACTTATATGAAGTGATGAAATATGATTAGCACAGGATAAAAATACAATATGGATCCACAATGACAATACCAAAGTTGCTAAAGTCAATATATATGAGCAACTAAATAGCAATCAGGTACAATGGTCAATGTTAGCACAATACTGCCAAGTTAAAAGACATATCCCTACTTCTTCCTGTTAACAATCCAGAAATCTTTCTCAAGGAATGTACTTTGTAGTAGGATCTGTTTGTTTGTTGGGAAGTGTTTATTCACTGAATCAAAACAAAATGTATCCAAAAGGGATTTTTTTTTTAAAAGAACAATATCCTAAGGCAGTATTCTGGCTTGGTTGGGAGGACATGCCAGCCTACTGAAAAGAAAAATGAAGCTTTTGTCAGTGGATCTGTGGTGCAACTGGGTTTTAATTTCGTAGAAAATATTATCTTCTAAATTTATTACCCATACCTTCCAACAATGCTGTGTTTCAAATTCAATAAAACTAGTGAATGTGTCACATTTGGGAAAGATCTGAAATGACAATGTAACAGAGATGGAAGATAGTGATGATTTTAAAAAATGAATTAAAAAACTTTCCATAAACTTTTAAAAGTGAAATAAAAAAAAAAATAGAGAAGGGGGTTGGGAGCCCAGACTTGGGATTTCACTATAGGGAAAGAATAGGGTATAGGGAAGAAGAAAATGCTGATTCAAAAGGGTCTAGAAACCTTGTACAATTCAGAGTTTTTGAAAGCGTCTGGGGACACAGAAAAGATAAGTGACTAGTCTAGGCTCACACACTCAGTATGTGTTCAAAAAAGATAGCTTGACTCTGAGATTGGTATATATGTATGCACACATACATATATACGTATACATATATATGTATATACACACATATGTGTACATATGTTGTTGTTCAGTCATTTCAGTCATGTCTGACTGACTCTTTGTGACCCATACTAAGTGGTTTGCCATTTCCTTCTCCAGCTCATTTTACAGTTGTGGAAACTGAGGCAAAAAGAGTTAAATGACTTGCCCAGGGTCACACAGCTAGTAAGAATCTGAGGCCAGATTTGAACTCAGGAAAATGAATCATCCTGACTCCAGGTCAGGCACTCGACCACGTGTGTACATGTGTGTGTATGTGTGTCTACATATATGTAGACACGTGTACATATATGTGTGTACTTTACAAGCATTTATTGAGCGCCTAATGCCAGGCTCTGGGTATACAAAGACAGAAATAAAAATGAATCCTTGTCGTCAAGGCGTCTGTGTTCTAATGAAAGGGAGGAAAATGTACAAAGGTAACTAATCATAAAATATATAGAAAATAATTTCAGGGGTGGAGAAAGCCCTAACTAGGGGGAATCAGAAAAGCCTTCATGTAGAAAACAACACCTGAACTGAGCCTTGACTAGCACTAGGGATTCTAAGAGGTAGAAATAAGGAGGGAGAACATTCCAAGGTGGGCGACAGCCTGTATAAAGGTAAGAGGTTAGAGAGAAGGAAGAAGAAAGAAGAAAGAATTCATATCCCAACATTTCAAAAAAAACCTACCTGTGCAATAGTCCACCAAACAAAAGAACAGGAATAGGTTAGTGACTTGTTCTACAACTATTATTTTCAGAATTCAACTGAATATAAAATAAGAATGATGAAGAGAAGGTGATGATGATGGTGATGACAACTGAAGTTTATATATCACTTTAAAGTTTGTAAAATGTGCTTTACACATGTTATCCTCTTTAAGCCTCAGAGCAGCTCTGTGAGGAAAGTAACTATAAGTAGCATTATCTCCATTTTAGAGATGAAGAAACTGAGGCTTAAGGAAGTCGAGTGACTACCCACATAGCTGGAAAGTGTCAGAGTCAAGGTCTCAGAGATGGAATACTGTGAATGCGGAACTGCAAGTAGCTCAGACTGGTAGAATCCCAGCAAGAGACTACATCTGCTTTCCGAAGATCAGCCTAGCCAAGGACAGAGAGATTCACTGATTTGGTCATCAGGCTTTATGGCTATGGCAACTCATGAAACAAATAAATGGTCCTCAGCTCTGTATGTTCTCCTACTTCTGGTTTTCCAAATGGCAAGGGAATGGAGAGTGCTAAGAATCACCAAGGTTTTAAAACTATCTGCAAAGATTAATTTAACAGTTGGTATTCTATGTGCAAGATCCTTATGTAAGGATCGACAAGTTGATATACTACTGGATGAACTAATTCATATCAATAATGACACTATTGCTATAAATAAAATGAGGAGATATAAGGAAATTATAGTGAAATGAAAGGAAAGATTGCAGGCTTTCCTAGAAGAGGTGAATAAAGGAAATGATGGAGTTGATTTTATCATGCATTCAAAGGCAACAGGATATTTCATTTCATGGGACATTTGATCATCTCCCACCACAGTACTTGTGATTAGCATAAGCAAAAAAATCTTCCATGAAGTGATCATTCCTTTTAAGCCAACATCTTGCAAGAAAATCTATGAAAAATCTCAATAAACTTCTCCAAACTAAATGAACATATACTTTCATATTCAATCACTTCAAAATGAAGGTGGACCTTGAGGAGGACTATGAAAAACATGTTGAAAAATACGGCTCAGGATTAAGAAGTAAAGGAGATCAAAGGCTTGTAAACTACACACAAGCCTTATATTTGTATGTTATGAGTACTTTTTTCAAGAAGAGAACTGGGAACCACCAGACATGGCAAGCATTGAATAATATCACAAAAATGAAACTGACAATAACTCAACAATAAGGAAACAGCTGGTAACCAATGTGAGAGTCATTTCTGAATCAGCCAGCTACATCTCTACTTATTAAAGATAAAAATCAACCCTAAATTAGAAAAAAAATAATAAAAATGAGAAGAGGTTATGCCACACCTAAATTGGTCAATTTATTAGTTAGAATTATTTCCCAGTCAATAAACATTTACTAAACTCCTACTCTGTGCCAGGGGCAGTGGATAGAGTGCTGGCCCTGGAATCAGGAAGACTCATCTCCTTGAGTTCAAATCTGGCCTCCGAACCTTACTAACTGTGTGACCCTGGAAAAGTCACTTAACCCTGTTTGCCTCAGTTTCCTCATCCATAAAATGAACTAGAGAAGGAAATGGCAAACCACTCCAGTATCTTTGCCAAGAAAACCCCAAATAGAGTCATGAAAAGTTGGATATGACTGAAAAATGACAGAATAAATATGCGAGGCCCTGTTCTAAGTACTGGAGATACAAAGAAAGGCAAAAAGACAATCCTTCTCTCAACAGAAATTTGATGTAAAGTAATCAATTACCCCAATAAGAAGGCCAAAATAGTCTAGGATTCTCTTCAGTCAACAAACACCCTGTTCTACTTGATGAGGAGGGAGCTAAAGGCAGCACTAATTAGTGCTAATCAACTCATTTGCAAAGTCCTACAAAGAATGTTGAAAATTAGAAGCAGTATTGCCTCATCAAACAATGAGAAATAATGGAAGAAATAATAAGTTTACAAAAGAGCTTGGTGTGAATGAGAACCATCCTAAGAGAATTAAGGATGAAACTGGAATGGAGACAAAAAAACAGATGAAAATGGAAAAGATCTGTCAAGATTTTAATAACAATGTTCTCTATCAATAACAACAGAGCCTCTTAATTCAGATTTCAATATCACAGTTCCTAATGTTCTGAACATAAAAGTGGGAATGGCGCTAAAAAATGAAAAAAAAAATAGAGAGAAGAAGCAATTGGACCAAAGCAGGATACCAAGAGAAGGCACATAAATTTGAGGGAATTGAAATGATTAAGTCTCCAAATATATGAAAAACACGTTGCAATTTAAAACATCATGAATTTTATTACTCATAACATACCTTTATGCCTACTACCTTGATATATAGATATATACACATATATACAGCATATACAACGATATATCTTTATATTATCATATTATATATATACACATATATATAAAAAACAAGAAAGTGGGCACATAGATCAGAGGTCTGAGATAGATGATAGACAGACAGACAGACAGACAGACAGACAGATAGATAGATAGATAGATAGATAGATAGATAGATAGATAGATAGATAGAAAGACAGACAGACAGATAGATAGATAGAAAAATGAAGTATACCTATTGTCCAAACTATGATTTGCTCTTGGATGAACAGCCTTTCGAGTTGGTATATCAGAACACATATCTTTGACAAACTGCACTGAACAATAAATTAGAACAAAATTAAACAAGAAGAGGAGGAATAATTGAGTGAATAACTCTCCCTTCTTCCAAACTGAGGCAATTAGGTGGCACCATAGATAGATGCTGAGCAAAAAGTCAAGATATGAGTTCAAATCCAGATCACATCGACTCCTTCTCCTTTTTCTTCTTCTTCATTTACTTATCATTACTTTTCTTTTCTTTTCTTTCCTTTTTTCCCAAAAAAACTGGAACAATTTGCTTTTTGTCTGGTGTGGTTTTCATTTTTGATTTCTTGAAATGTAGTTCTGAAAAGACAGGCTTTTTAAAGTCCATTGTGTTTTAAATGGAGCTACTTGACTCAACTTTAAACCCAAATCACTCGAGTTTTCATTGAATGGCCAATAATAGCCAGGACTCAAGCCTCAGTGGCTCATTGTTCAGATTTTGATGGCTTAGAATGAGTGTAAATAGCAATTGTTTTCTGTTCTGACCAGAAACCCTGAGGGTCTTCCCCTCCCAGATTGATATTTTTGTGCTAGTAAATTAAGCTATCTTTTTTGTCTCAACTCTTACCTAGCCCTTAGTCACTTAATGGGTATGGGCTCAGACAAATTGACACCTGGGAAAGACCTTAATTTAGGAAGGCAAAGGCCACCCACTGCTTCCTGGGCCATCGCTAGTCATCTCAACCTTTGTCTTACCACTGGACTTTGATCTGGAGGAGAAGAGCGAGGCTGATGACTTTGTGCAGCTCTGCCCCATTCATACCCAATTCATACAAAAGCCAAGACATCACCCTCATGAAGTCATTGGTCCTCTTTGAGAATGAAGGACCATAAGCACCACCAATAACAACAACAATAAATCCAGACTCAGACACTCACTAGCTGTGTGACTCTAGGCAAGTCACTTAACCTCTATCAGCATCTGATTCTTCAACGGTAAAACAAGAATAATAAAAGTACTTACCTCCCAGGGTCCTTGTGAGGATCAAATGAGATATTTGTAAAGCACTTAGCACAATGTCTAGCACACAGCAGGCTCTATATAAATGCTATTATTATTATTATTATTAAATGCTAATTATGTTCCAAGCACTGTTCTAAGTGCTGGACATACAGATACAAGCAAAAAGAGAGCCCCATCCCTCAAAGAACTTACATTCTAAAAGGAATATAAAGAAAGAGAATCAGAGGCTTGTTTGATTTTGTTCAGGCAAACTCAAGACATGTCCTGTGAGGAATCATCTGTCTTCATCCAATGGTCAAGTTTCTTTACTCCTCCCATTAGTTCAGGGCTTGTTCACATTTAGTTTACACTATTGCTTGATTGATTGAGTTAGTCCAACTATCTGGACCTTCTGTAATTAGAGTAATTTGAGCAGGACTAGAAACCCTGACCTTTACAAATAAATGGTCTGAGTAGTCTTATCATTAATAGTGTGAAAAGTGACACTCTACTTCAGTAATCTGGGTCTCTGTGTCCCATCCAACAAAAAGGAGAAATGCCTCCTACCTAACTCATCAGAATTTTGTGGTTGAGATTCCATGGAAGAAGTAAAATAAAATGGGAGGGTCAAGTAATCCAAGACATTAACAAGAAAGGCTGCTTGGTTTATATAGGACAGAAGGAAAAGAATGGTTAGATGTCAGATAATTAATGGCATGGGAATTAGGGCATAATAGGAAAACACAATAATTAACACTTAAGAAATAGAAGGGATGCAATAGCAACTTTATCAAAGAAAGCAATCCAAATAAAAAAAGAAAGAAAGAAAGAAAGAAAGAAAGGGGATCAGAGCAGACAAACAAGTACTGTTCTACCTTCAAACAAACCTGGCTCTGTCTGCAACCCAAGATGAATAGCAGGTTGATATACCTCAGCAAAGATGCAAGAGTAACAAGGAAGGGCCAAGGAAAAACAACCACAATCATCAAGAAGATGGAGAGGCCACTGGAGAGGACAAACTAAAAGGACCTCTCAGAGGATAACATGAGCTGATAGGAAGAGAACACTTAGAGGTAGCTCTTTAAGCACATCATCTTATCTTCTCCTTGCAATAGCCTTATCTTGTAGTTATTCCTATCCCTGTTGTATGAGGAGACAGGCTTCATGAGATGTGGCTTGCTCATGGGCACACAACTAATACATGGTTTAAGCCCAGTCTCTCTTGACTCCAAGTCCATTCCTTGGTCCACCTTCCAAGGTTGCCTCTTCCAGAGCCTGGAAGGATGAAGGCTGAAAAGGCATTTGTTTGAAGTTTATAAAATTATGAAGAGTATGGGGAGTGAATGTGGGCCTATTCATAGTATCCTGATATTTTAGGGATGCCAACCCCTTGAAATTTGAACAAGATATTTTTTCATCTTTGCTTAAAATTTCCTCTTTAAAAAAAAAAAACTCCCAGTTTGTGCTAGCTTGTTGATTTACCTCTACAACATCTCTTTTGGGTTTTGGCCTGTACTGGGCCATCCCCAGTAGTCTTGATTTTCGTCTTGCCCCTGGACGCCGGTGACTCTGGAGGAGGGCTGATGACTTTGCTTAGCTCTGTCTCACTCAAATCCAACTCACACTCAAGTCAAAGACATCACCCTCTTTTTTTTATCTTTAAAATTTTATTTTATTTTTAACTTAGGGAATAAAACAAGCGTTTCCATAACATAATAAAAAAGGTGATTGCAGGTGAGATTACAAATCTATTAGAAACAACTTGCTGTTCCTTTCAAATATATAATAAAGTTATCTTGTAAATTTCTTTTTTTCTTTCTTTTTTTCTTCCCTCTTTCTGACCTTGTCTGAGAGATGGCTATCATTAGACACAAATATACATACATACATACATACATATATATATATATATACATATATATATATACACACACACAGATAGATATAAATATAGATATAGATACACATCATGACTTTCCCCAACACATAAGAACTTAAATGGGAATTTTTGGGCAGAAGCCACAGATAACACGTGAAGGATAGCAGACGACAAAGAAAAAGTTTAGAAATTCAGAAATATAAAATATATGTATGGTATTATATAATATCAATATATTCTATCTTTTAATGCCATAATAACTCAGACTTCTTCTCTGGAACAAGGGTAGGGCCAAAAAGTTTCAATGGATTTTCCAGATCGCAGGGGCACCATATCCCTAGCCCCAGCAATATGGAAGGGATCACCGTATATGTAAAATCAGTCTGTACATCTATTTATCAGTTCTTTCTCTGGACGCAGATGGCATCTTCCTTCATATGTCTTTTGTAGTTAATTTGGGTATTTATAATAGTCAAAATAACTTACTTGCTCAAACTTGTCCTTAAAACAATATCGTTGCTACTGTATACAACATTCTCTTGGTTCTGCTCATTTCACTCATTATTTCATGCAAGTCATGTTTTTCTAAGATCATGGAGCTCATCATAGTCTTCTAATTATTCTTCCTCTTTCCAGTCTCTCCTGTCTCCAATACATCCTCCACAAGCCTGCCAAAATAATCTTCCTAATGCCCAGGTCTGCCTCTGCTCACTACTGCCACTGGGATAAAATACAAATTCCTCAGCCTAGCTTTGAAAACTCTATCCATTTGGCTTTATCCTACCTTTCCAACCTTATTTCACACCACTGGTCTTTGTGTGCTTCCATTCCATCCAAATTGTCCTACTTGCTTTGGTATGCTAGCTCCCCAAGCCTGGAATGCACTCTCTCCTCACCTCTACCTCTTGGACTTCTTATCTTCCTTAGCTCAGCCGAGGTGTTTCCTCCTATAGGAAGCCATTCCTGATCCCCTTAGTTTTCAACACTTTTTCCCTTTTACAATTATCTTATCTATTATATCCACCAATAGAATATGAGTTCCTTGAGGGCAGGGATTGTTTGTAGTTTATGTTTTTGTATCTTAAGAGCATTTTACTTAATAAATGCATATTAAATTGAACTGAAATTACAGAGTGTGTAGTATACATATTGAGCTCTTTTCATCTGAAAGCTTGAGGCACGTCAAAAATATATACCAATAATTTCTAAAAAGGAAAGTAAGTCAATAACACAACCAGAGGCAGTAAGAGAAAAGGACTGGGTTAGATCAAAGATTATAATACTACAATCTGTTGTTCTTCTCTGAGGGTGCTGATGATTTGAATCTGCTCTGTGGAGAATCTTCATGATCATGCATGCCAATTAGCACTGCACATTGTGCCTCTGCTATGAGCGGGCCGTCCTCAACCCTAGTTGTCCTTCCTTGCCCTTGAGGATGAGGTTAATGTGCATTTTATAAATAAAAGGCTTGGACCTTCTATCCAGGTCAGACACATGAGAGGTGCTAGGAGTGCCCAACATAAAGATGGCAGGGCAGGATGTGAGCCAACAAAAGTATAGGGGGAAAGTCAATTAACAGCAACAACAAAAAAAAAAAGATATGTTTTAAGGGGACATGGACAAAGAATTGTTCCAATAAAATTCTATAGTAGACATTAATAAGTGCCAATTAGCTATTGCTCCAGAGTGTGATTATTTGGTTTGGTCTGACTTTTTTATCTCGGTCTACATTAATAATAGAATCCAGAATATGGAAGGTCATATAATCATAGATTTACAGAGTGAAAGGTCCTTAGAAATCATCTATAACAATCCTCTCATTTGACATATAAGGAAACTGAAACTCAGAGAGATGAAGTGATTTCTCCAGGGTCTCACATGACAGGGTCAGGATTCAAACCCAAGTCTTCTGATTCCAAACCTAGCAGTCAGTCCATCAATAAGAATTTATTAAGCAACTACTATGTGCCAGGCATTGTGGGTACTTTCTTTCCATTGTTCCACGGGGAGAATTCTACTGTACTCTGATAGCTAGACTACAGTGATCATTCTGGGTACCACATTACAATAGGGAGACTAATAAACATGATCACATTCAGAGAAGAACAACCAGGTAAAATGACTCAATCCCTTTTCATAGATGAAATGGCTGGATGAATTTAGGGCTTTTAGTCCAAGGGATACTTAAAGGAAAACAATAGTTGCCTTCAAATAGTGCTCTCAAGTAGAAAAGGAATCAAATTCACTTGGTGTTGCCCAAAACAAGTGTTGCCCAATAGGAACAAATGGATGGCAATTAGAGTTACACCAGACTTCAGCCCAATATAAGGAAGAATTTCCTAATAATTAGAGCCATACCTAAAATTAAATGGACTTCCTTATAAAATATCTTACTCTCCATCATCTGGATGACCTGTTGTTGGAGATGTAAAGGAGATTCATGCACTGAGTAGGGGTGGGTACTGTAACCACTATGGTTCTTTCCAGCTTTAAGATTCTAAAATTCTATGATTCTAAATATTTTAAAATATAGAAGCAATCATTTTAATAGACTTTTCAAAATACAATGAAATGTTCAATGAAAATTTTCAAGGAAAAAAAGGAAATTGTTGCTGTGTGAAATATTAGCCAATTATGCTGGAGGTTTACTGAGTCCTTCCATAAAGTAAGAAAATGATTTCTTCTATGTGAAGGAGAAGGACATTTTCAACAGTTCTTAATGGGTTAAGGAAATCTGAAGTATAAATAACCAGTTACATGAATTATATAAAACTATTCAGGCATTGCACTTTTTTATGGCAACTAGGATTTAAAATCTTGAATTTCTTGTAGGTCAATCTCTGTAAAAGTAACTTGTGCTTTCACTAAACGCCAATAAGGAAATTATCTAATTCATAGAATCTCATAATATCAGGAACAGATTTTGTTGTTGTTCAGTTGATCAGTCATATCCAACTCTTTGTGTCCCCATGGACCAACTGTCCGTGGGGTTTTCTTGGCGCAGATACTGACACGGTTTGCCATTTCCTTCTCCAGGGAAGCCAGTGGATCTTTTTGTCAGGCAAGCAGAGGTTAAGTGACTTACCCAGGGTTATGAAGCTAGGAAGTATCTGAGGCTGGATTTGAACTCAGGTCTTCTTGACTCCAAGCCCAGTGTTCTATCCACTAAGCTGTCAGCTGCCTCATTAGGAACAGAAGGGGCCACCAGAGATGATCAAATCTAGGCCACAGCCTCAGAATCACAGGATAACAGCGTCTCAGTGTTGGAGAAGACCTCAGAGTTCATTGAGCCCAACCCATATCTGGACACGATTCTCTTCTACATCATTCACAATAAACGTTCATCCAAAATCTGCTCAAAGACTTCACCGGAGGACAGCCTCTTCTCTCTTACGGAAGCCCACAGCTCTGAATATTGTTTGTCTTTCCATTGGCCTTGAATCTGCTTCGGCAAATACTTGAAGAGAGCTATCATCCACCTTCCTCCCTTTCTCTCCTCTAGGCTAAACATGCTCACTTCCTTCTAGGGAATGATTTCTAGTCCTTTCCTCCAAGAAGACAGAACAGGTCATTACAGCAGGCACATTAGCAGATTAGGTCATGAAAAGAGAACCAGGAAGGCAGGCAAGAATGATCAGATTAGGTCCATTAGTGCAAAGCAGTAAGATGAACCCACAGGCAGACTGATTGATCGTAGATAATAGTCAAAGGTCCAGCAAGCAAGTGGTTAGAGTCAGAAAACCCTAGCAAGAGTTAATAGGTATCCAGCCACAAGAAGGGCAAAGCAGGACTCCAGCCCCAGGAGTGCTGAGTTACAGGGCAGGCTACCAAAACAGGGGTTTAGGCATAAAGGGACAAAGTATGGACCTAGTTAACAGGAACTTGAGTACAAAGTGAGTAGCATGGATAAAATGGACAAGACAGGAAGTCAATTGCTAGACCAAGAATAAAAGTTGAACGTAGCCAGAAGCAAGGTTGATTTGATAATAATAACTCTTATTTCTAAAATACATTAAGCTTTACAAAGTGCTTCCCTGGAATTAATCCCAAGAGATAGGTAATAAAAGCATTATTATCTCTGTTTTACAAATGAGGAAACTGAGGCTCAGAAAAGTGAAAGACTTGACAAAAAAGTTTCAGAGCCAGAATTAAACATAAGGATCTATAGGATAGAAAGACTGATCAACAGAACAGATGAGATGCGCAATATAGACAAAGAAGCAAAAGAAATAGCAGTATAGTATTCAATAAACCAAAAGGCCCCAGCTACTAAGGTAAGGATTAATTTTTTGACAAAATCTCTAGAAAATTAGAAAGTAGCCTGGCAAAAATTAGGTACAGTACAACACTTCATACCTTATGCCAAGATAAATTCCAAGTATATAAGTGACTCAGGCATAAAAGTCATTTATATCATAAACAAATTAGAAGAGCAAGAAAGAAATGACCCTAGTGGAAGAGTTCATGACCAAACAAGTGATCAGAGAGAGTCACAAAAGATAAAATGGACAATTTTGATTATGTAAAATATAAAAGGACACATACCAAGGAGCAATCCACTGATCTCTCTGTCTCCTTTCTCTCCTGAAGGCACTTAGCCCAGTGCCTGGCACACGGTGGGCACTTAATAAATGTTTATTGATTAAGTGAAGAAGCAATGCCATAAGTTGCCAGGTCAAGTAGCAGGAAGCTACATTCCCCTACCTGGCCACCAGATGTCTACAAGAACACAAAGCCTTTGTTTTTCTTATGTTCTTCCCTGATCTTATTTGAACAAGTTTCTGGAGATGGAATTGTCCAGTCATAGCACTGACTTCGTGAGTTCAGTTAACCTGAGTTTCCAACCTGAGGTTCCATTAGAGTAACCAATGGAGATCAGCCAGTAGCAGAATCCATCAGAGTGGCCCTAGCCAACAACAGAAGAAGCCTCTGCAGACAGATGTTGTTAGACAGTCACCAAACACAATATTTGCCGGGCTAATCACCCACTTACTCATTAGACATGACTCTAAAAGACATCTGGTCGTTAAAAAAAAAAGGGAAATATACTCATAAAGGATGAAGATGTGCCACAATTGAATATATTCAAAGGAATGATGTGTTGCTGATGCAGGAGTCTATTTCTAGAGTTTCATAATTATTCCCAGCAAAGGCAGCATCTTTGAAACAAGTGTGTAGTCGCATGACGTGGCTGCTTTGTAGGCATCAACAAGCTCTAGGATGGAGAAGTTCTGATGTGTTTGTTAAAGAAAATAAATTGTCACATTTCCTAATAGTTGATCATCATGTTGGATCATAAAGTAACTAGTGATAACTGACATATATATATATGCATTACTTTAAACTTCACAACATGCTTTATATACATTATCTCTTTTAAATTTCACAACAACCCTATGAGGTAGCTTATGACAAATATTATTACCCTCCATTTTATAAATGAGGAAACCAAAGCCCAAAGAGGTTGACTATGGCCACATAACTCATAAGAGTCAGAGGTGGGGTTTGAACCCATGTCTTCCTGACTCCAACAACGCACAAAAATCAATATAATTAAATTTACAGTTGAACATCTATTCTGTGGGTGGGTATATGTATATAGTTATACTGTGTCCATATGTATAATATCAATACATATCCAAAAAATATATTTTCTAGCTTTTGATATTCAGCCATGAGCCTGATTTTCATTTCTAAAACACACATTCTGAAAGAGTAGCTCCAGAATTTCTCACCCACAATATGTTGATATATTCCATAATGTTAATATTAGAATCCTCTTTGGCTTCCTGCCAGACCGTTCTGCCGCTGTCAAACACCAGTAACAGAGTTTGTAAATCTGCAAAGGTTAAAAAGGCTAAAATTTGCACACACTGACTGGCTTGCTTAATTACCGAACAAAGGACAAGTGGTCACCAGGGGAAAATAAAATTCCTCTCTTTATTAAGTATAAATATAGAATAGAAAAATGAAGGTTTCTAAGCAATGTTTGTTTTGCAGTGGTTCATGTGCGAATTTATTCCTATTAAATTGGAACAGATAATTGTGCTATCAAGGTAAGGTGACAATGCAAAAAGTGAGAAACGACATATTAGCAATAATTAAATGCCGCCTGTAAAATGCAGATCTGAATACACACAATGTCTGCAGTAATGTACATAAAAACAACATTAAAGGGCAGTTGAAATCAGATTAATTGCAATGACCAATCTTGATGCTGGAAAACATGATGATAAGATGCATTTCCCTGCTCAGTAAAGAAGTGGTGAACTACCAGTCTACACTGTTACATTTACTGTGCAATGAATGAATGAATGAGTGAGTGAATGAATGGATGAATGAATGAAACATTTAATGCTTTGTGGTAGTTGTTTTATTAGTTGGTTTTGTTTCATTGTTTTCCTTTGTAACAAAGAAGTGTTCAGTTCATATTAGGAGATGACTGTGGTGCCAATAAAAATTCATAATTAAAAAATAAATAAAATGCAGGTTTGAATCATTAGCCAGGTTAGACAGAACAGATTCCTAAGAAGAATGTACATATTAAATTGCCTAATGATATAGCTGGGATTTGCTTTGATCAAGTTAGTCACATAGAATTATAATTTTTAAAACACCTATTTTGTAAAATCAGCACTGTGACAATTCTGCTTTCTTTGATCTCTCTTCTACACAAAGTTTTTTGGCTACTGATGCTAATGGATCATTTCTTCATTTATACTCCAGTGGTTTCCCAATTTTGTTTGACTATTAAGTCAAATAGGATGGTGAGCTGGCTTTTCTTCTGCCCAATCTATTTGCATTTCTCTAATGACCTCCATGTTTTTAAAGAGCACATAGAAACTGGACAGGGGATTAACTTAAATCTTGTGAATAGGGAATCTCTGAAGAGAGATACTTATCTTGAGGTTAGAGACTGTTTTTTCTCCCAAGCCTTGTTGCCACTCAGGTTCCAAACTGAAATGGAGAAGCAGCCACATTTGATATCACAAATAGTCTGTTTTTCTTTCATTCTTAGGCACATTTCCCTCAGCCCATGGAGACCTGGGTCCAATCAGCAATCAAATATTAACTCAAACATTCCCACTGAACAGGACTCCATCACAGCTTCAACAGCATCATTCAGGCACATTCCAAATGACCCCATTCAAATAAATGAAAAAAAAAAGTTAAGGAAAAATACAGTACATCTTGTACTTGAATATGAAACCAATGTTTTTAAAATATCAGTAATTGTAATGATGAGAAACATGACAGATAAATGTCATTAGGCAGGCATATACATACATTCATAAACCCATATGCATACACATTCAAAGGTTTGAGGACAAATGTTATTTTTGAAAAGCTTCTATCATTCAGCAACCATCTTATCTGAGTCATCACAGAAGCATTTTCTCTCCTTTCAAAAGGGGGTGAAGGACATTTACCAACCTGACAGCAGAAATCTCTGTTAATGAATATAAACCATGCTAAAGAATCAGGCAGAACATTAAGACAATATGTATTTGCTTTCTGTGCATTTTAGCACCAAACCAACTAAACAGTGGTGTCAGCAAGTGAAGTGGAGATAAGGACCAGATTAACAGTACATCATGTGGAAAAAATTGCATTAGGCCAAGGAAACAATATTCTTCAAATACTGCTGAGGTTGTAATATTAGCAAATACAATTTAAACAAGTGAGGAAAAGCAGATAAGCTTATGTCCTAATGACCTACAGCTTTAATGGGTTTGTGTTTTAAATATACATGCATATGTACATATGCGTGTATATTTGTGTATACATAGAGATACACTTGCCATAGGAATGAATATACAAACATGTATTTATATACATTAAAGGGTTTAGATCAAATATTTCAAGAAAGATGATAATTAACTTTGCATGAAAAATAATAATATCCTCAGGACAATAAAGGTTATGTTCATGTAGTGTTCTTCAAACAAAATATCTAAGATACTTTGGTGTAGAATTGCTAGCCTTAACCTGCTTTTCTGTCTCCTGTTTATAAGAGAACAAGATCAAAGACCAGGTCTCTATCAAATTTATTAAAATGTAAAAGCTGGGGGATGGAGGGGGTGGCATGGAGAAGTCTGGAAAGGAACTCTTAGGAAAATTACCTTCTCCCTTTTAGCACAAAGCACTATTGCTAATAATGTCACTTTCAGTCCTTTTAATACACTACCAATAATTCAAATGAGTGGCAAGATGGCTGATTGAAGTAGGGGGTTGAGGGTTGGGTAGTGATTTATAGGAAAAAAGGAAGAAGGAAAAAAAAAAAAACAAGGTAAGGTAAAGTGCTGAAGTTTTTAAATAATTATTCTCAGCTAAAAGATAAACCTGCTCAGGGCATGTGTTATTTTCCAAATGATGAGGCTGATGACCAAGGCCTGTGGTCTTATCTGAAACATATAATTTTGTTTATTTATTCTTATGTCTTATCCCATAATGACCCCATTGAGATGATCTTCTTTCAGCACCATCTGTTACTAGGAAAAGCAAGAACATACAATACACCTGTTTCAAGTTTCCTCTACATCTTTGGCTTTTTATCTTGCCAAGTGGCAAAATATATAACCTAAAAAAGAGAGTACATCCACTCAAAAAGAGACAGGATCTTCTCATTATGCATTTCGGTCTAATGCATATTTAGCTATCAATGAAAAATGTGAAAGCAAACTATGTGGCAACCATAATGGTCTATAGGGTGGCTCTAGGATGCCAACCATAAGGGAAGCGAACCATCTGTTTTCTTCAAGATGATCATGGATTAGGCATTATGTAGTGTTCAAATCCCATTGGAAACATTGTCTGGTATGATTATGTTGTTGATATCAGTGGTTCCCAAAGAATAGGTCATAAACCATTAAAAATCCATAGGGGACTTCTGTATGTTATACAACAAAGGTCCCAAAATATGGCACAGGAAGGATTAAAGAGTATTTTCTGCCATGGGCTCAAATTTAATTTTAAAAGCACCAATATAAACATTTGAAACATGTAACCACAAGGATGGCTATTTGCCCAGGGAAAAACTACCCAAGGTTGTTTGGGGTTTATACCAGCTACTTTGGGCCATAATAGCAAATGGGAGCAGATGGGGAAGACTGTCCCCAAGGTCTCCTACCTTCCAAAAAGGCCTACAAACAAAAGGGTGAACACCAAGCAAACTGTGAAGTAGATGATGTGCGCCTTTGATAAAGCCCTTCCCTTTCCTTTCCGTACATTTCACCGTCCCTCCACTAACACTTCCTTTATCCCAAGGGGCTCATTCCTTCATGCTGAAAGTCCTTTCCATAATATATTATACAATTTTGCCAGGAATTAAAGTCACGCTTATTGGCCTATTGTTTGTTGATTCCATTCTCCATACTCCCTTTTTAAATAAGTGGAACAATGTTTAACCTTCTCGAGTCACAGAATCATAGCCTCAGATTTGGAAGGGATGTCAGAGGTCACCTAGTCCAAAATGCACCTGAGGAAGAATTCCCTACCCTCTACACCATTGCTTACACATGGTCAGCTAACCTTTGCTTGAAAACATAAAGGGGAATCACTGCCTCCAAAGGCAGCCCAATCTACTTTTAGACAGCTCTAAATGCTAAATGCTTTACATCAAGTCTAAATTTTCCCTTTGCCACTTCCCTCTATTATTCCCAGTTCTTCAATGTGGGGCCAAGAGAACAAATTTAAACCCACTTCCACATAATAGTCCTTTAAATAATTAGAAACATCTACCTAGCTTGTCCTCCTAAGTCTTCTCTTCTCCAAGATAAGCACCTCTACTTTTTTCAACCAATCTTCATATAGTATGAACTCAAGTCCTTTCCCTGTCCACTGGTACAGTTAACCCATCCATACTCTTGTTCCATGTATAACTCTTGTCCATATCTTCCTATTAATCTTCTACAGGGGGTCCACCCATGTGCTTGGCACCTTCCTTTATTAAGATTGCTCTTAGTAAATAACCAACCCAGCTTTTTAGGGGGGGCTCTACATATCCTTGATAACATTCTTTGCGTCACCTCTCCTGAACAAATTTACATCAGTAGTGTGCAATTTAATATTCCCCTTTTGTCTATCTTATTTGTTTGTTTTTTTCAAATAAGATATACCCTTCCAGAACATATTCCAGTTATAACATGTCATATCACCAATTTTTAGTGAGACCTATAGGATCAAATCAGTTTCCATACCTTAGAATCGCTAGCCTATCTTGCTTATTACTTATACTTTGCAACTTACATCTAGACATCTGACTAGGGTTATGATCCTTCTGGTATTTTAATAAACACTACTTGACTTGTTGACCACAAGACTTCAGGTAAATACATTCTTACCGAGCCCAGTTTCCAGGACTATATCCCTGACCATGATATTCCTATATTTTAAACTAGGGTCCAAAAATCCAAACTGCACTCTCAGGCACCACCTTCTCAACCAGCCGTTCACTTTCCAAATCTGTTTTCTTCTCTGGGTCTCCTGCCCTCAATGGACAGCAATAACGAAAATACCACGTGTGTCCATAAAGTCTCCATTGTTTTGCCTAAGGCAAAATTTAATAGGGCAGCCTGGCATAGTGAAGAATAGGCTAGGCTAAAAGTCAGGAAGACCTGGCTTCTGGCACAAACTGACCCCATCCTTGCTACTTACTACCTGTGAGACCTTGAGGAAGTCATTTAACCTCTATGGTCATCACCTGCTTGCTATATCTACACAATGAGGGACTTGAAATAGATGTGCAGATACTCCATAATGTACTCCACCTTGACAAATGGAATGATATGATCTAAAATTGCCCTGTGTCCACCATCTTTAGCCATATATAACTGGACGTAAAACCCCAACAAGTCAGCAAAACAACCGAATGAAGCAAATTGAACACACTTTGGTAAGCCAGAAACTCTGTTGCCAGAGCTTTCCTCCTGCCACATTCCTCAGATTTTGCCATCATCCTTGTTTTGATCCTGCTTCCACTTCAGACATCCCACATGGTCCCTCATCCTTCAGTTTCAGAAATCTTCTGCCCATTACTCATCTCAGTTCCATTCATGACAGTGCTGGCCCCTTTATGTGCAGGAACTACCACCTCATTACAACTCAGACCCACAGCCACACAACTCAGGGAACAATCTATTGCAGAACTCACTCATCTGAAGCCCATGACTGTACTTGAAGAGCAGGGCCACCATAACAAAAACTGTATAGAAATTACAGTAAGAAAGCTTAATGTAAAAACAGGCAGAATTATGCAAAATAAAATACTGCCCATTTTTAGAATAGCAGATCTATGTGCAAATGAGCATCCTGTATATGAATTCATTATAAATCTTATGCATTCCAATTTTTAGTTAACACAAAATACATCGAACTAATTACAGAAAATTGGGAAACTTAGATATATGAACTCTGAAAAGGGCAGTTTAGAATACTCTCACATGCTGATGAATCCAAATTAATTGTAATCTCTCAGGATACAGATCTAGGCATCATTATAGACAGCTCAATAAAGACATCTGCTCGATGCATGGCAGCGGTCAAAAAAGTGAATAAATTAGACTCTATTAAGAACTGAATGGATAATACAAGAAGTGTTATAAGGCTATGGCACAAGTCAATGGGGCATCCTCACCTTTTATGTATAATGCATTCAGTTTAAGTCACCTTACCTCAAAAGGGAGATACCAGGAATATAAAGGTCTAACGAAAGTCAACAAGATAATTTGAGTCTCTGTGTGTATAGCAGGGATAAAGAGAAATTCCACACAACAAGAGATTAAAATGACTAAGCCTATTTCACTTGGGGAAAAGAAAAAGGAGCAGCAATAGAATTATATCTTGTCTGCCTCACAACCATCACATGTTGATGATAGGTAGGCCTTATTATGTTGGTACCAAATTATCCTGAAAGTAAACAAGGATAGGCAAACACACAAGGATGAATGTCCTATGCTTTTTAATATGAATAACAATATTCACAGTTGTTGCATTTGTAACAGCAAAAAAAGTGAGAAACAACCTATGTATGTTTGTATGTGTGTACATATATTTATATATATGTATGAAGTTGCTCAAAAATTGTGGCATATTAATGTGTTAAATTATTATAGCACTAAAAATTTACAAATAGCACTAAAATTTTACAAATATGAAGAATACAAAGAAGTGAGGAAAGATATAAATGGATACGTTTTAAAAGCAAAATTAGAACAATATAAACAACTATGATCACATAAAAATAACAGCAACACTTTACCAGTTCATGTATTCAGCAAATATTTATGAAGCTTGCAGAAAAGTGTAATGAATACTAGTAAAGTCACAAAATTGGCCTCAAAGCCTGGAAGGCCTGGTTTCAAGACCTGTCTCTGACTCTGTGGCTCTGGGCAAGTGATTTAATCTCTCAATATTAAACGTATCTCTCTCATAAGTTACAGAGAAGGTACTGACTTATATTGGTAGAGAGAGGCTCCTTACCTGGGAGTTCCCTATACCAATGAAAGCACAGGTCCAATCCATATCTCAATCCCTATTTCTACCTTCATTGAGTTTACAGTCTAAACTGGGACATCTGGGCCTGGAGTCAGAAAGACCCAAGTTCAAATCTGACCTCAGACACTTACCAGCTATATGAACCTGGGCAAGTCATTGAACAGCTGTCTGCCTCAGTTTCCTCAGCTGTAAAATGGGAATAACAACAGCACCTACCTCCCACATTTGTGAACATAAAATGAGATAATATTTGAAAAGCCCTTAGCACAGTGCCTGGCACACTATAGGCGCAATATAAATGCTAGCTATTATCATTGTACTATTATAGTAATGGAAATAAAACAAAAATATAGATAACTCTTATTCATAGATCAGTAAGGATTTATTAAGTGCTTATTATATGCTAGGCATAGTGCTAAGTGCTGAAGATACAAAGAAGGGCAAAAACCGTCACTGACCTCTGCAGAGAATTAGATATATACATATTACATATGCATATATACATATATGCATATATAAACATATATTTTAATATGGTAAATTATAGATGATATCAGAGGAAAGATACTAGCATGGGGGTAATTATTGGTATGTTAGAGGGGTACAAAATAAAGTACTATATGAAGTCTAAAGGTTAAGGCTGTTAATAATTGAGAGAGTCAGGGAAGGTTTCATTAAGAAGGTTGCATTTGAGTCAGGCTTCAAAATGAAGCAGGAATTTACCAGGCTACATGGAGGCAGTCAATTATTACTGAATACTTAGAGGCATGAAGTCTCTCTACAGCACTCTGGTGTTCCATACTTCTTTGGCAATGTTATTGGTAAAAGCAATAAAATGCTTTGCAAAAATGATAATGATTGCAAAATAATGGAACTTAAAAATTAAGTTCAGCCTAAAAATGCTCCCTCTTCCTCTCCAAGCCTCCTTTCCTCTATAATAATTCTTGGATTTGTCCCTTCCTTTCCATTTTCATAGGTTGGATTAAGAATAGATACAGCTCTAAGGCAACAGAATCCAGAGTCTCTCTAATACAGGAAATAGACCAATGTAAGCCCAGTGCAGAGGGAGGGAGCTGACTCAGCCTGCCATCACCTCCTCTAGGAGGGAGTGACCCAATTCTCCAGCAATTCAGCCCCTAGCCTAAATACCAGGCTGGCGGCTAAGTGACATCTCCATGGCAACGATATTAATCAGCCTGACCACTGAGCTGGTCTTTGGGCAGGGGTCAGGGAGGAAAGGGCACACATTTAGGACTCAACAGTTCAAATCCCTGAGGCGGAGGAAGTGCAGCTTCACCCAAGACAAGGAGGTTTGAACAATGATGATCCTATATTTGATGTCCAGACTACACCAATAGAGGAAGAAGTTTCCTGTTCCCAAGTCAATGAAACTAATTACCACTGAGCTGGAACTTGGGGAGCAAAGGGAAGGGGAAATGAATGAGTAGTCTACAAAGGGGACCCTCAAACCCAAAGGTCTTTGGGGTAACCTTCTGACACGATACTGACCTGTCACTGATCATTATCCTAAATCTAGGACCTCATGGGTTCATACTTAGACTACTGAAAAAGTATCATAAGACGTTCAAGAATCTACAATTGCTTCTGTTATTTAGCAGTTGACGTCTAAATTTCTGGCCTAGTGGAAAAGGTCCTGGATTTTAGTAAGAGAGTCTGAGTTACAATCCTGACTGCCATTTTCTACCTGGGTGACCTTAGGCAAATCAATTCATTTCTGAGCCAGAATTTGGACTGAGAGACCTTACTAGGTGAACTCAAAAGTTCCTCTGCAAATCTAAATGTGCAATCATTCTCATAGGCGAGGTCTTCCATACCTCTTCTCTCATTACTCCCCAATGTTCCTCTCACCTTCAAAAAGACTAGTTTTTGTGCCATCCCATGATTGCTCATTTCCATTTCTGTGCCTTTGTTCATAACGTTCCTTTGCCTGAAATATACTCTCTTCCACTCCCCTCTCCCACCCCACCCCATCCTCACATGCAGTAGCTGCTCAGGGAATGAATGAATGAATGAAATGACAAAAATAGCCACCAAAAGTCCAGTAAATGTTCCTTCTTTATCTCTATTAAAAAATTAGAACAGGAACCACTCTGAGAAAAAGAGACTGAAAATTTGAGCTGATCAGAGAAGATGCCCTTCATTTTTTCCCACACAGACATACAATTAATGTGCAGAGTTTACTGTCAAGAAGGCAGCAAGAATGGATTAAAATGGTTTGACAACAGCATTTTATTTAAACTTCAGAAGCAAAAAGGTTAACAATTTGAATCTACCTTGACATTTCAGTGTGTCAGCCCTGGGGTTATTTTCTTCCTTGCTTACAACCATCAGCTTTTATATGTGAAGATAATATTTCTGAGATCATTATTTCCTGTACTCTGTGCCCTATCAAGCAACAGAAACTGAGCATGAGTTAATTAGAGCAGTAACGTCTGCTCTGCATCATCTGCACATACTCAATTCCCCCCATTGTGGCCCAGACTGGGTCTATACAGTTGCAATGGCAATGCATGCCAACAGAATACAGTTAATTTTTATTCATGATGATCATTTTCCATGGTTTTGCAAGAAGTGCAAAGACTAGAATTAGTCAACTGTACCACTCATAATGCATCCTGCACAAATCTGGGTTTGGGGGTTTTTTTGACAGGTTGTTTTTTGTTTCCTTGTTTTTGTGCCCCGATACTTAGTCAAGTTTCCCTGTGACCCAGAATCACAGAATTATGGTTGGCAATGTGCTGGTAAACATTTAACAACTAGCTCTCCAAATATATACACACATATATGAAAATAATATACATGAAATTTTAAAAGCTTAATCTTCATTATTAACATTTTCTCCATCACTTTTTAAAATATAGACAATCAACAAAACAATTAATCAAGCCCTGATTTGTAGCATTTGCCAATTTCCAAAGTGTAGCATTCACACTGAAAATTTAACAATCGTCTCTTACGTGCTAGTTCAATACAACTCCACCACACCCCTACCCTGGGTGTTTTAAGGCACTATAAAACTCAAGTTTAACCACATTAATGCAAAAAGCTAATGTCATCTTAGGTTACCTTCAAGGTGACAGCCCACTGCATGTGGAATGTTTTGTTTATTTCTGAGCATCAGAAGGATATTGACAAGCTGTAGCTTGTCCTGAAAGCACGTGCTTGTGATGCTCAGGGGGCTAGATCTATCCATATAGCTGGGAATATTCACCCAACAAAACAAAGTAAAAAACAAATGAAGCCTTGGGAAGATGTCACAGCTATCTACAACTTTTTGAAGGATCGTCATACGAAAGAAGGATTAGAACTGTTTTGCTTGACCCTAGAGAACAGAGCTAGGAACAATGGGTGAAAGTTGCCAAGATATAGATTTAGGCTGGGTATAATTGGGAAGAAATAAACATTTATTAAGCACCTACTTGGTGCCGGGAGCTATGCTAAACACTTTATATAAATATTATCCACTTTATTCTCACAATAACCCACCTTGTGAGGTAGGTATTATTATCATTATTATTATTACTATCCTCATTTTACAGTTAAAGAAACCGGCAAACAGAAACTAAGGGACTTGTTCATGGTCACACAGCTAACAAATGTCTAAGGTCAAATTTGAACTCAGGTCTTCCCGATTCCAGATCCAGTGCTATACACCACCTAGCTACTTCCAGTTAGGACAAAGACTTTTTTTTTTTTAAAGGCAATTGGGGTTAAGTGACTTGCCCAGGGTCACAGAGCTAGTCAGTGTCTGGGACCAGATTTGAACTCAGGTCCCCCTGACTCCAGGACTGGTGCCCTATCTACTGTGCCACATAGCTGCCCCAGGAAAAAGGTTTTTGAAAAATGGAAGCTATTCAAGAGCAGAATGTGCCACCTCTAAAGGTAGTGAGTTCTCCATTACTAGAGGTCTTAAAGTCGAATTTGGAGAATCACTTGTAGTGGATAGTCTAAGGGGCATCTGGTTTGGTACTACATGACCTTTAAGGTCCCTTCTAACTCAGAGGTTCTGTGTGTCTATGCTCTAACTTGTCAATTTTTTTAACAAATTTAGGGTTCAAGGCATCAAGAACTAATAAATAACTATTTCTAACATTAATGAAAAAAGTCTGAAAGATACTTCCTAGATAATATGTAGATGTTAACTGTGACCTGAGGACACAAGGACACCTTCCCTTAATATTATCATATTGCATATTATATATGTATCTATTACATATATAATGTTATAATGTTAAATATTTGATACTTCAGCCTGGTGAGAAAGATTTTTTTTTTTTGGACAGGTGAGACTTCTAATCACACTTTATTGGCAGCTGCCTGTTCCATTCACATGAAGGACTGGCCTGTTCCCAAGTGAAGGTCAATGAAATCCACAAAATCTTTCTCACATTCAACACTAACCTAGTTATCTAGATTTAGCCCTGCCAAGCTGCTAATATCACACAGCAGCCCACAGGTTGATGAAAAATCATTTAGGTGGCGCAGTGGATAGAGCTCTTGGCCTGAAATCAGGAAGAACTGAGTTCAAATTTGACTTCAGACACTGGCTGTGTGACCCTGGGCAAATGACTTCACACAGTTTACCTTAGAATCCTCAACTGTTAAATGGGGATTATAATAGCACCTACTTCCCAAGGTTGTTGTAAGAATCAAATGAGATAATATTTATAAAGTATTTACCACAGTGCCTGGCACTTAGTAGGTGCTATATAAATATTAGCTATAATAATCATTGTTTGCTTCAATTCACTGAGCCTCAGCTTCTTCATCTGTAAAATGCATGACTATCCTCACAGGGTGATGAAAAGACCTAATAAACTTTAAAATGCAGTAAAAGTGTGAGTTATTTTTAAGATTAAGATTTATCAACAAGTATTTCTACTGGGTCTGCTATGTGCCAACACTGTCCTAGTTTCTAGAGGTAAGGGGGAGTGTGTGTAGGGAGCGTACAAAAAAAAAAAAAAGACTTAATAGGGTCTGGGAGAATAATTGGGATTAGGGTATAAAGCTAAGTTTAATATATACAAACAGTTATTGAAGAGTTCAATACAATCTCATTAAATACCTACTGTACACAAAAGGTATTAATGATAACTTCTGGGGATAGAAAAAAACAGCATAGGCCCTGCCCTCAAGGAGCTTACATTCTACTGAAAAGATAGGATTTGTAAACCAATTAGACTATACCTGATCATTTAAGAGAGACATAGAGACAGAGAGAGCACTAATAATGAAGGAGATCAGAAATGACATCGGAGCTAAACCTTGAAAGAAGCTAAGGATTCTGAGAGGTGGAGGTGAGAAAGGATTACATTCCACAGTGGAGGTGAGGAAGGAATACATTCCAAGCATGGAGAAAAGGCTATGCTAAGGTATGGAGGCTAGAGATGAAATCTCAAGGTTCAGTAACAGAAAGTAGGCTAATTCGGTCAGTCTTCCCTAAGGCCAAATAGAATTTATGAAAGGCAGCAGTGTGCAAAGAAAGCCTGGAAAGGAAGATTAGATGCAGATTATAAAGGGTTTTCAAATTGAGGAGTTTGTCTTTTATCCTAGAGGCAAGATAAATAAACATATAATAAATAGTGAATAATACAAAACAGTAAATACTAAAGAAAGTTTAAAAACGAATTGAATCCTAAATCCAGAATGCTTCATTTCAGAAACATCAATTAAAATGTTGCCAGATTTATATTGTAGAAATTATAAGTACTATATATATATATTCAGACATGGTAATGAGGGTACAGGGTAATGTACAATTTATAGGTAAATAACGCTTATGAAAAATTGAAATGTGCTTCAGTTGGCAATGACTCCTTGTAAATAGTGTGGTGCAGAATATAAAATACTTCTTGAATAAATTAAGGAGCCATTATTTTGTCAGTGTGGATACTCCCTCCTACCCATGTAGATTATAACCCGCCTTCAACTTGGTAGAAAATTTTCACAAGTTGTTGTGGCCCCCAAATTCCTATCCCTGCAGCCAAGCTGGTGAGGAACCTCTGGGAGCTTTGTTAGGTTAGTGACTAATAATAGTCCTTGGATGATGACAGAAAAACAGTCACCAGACCCATCTCAAAGCCTTTCCAGCTTGGTAGGACATTCCAGATCTTGTGTCCAGCTGGCACAGCTTTTAAGAATCCAAGGTTAGAATATAAGAAACCTGCCCTATTTCTGTTTAACATTACCATCACCCTTCTCCCCATTTCCCAGATTCAAAAATCTCTGAGTCATTTGTTTTTCTCCTCTTCCTTTTCTTTTACCTCTCACATCTAATTCAGGGGATCTGAACCTTTTTTTTTTTTTTTTTGCATTGTAGACTGGGGAAGCCCATGGACCCCTCCTCAGAATAATGGTTGGTTCCCTACATTCGTAATTGAAGGAAATGATAAATTTCAGTTAAAGGTTAGTGAAAATAATGTTTCCCATCCAAATTCAAAGACCCCACTGAAATCTATCCACCTATGCCTTGGATCCATGGATTCAAAGTAAGAATCCTGATCTAGTTAGACACTAAATCTCACCATTTCTACCTCCAAAATCGGTTTCTTTGCAATTTCCACTCATTGGTTCTAGTTCTGCCTCCTATAGTCAAGCAGAATTCAATCGAATATCTTTTTCACGTGACAACCTTTCAGACATTTGAAGAGAATGCTCAAGGTCCCCTGAATTTTCTCTTCTCCATGCTAAACACCTTTAGTTTCTTCAACTAATCTTGGAGCGATAATTAAGAGTGAAGTCATTAGGGCTTTGTCCTAGGGCAACGACAACACTTTCTTTAGCTATTCAAAAACAACTGACATTAGCATCTGGTTAGTAAGAACAATTCATTAAAATAGGAAACTTAATTATTTAAAATAGGAAGCTACTGGTTAGCACTCTGGGAGAACTCCTCCCACCCCTCAGCCTCACCCTTCTTCCTTTTCTTCACCCATGGTCTTCCCATCTGCATTCCTGTGATATTCTGGGGTCTCTGCCTCCTTCAGTGTCCTGAAGCCTCTTCCTCCAGGGATCCTTGTGTCTTATGATCACACCCCCCCCACACACACACACCCCTCAAAAAATTAAGTTTATCTTTAAGAGTTGAATTAAGGACCTGTTTTGTGCAACTTGCCCCGAAAAAAAATTTCTAATTAGAACTTTGGTTGGTCCTCATGTGACACGGTTTCAATTTCCACATCATGCTAGTAGTCTTCCTCTTCTTATACTTAAGGTTTGCCCAAACCTCCTAAAAGGTTGACTCCCAAAGTGAAATCAATACATCATATCGTAGGAAAGGCAATGTGAGGGGGCACTGGTCTTGAAGTCAGGAGAGACTTAGGTTCAATTTCTGCCTTAGAAATTTCTTAACAGGGTGATCCTGGACAAGTCACTTAATCTCTCTGAGTCTCAGTTTTCTCATCTATATAATGGGAATAAAAACCTACCTTGTGCCACCTTAATGGGATTGTTGTGACACCTTAATGAGATAGTAAAGTGCTTTGCAAACCTTAGAGTGCTATACAAATGTGAGCTATCAAACATGACATGACCAGGGAAGAGTACACTGGTAGTATGACCTCCTTGATCCGAATACTCTTCTGTCACCTTAGCCTAAAATCACCTTAGCTTTCTCAACTGCTGTGACACATTGTTGATTCATATTGAACAGTATAAACCACCAGGGCTTTTCACTCTCCTGTCCTATATATGTGATGATGATTTTTTTTTATCCTAAGTACAGGACTCTCGATTTATCCCTATTAAATTCCCTTTCCCCCACTCTAATCCATTCTATACACTGTTGCCAGATTAATCTCCCTAATGTATAACTCTGACCATGTCACTCTACCACTCAAAAAATATTAAATGGCTCCCCATTGCCTAGCAAATAAAGACCAGGCTCCTTAGAGGGGCATTAGGGCTCTCCATGATTTAACCCCAATTTCTCTTTACGACTCACTATCCCCTTCATATGCTCCTACCAACTGAACTATTCATTGTTCCCCAAATATTTCCCATGGTTTCCTACCCCTGCAATTCCTATCCACCATTCAAGACACAACTCAAAGGACATATTCTCCCTCATTTATCATCCAAAGTGAAATAGACCTCTCCTCACAATGAACTCTCATAGTACCTTGTAGCTTTTTTTGTTTCAGGATCACAATACATCTTATATTATAAAGAGAAATTAATGAGGGTTACTAAAATAACAAATTGGCCCTTGATGGTTTGAGTTTAAATCTTGCCTTTGACACATATATGTGTGACCAAGAGAAAGTCACTTAATCTCTCTTCCTTTTCCACCCAACTGCACTCCTCCGGGCTACATCACACCCCCAGGAACCCCACTTTTCTACAAGATCGTGTCAACCCTGGAACTCACACCTCATTAGGACCCCCTGCCCCTGGGCCCCTCCCTTCCCTCTGATTGGGGAGGGTGAAGGGTAGAGAAGAGCTCAAAGGCTTCACTTCTCAGAATTTCCTCATGCCCTAGAGCCTATTACTTTCCCTACCTCACTCCCCGTCTCTCCACCCACCACCATCCTTATCCCCCACCCCCCTACCCCCACCATACCCCACCCCCACGCACACATATACACACACACAGACTCTCTCTCTCTCTTCAGCTTCTTTTAATGTATTGTCTTCCTCCATTAAATGTAAACTCCTGAGGGCAGGGATTATCTTTCGCCTTTCTTCATATCCCCAGGGATTAGGTCAGAGCCTGACACTAGTAGGTGCTTAATAAGTGTTTATTGGCTGACCCGGCCTCTGACAATTCTCTAAGACTGAATGATTTGAAAGGGCAGGAGTTTTCTCTTTCAGAATTCCCTATCCTAATCAAATCATAATGTGTGTGTGTGTGTGTGTGAGTGACAGAGAGAGAGAAAAAGAGAGAGAGAGGGAGAGAGAGAGAGAGAGAGAGAGAGAAAGAGAAGTGTCAGCAAAAATTCCTTCCTGATTCATTCTCATCCATTCTTCTTCCACCTTCTGCTCCTTTCCTCCTCCAAATGCTTCTGGTATTGTTTTCACAATACAACAAAAAACTTTGGTTTTATCTTTGATACTTCCCTCTCTCTGGTATCTAACCAATTACAAAGTCCAGTCATTATATCTGTGAAACATCCATCCCCTCTGCCACCACTGTAGGACAGGTCTTTACGTTCACCTTCCTGGACTACTAAAAAGGCCTCCTAACAAGTCATTCCACCTCTATGATTTCCTCTTTCCAATTCATCCTTTTTGCCCCTGCCAGAATTATCTTATAAAAATATCCAACTGCTCATGTTAGTATTGTGCTCAAAAACTTCAGTGTCTCCCTTGTATTTACTCAGTAAAGGTTAAGCTTGTATTGGTATTAAAGGCTCTCCCCTCTTAGTGCTCCTTTACTTTTCCAAATATGTCACATCTTTACCCTTCATTTACTACAATCAAAAATTGCTCTTTGCCCATCGACCTGCCTTGTGCTTTCCTGCCTCAATCCATAACTTTGGCCACAGTGTTTTACCAGGATTGGGCTCCCTCCCCATCTTGACCTGTAGAATTCTTGCCAAGGCTTTGATATCCAACACAAAAGCCATGTTCTCTCCATGAAGCCTTTTGTGATCCCTCCCAGTTGGTAATCACTTGCCTCTTCAGTCTTCCTCACCTAGTGTTTTGTTTTGCATGTCTCTAGCACTGTTATCATATAAATATTGTGTGTTTTAGAAGTAGAGAGACTAGGCTACAATTATTTGCTGGAGGAAAGTGGGACAAAGGTCAGCAGCTCCGTGGTTATTGGGGAACCAAATGTAGACTTGCTGAGCTGTCTTTGCTTTGCTAAACTCGAATTTCTGGTGTTTTTTAAGCAATAAAGAACTCTTACCTCAGGGTCCATTTGACTTCAGGTCCTGTACAAAACCAAATGTTGGCCCCTAAGGCCTTCCATTAGTATTTTTTTTTAATCACTGATCATTATTGAAGTGCTTCAGTAGCATGTACTAGTCAAGACTCCCCAAAGGTGCATGTGTCTTCCCCTGCCAAGCCTAGGACAGTAAGACCCATGCCTGGGAAGCACAGAGGCCTGTCAACATCATCAGCTGTTCATCATCCTCCAGGTGTCTATCATGGCCACCTGTCTCAAGGCATTCCCTTTCCAATGAAGAGAATATCCATTCTGTGCATTATCTTCTCATTCCCAATGAGAGGCCTAGAGATCAATTTCCAGGTATGTTCTTCAACTGTTATCTCACCAAGGATATTAGAATGGCTTACTGGGTCAGATAATTTACATTAAACAGATAAGGTTTGGTATTTTTCCTCCTATCATTCAGTAAGTTCTTTGCCTCTACCACTTAAACACTGAGGATGCAAAGAAGGTCAAAAGACAGTCTTTGCTTTCAAGGGGCTCATAGTCTAATTCAGAAGACAACATGCCAACAACGATGTACAAGCAGGCTGTATAAGGGATAAATGGGAAATAATCAATAGAAGGAAGGCATGCCTGCAACTCTCTCTTTGCAGACGATTTCCAAATATAGGCCCCCAATCCTGACATTAGATATACAGCAATAGCATCACAAAGCAATTTTAACATCATCCTTCAGGACCCAACGCCCTCCTTCAACTAAAAATACTATGTATGGATACATTGCTGCGTCCCAATGTTTTAAGAGATTGAACACACATTTTGCTTTGGGAGGTTGTGGCTTCCTAAACTACTACTCAATCACCATAACAATAAATAATAATACTTCAATGATACTTTAACATAAAATACCATAGAGGTTATTATAAAGCATTCTGGCCAAAAATAAGACACACATGTTAATAAAAATATTTAATAAAAATAAAACACAAACCCACATCTACCTGAAAATCTTGTTAATTACAGCCTGTAATTTTTAAAAATCTTAATAACTTCTCTAATGGATCCCCATAGTACCAGAACATCTAAAATGAACATCCTAGATAAGTCCCTATGATAGGTTTTAGGTATTTTGTGAGTCAAAATCCCTTCTAAATCATAGCTTACAGGCCCCCATTGATATGCATTAGGTTTGTATAGCACATTTCATTAGGGTATGCAGATTGGGAAATTTTTTAAGGTAAACATCTATTGAATACTCAATTATAAACAACATTAGTATTATTATTGGGGGGGGGGGATACTGAGTTTCCCCTCTCATTCAGTCTGGAAATCCAGGAGCTAATCATGGCTTAATGACATTACTGATCAGCATGGGAGTTTTTACCTTCTCCATTTCTGTCCTGGCACCTAAGGTACCCACCCCCCAGGAGCTGACCATATTAATAAACAAGTGGGATACCTGCTCTCCAGTACAAGAGATCCACCAGCATCAGATTCCTCAGTATATGAGGAAAGATGAAATGAACTAAGAACTAATAAAAGGAGACCTAGGTCAGATAAGAGTTGAACTGGAAGAGCTGAGTCTTATAATTAATAAGCACAATGTCAGTTAAGGGGCAGCAATATCATTAGCTTGTCCCTCTGAATGCTGAGGAGCTGAGGAAAGAAAAGGGGGGTAGGGAGATGGGAGTGAAGCAGGAAGTTCTGGCTGGCCATCTAGGTCAGTAAACAACTGGTGCTCCCATCCCCAGTCCAAACCAAAGTCACACTCAAGATAAGAGGCCACATCAATAACTATCGTGAGAAAACTAAGGCTTTCCTTCCAGAATGAATTTCTGGTTATGACTATCTAAGACACACTCAGAAGATAATCTCCACAGGGAGAAAGCACTCACCTCCCAGTCTCTGGGCCCCAAAAGACTTCAGGTCTTCTAGTACCTCTTTGATGCTTTGAGGCTTTGGGATTGCTGATGGATATGAAGGAAGATCCTAAGTTTGACTTTGGATGTGAGCTTGAGGCGCTGATGAGACCAGGTAAAAATACCCTGTAGGCAACTGGAAATGCAGGTCTCACACTCAGAAGAGAGGTCAAGACTGGAGACATAGATTGGAGACAGTTGTAGGCTTGCCTTCCTCCTATTGGTTATTTCCTATTTATCCTGTATTTAGCCTGTTTGTACATAGTTGTTTGCATGTTTTCTCCCCCATTAAACTGTGAGTTCCTTGAGAGAAAAGACTGTCCTTTGACTTTCCTTTTGCATCCTCAGTGCTTAGCACAGTGTCTAACACATAGAAGGCACTCAATAAATGTTTGCAGACCGACTGAAGGAATGGGTCTTGAGTTAGGTACTTAGGGAAGTGAGGTACAGGAGTTTGATGATAAGTCATTCCAAGCAAGAAGAAGAGTAGAAAGCAAAATCATCACCTTCAAATTCTTAAAAAAAAAAAAAAAAAAAAGCAGGATTAACTTAATTCTACCTCGACCCAGAGGGCAGAAATAAAACCTAAAGGCAGAAGTTACAAAAATATAGATTTTTTTTTTCACTCAGGACAAAAAAGAACTTCCTAATAATTATAGCTGTTTCAAAATGGAAAGACCCGCCTAATAAGGTAGCCCCTTGCTACTGGTGGTCTACAGATAAAGGCTAGATGATTAATTGTCTCTTCCAACTCTACTATCTATTATTCTAAGATACAAAGACTCAGAATAAGCAAAATATTCTGGTGACAAAAAGACCAGGCTGGCTAGAGCAGAAGCACTTTATCATGAAACAATGATACACGAGCTTGTATACATACAGAGAACCAGGTAATAAATAGAGTGCCAGCAATGTTATTCAGAGAAGTTCAGATTTCCTTCACCACAAAAGTAGGTGGCCCCGATAGTCCCATTAAAAGATAAGTCTCTGCTAATTGGATAAATCCTCTTTAACTGTCTAAACATCATCAACAGACTGTGACTTTAAAACCCAGAATACACATTTATTCCATCACTGAGAGTATCTTTGATAAATGAATTCATCTTCCAGCATGATTTCTTTGCATTAACAATGTAACGTAGCTAATATAAGGCTACATATTGCCAAACAGGAAAATAATCGTTAATTAAACATACCCGTCCCTTTCCAAGTTGTCCAACTTCTGGCATATTTTTTATATGCTTTAGTTCCCCTCTTTTCTGTTTAGTGACTGAGCCAGTTGCCTCTTAGAGCACACACATTCATCCCCAACTTCCCCCCAACGTATACAATTGAGTAATTAATTCATCAGTTGCTCGAGTTATATGCTCCATTGATTTGCTGTGCATTGAGTGAAACATTTCTGCCTCCCTGATATTTCATGAGGTGTGTAGATTTTTCACTCTGTCTTTTCCCTTTCAGAAATCCTATAATTTTTACATTTACACTCAGACTTTTATCTTGGTGTGTATAACCCTCCTTTGCCTGCTTTCTTCTGATGTAAACAGCCTAGATGTGGGAAAAAATAATTCGTTGTTATTCCAGCTCATCCTTTAGTGAAAATGCTCCCAAGAACACTTGCTCTTGAGCTATTTCTGCTGCCAACCAACAGTTAGCCAGCTCCCCACCCACCCACCCGATGGTTAGGGAAAAAAAGGACA
Organism: Vombatus ursinus; assembly: GCF_900497805.2. Classification (NCBI taxonomy): domain Eukaryota; kingdom Metazoa; phylum Chordata; class Mammalia; order Diprotodontia; family Vombatidae; genus Vombatus; species Vombatus ursinus. The sequence goes on along the minus strand of NW_020954596.1, from coordinate 26,968,142 downwards.
GAAGGGAAAGGAAGAAAAATGAGGGAGAGAAGAGAGAGGAAAAAATGACCAGTGTCCTGGTCATATTCCAACTTGGGGGATTGCATTTCTGCCTCAATATTGAGTTTCCTTGGGGAGAGGGGGAGACCCAAAGGACTAGAAATGTTATTTTTCTATTTCTTTCTCCGCTCCGTCCCACTAAAAAATTTTTTTCTTATTTGAAATTAAAGGTCCTGAGGAAAGTTGCCATTATCAAACAACACCAAAGAGATCAGGGGGAATATCTTTAGTTTCTAATCTGTGGAGACCTTTTATAGTCTAGAAGAAAATAAACAAACAAAACCCTTTGAAAACACGGGAAAAGAAAGTTCAAATAAGCAAAATGCACTGCTTGGCCTAGAGATCTAGAAGTCAAGGAAGAGGCTTTGTCCTCTATTGACAGATTTAGTACTGATTCCTTGACATTATCCTACATTGCCCTCACTCTTCTGAAACCTCTCCAGGTGACATCCTGAAGTGCAATTTGGAGAACATCTTTTCATTCTTCCCCTGGTGTTTAGAACAGTGTTGAACATATCAGTGCAGAATCGAATATAACTTTTTTTTACACTAAGATAGTTTAGAAGTAGAGGACCTAGTATATTTATGCCCTTTTTCTATATATCTCAAGAAAAAAAAAATATACAGGACTGACATTCTTGATGAATAAACTATACTTTTCCTTGGAACAAATGAGTCGGCTTTGGCCAACATGACATTAAATTATCAGTACCTTCAATAGAACACTAATAATCTGAACATTATCCTTCACCCATAATAGGTGAGTAATTAACTTCAAGGGAGTGGTTTATTCATTGAAAGGATCAATTATGCCTGTATATATCAACCAGTTAGATTAGAAAATTAATAGACTGCTTTAGGCCTGTGTTAATACTTCTTTTCTCAGTCTAAAGGTGTGCTCACTTAATTGATGGCTGAACATCCAAGCCGTGTTTGCCAAGCCTGGGAAACTGATAATACAAATCTATCTTTGATCTATTAGTCCTAAAGCTGTCATATTATTATTATTAAAGTTGATAAGAATAAATTAACCTTTGCATAGTGTTTAAAAGTTTGCAAAGTGTTTTACAAGTATTTCTTTTGAGCCTCATGACAACCATGTGAAATAGGTAGCATATGTATTACTATCTCCATTTTACAGATGAGAAAAATGGAGCTCAAAGAGGGTAAGTGATTTATCCATGGTCACACAAGTAATAAGTATTAAAGGACTTGAACCCAAGGCTTCTTGATACCAAGTCTAACACTCCAGCCACCATGCTGTGCTATCTTTACCCTTTGATGAGTCAGCATGAATATTCTAATAATTTGCTAATCACTTCTAGATGTTATCTATCAGTACACTTTATCAAAGATACATACACAATTACAAAAATAAATCCTGCATTGAGGTATACATATCATCTTGTCTCCTCCATAGGCATCATCCAAGTGAACAAACGATGCAGGTTGTGACAGGATCCCAGCATCCTTGCCATCACCAACTCCAACGGCCAACTGCCACCAATGGGCAGGTAAGCCCAAGAACCCAAGGAATAAGTAGTGTGCGCTTGATCATGGTCCTGCTCCCAAACCAGTTGCCTCAGTCATCATCCAGAAGTGAAGTTATGACCTATTAACTGACTCTGCAGGAGCAATAGCCTCTATCTCCTCTATAGCCATAGTTACTGAAAGACTCAGAAAAGAAAGTTCTTGTCAAAGTCTTCGGCAATGGCAAATGAGTCAACATCAGAAAGAGGTATAGCGCGGGCAGCTGGGGTGACACAGTGGATAGAGCACCGGTTCTGGAGTCAGGAGGACCTGAGTTCAAATTGGACCTCAGACGCTTGATTCTTACTAGCTATGTGACCCTGGACAAGTCACTTAATCCCAATTACCTTGCCAAAAGAGAGAGACAGAGACAGAGACAGACAGAGAGAGAGAGAGAGAGAGAGATATGTTGTGATGGAAATTTAGAGATGGAAAATGACACTAAAGACACTTCACCAACTGCCTTGCCTATGCACCTTAATTGTTATATTTAGTGGGACAGATAATGTCATTGTTGTGGGTAGTTTCATTGGAGATGCAATAGTGACTAGGTGTGCTTTCTTCACTGGGGCAGCGACTGGGGTCGGAAGTGTTACTGAAAAGGTCAAAGAGAGTGGACTGCTCATAGTTTTAGGGTGCCCCATATTCATTGGGCTGGTTATACTAACTGCATTTGAAACACTGGATTTCTCATGCTCAATGCAGCTGCCACTGTGACTGTCACTTTGACATTGTCCTTGACAACACAGAGGAAGTTATGTTGAATGGAGAAATAAGAGACACAGGTGTTATAGCAGTGGTGGTTTAGCACAGTTTAGTAGCTTTGAATGGTATTTACTCTATAGCCTTCTCAAAGGTGAACTGACATTCTTTCTGCCTTGCTTTGATAGCTTCTTCCCACAATCTCAGTGTCTCTACCTGCTTTCTTAGCTAACTGGTCACACTGCTGCTCATGGTTGCTGGTTGCTTTGTTCGTGCATGACTTACTGATGTCTTTCCATCAGCCTTGCAACTGAACCTTCGTGTATACATTGCCTCCCCCACCACCATGTGAGCTCCTTGAGGACAAGGTCAGTCTTGCTCTTCTATTTGTAACACCAGGGTTTAGCATGGAGTTTTGCACACAGTAGGTCATTAATAAGCACGCTTTAATTAATTCATTCCTCTTCTGCACCACAATTAATGTAACTCCCTTGCTAATTCTCTCTATGGGTCTTCTTCCTTTTCAATCGGAAATTGAGGAAATCCCATTTTGCCCTCATGACTTGCTCTATATTTATGAATATTCTTACTTTCCCTGATGTAAGAGTAGGGTTCTATTGATTATGTTGTTGTTCAGTTGTTTCAATCCCATTTGGGGTTTTCTTGACAAAGATAATGGAGTGGTTTTTCATTTCCTTTTCCAACTCATTTTACAGATCAGGAAACTGAGGAAACAGGGCTAAATGACTTGCCCAGGGTCACACAGCTAGTAAGTGTCTGAGGCTGGATTTGAATTCAAGCTTTCCTGACTCCAGGTCTGGCACTTTATCCACTGCATCACCTTGCTGACCCTCTATTGCTTGTTACACCCTCTTTAAAGCAATTACCTTTGCAAGGTAAGATCACTTCTTGATTGAATCAAACAATCAAAACAATGTATTAACGGGGCCTGTATACCCCCTTGAATCAATCAAAGCCATTGTAGAAGAGAGACTTGGCAAGCCCTAGGGAAACTGAAGTATGTGGAGGTTAGGTGGCAGTAGTGGATAGAGTACTGGACTTGAAATTAGAAAGACCTGAATTCAAAACAAACCTCAGATATTTACCATCTCTCATTCAACTTATGTCCACTTCAGTTTCTTCATGTGTAAAAAGGGGATAATAATAGCATCAACATTCCAGGGTTGTTATGAGGATAAAATGAATATTTGTAAAGTGTTTTATAAACCTTAAAATGCTATATAAATATTAGCTATTATTATTATTATATAGTTTTCTAGTACAATGCTGAGTTGGAACTGCCTGGGAATAGTGAAAAAGAGGCTTTGGTTTCAGCCTTGGTCAGATCTTTTTCCTCCTACCCTTTTGACCAGAAGAGGACCTTGTGAGCTTCAAAGGGTTTAAAGGATCCTAGACCTCACATCTTCCTGTAGGAAGATCTAAGTTCAAATCTAGCCTCAGATACTTACTAGTTGTGTAATCCTGGGCAAGTCATTTAGCCTCTGCCTACTTCAGGTTCCTCAAACTGTAAAACTGGAATGATAATAGCACTTACTTCTCAAGGTGTTGTGAGGATCAAATGACACAATATTTGTAAAGCACTTAGCACAGCTCCTGGCATATAATAGATGCTTAATAAGGCTTGTTTCTTTTCATCCTTTCTGGAAGTGTCCCCAGGTCAATCAGTGGTAGTGTCTGCAGATGAGAACATAATTTCACCATGCAGAGGTACTTCTTAAGTCCTCCCAATATGGTAGAAGTGACCAGGAGCTATGTTATCCCTCTGCTACATGTAGTCTCTAAGCTTTAGCTAACTTTTTTCTGAACTCTGTATATACTTCCAAGAAAGTATGTCTTTTAGGGGAATGTTTTGTGCCAACTGTTACTACTATAGTAAATTTAATAAACATTCATTTCTAAAAATTACTTAAAGCTGGATTGACTAAATTGTCAACTGATTTTTTGCAGAGTAGGGGGGACACTCTCTTAAGGGTTCATGCTGATGGCATTGGAGAAATATTTCCAACAGTGAGAGGAGATGCAACTGGGAACCAGACTCATCTCTGAGAGCAGAAGTTGATAAAAGAATGCCTCAGAGGGACTACAGGATCAAATAGCAAAAATGAGCCTGACACAAGTTGATGCACTTTCCAGTCTTCTAATAAACTTTTGCAAAATTCTAGTTAAAAAAAAAATTCTTTCTAAATTCCTATTCACAACGTATTCCAGCACCTTCTTGAGCTTGAGAAATATTTACAAACTCTGGAATTCTCCAGGCCACTGTCAATAATGCTTTTCTGATTACAATAAAATTCTCCTAATGGACCTATCCTAATAACCCTAATCTAACTAGATTTGTAACCAGAAAGAGCATCTCACTCCTTCCTATTGTTAAGTAGGTTGTTTGGTGGTATGGTTAACTTAAAAAAGGCATCTTCACTTCTCTACTGTATTTTTCATTAAATAACTTCTAATAAAAATAAGTGTCATGGTACAAAATGTCCACATTATAAAAATAGGCAAAACAAACAAAAAAAACCACATGCACAGTGGCAGCTAGGTGGCACGGTGGATAGAGTACCGACCCTGGAGTCAGGAGGACCTGAGTTCAAATTCTGCCTCAGACACTTGACACTTACTAGCTGTGTGACCCTGGGCAAGTCATTTAACCCCATTGCCTAGCCAAAAAAAAAAAGTCCACATTCTTCCAAAGGCTAAGAGGATGGAGGCAGCATGGTACTGTAATACTTAATACTGGTACTGGCTTTGGCATAAAGGAACTGGGGTTCAAATTTTGTCTGATGCTGGCTACCTGTATGACCTTGCACAAGTCATTTAACCTCCCTGGGTTTCAGTTTCCCCACCTGTAAAAAGAGGGGGGTTGGACTAGATGAGCTTTGAGGTCCCTTTTGGCTCATAATGAGAGGTCCATTTTTCCATCTATTTGTGAAGTTCAGTAAATGTTAAAACCTTGTTACTGTTTGAAAAATGGAGACAGGGATTAAAACCATTTCATCTCCCTTATACCAATAATCATATATTTACATAGTGCTTGACAGTTAGAAAAAGCTCTCATGCACATTGTCATGTTCTCCTCACAATTATATGACAGGTAAGATGGCTGTTACAATCCCCATTTTATAGATAAAGAAACTGAGGCACAAAGAGGTTAGTTCCTAGCAGCCTGACTTACGTCTTTCTGACTCCAAGTCTAGTGTTCTTCCTATCACATCATCCTGACTCTCCCTTGATAGTTCCTCTTTTGCCCATAGCCAACCCAGTTTAAAATGTAGCCATTTTATGAGAGTCTGATTAAAAGACTAAACATTTCCCTTGCCTACCACAATATTTCCACGTGCCTACTGTTGGCCTTGCAAATCTAAAATATTGGAAACACAGCATGTGGTCGACAATTCATAATATGAAGTTTGAAAACTGAATTTAATATTAATTTGGATCTAATTAAAGGGCCCATTCCTTAAGAATTAAAAAGCTTACTGTTTCTTAGGTATCTCACACAGAGACTCTATTACCTAAGACATGAAATCATTAGGAATCTGTTATTATGCCTATAAATATTTAAATACTTCTATTAAATCATTTTTTGCATTTGAATAGGCAGAGAAGATCTGGAGATAGTCTTACAAAAGAAATTATTTGACTGTAAAAAGGAGAGAAAGACTTGGGGGGGAGGGGGCCGAGTAAATGCATGGCAGGAAAGCTGTCTTTTGTAAATTTGGAAAAATAGTAGGAAGGACCCAATATGAAGAAAGTCTGAGAGCCAGAAGAATCCAGGAAAGCCTGATAATTCTTTCGCAGTTTTGATCCTAGAGATAGAGCCCGAAGGGAACTTGTGATTGTTGTTGTTCAGTCATGTCTGACTCTCTGTGACCCCATTTGGGGTTTTCTTGGCAAAGATACTGGAGTGGTTGGCCATTTCCTTCTCCAGCTCATTTTACAGATGAAGAACTGCGGCACACAGGGTTAAGTGACTTGCCCAGGGTCACGCAGCTAGTAAGTATCTAAGGCTGGATTTAAACTCAAGAAGATGAGTCTCCCTAACTAAGAAAGGGATTTATTTATCTAGTCCACCTTTCTCAGATAAGGCAACTGAGGCTCAAAGAGCTTAGGTGCATTGCCCAAGGTAACACTGGTAGCAAAGGCAGGATTTGAATCCAGGTTGTACGACTCCAAATCCAGAGCTCTTTCCACTTGTACCACTCTACCTCCAAGTTCTAAGGCCATAAGAGCAAATCATTTTTGGAATAAAAAGAACAAGTTGACTCAAACTTAGCCAAACTAATAACTCTACTGAGATGTAAAATGCAACATGATAGTCATCTAATGTGGTAGCAGGGAAGGTGTCTAAGAACTGCCAAGAAATAACATGAACTTATCAAGTCAAAATTAGGAAAGTCAAAGACCAAAACAAAGAGGTGTTCTTTCCAAGAGCTGTTATTTCCAAGAGACATATTGGACATCATCGTTTAATTCTACTGAAGAAAAGAGGATAATTAAAGAAAACACCAGTAACTTTTCAAATATAGAAAGTTGATAAAAATGTGGTACTAAGAAGACAAAGACATCAACAATCATATATCAATTGCTGAAAAGCAAACAATTAACTATGATCAGAGATCACCTTTGCAGGCTTCCCCAGCTCCAAATCTGCACCCAAATTGGGGCATTGCAGGAAAGTAAATGGCAAATGTCATCACTTTGTAGCTCCTATGGTTTGGTTCTGGCTTCATGGACATTTCTATTGAAATTCAAATACAAATCACTTTACTAACTAGACCCCAAAGCTGTGTAAGTAGAAAATCCAAGAGAATTTCTCTTACTCATATCAGAGACCATAATATCAATGCCCTCTTCAGGAATAGGGCAGTCAAAAGAATGAAAAGGCCACTGAATCATTTTCAATAAACAGAAAAGAACTGAAGGAAAGTCACACACACACAAATCACAGACAAACAGGACAACTTTGAAAGGTATATTTTAATTAATTATACAGCATGTCCCAAAAGTCTTAGTGCAGTTTTAATTTTTAATAATTTCAAAAGTATAAATGATAATAACTCATCCCTCAAATAATCTGAAATTATAATCATTTATATTTATCACTTATTTGATTTTGTTAATTTTGAATAACATAATTTTCATTTTAACAAAACTGGACACCCTTCATTATGCATCTTGTTTGCAACAGTTTCTGGATGACACTTTCTCAGACCAGTGAATCATTAGAGGCAATCATGCCTCCGACTTGGCAACTTCAGTCACCTAATCTATCTCCATTAAACTCTTTCTTGTGGGAGTTACATGAAAACTGTTGTGTATGCATCAAAACCTCATTCTTTAAAGGAATTTAAGACTAGGATTACAAATTCACTCCTTTTAGTCTTTAGTAAAAATGGGTTTAATAACAGCTCCTACATCATAGAGTTACGAGGATTAAATGAGATAATATTTATAAAGCACTTAGCACAGTGCCTGGTACATAATAGGTATTAAATAAATGCCTTCCCCCTTCCTTTTCTCTTCTCTTTAAGTCACTGAGTAGCAACTGAGAAAGCTTTTACCTTAGTTTGAAAATCAACTAGAGTGATGCATAGCACAAAATGGTGGTTATGTTGAATTTTAATAAGAAATATTTCTATAATTTAACATTTTCAAATGTTTTATAAGCTTATAATATCTATATTTCTTATATCTTACATCTTAAAACTATTCTAAGACTTTTGATATACCCTCCATATTTAAAAAAGAAAAGACAGCTAGACATAATAGTTTTATGTATATAATACAGTCTTATGTATAATCTTGTTTTTCTAGTCATATATATGTATGCACACATACACACATATAAATGGAAATGCTCATTTTACTTGTTGTTCCTCATGTTTAGAATTTTTTTTAAAGAGAATACAAAGTCATATAATTGGGCCTACAGAGAATCTAATACAAAACCTAAGATTACAGGAGATCAAAACTGATTGGTGATCTATCTTAACCACTGAAATAGTAGATTGTCATCCAAGGCCCTGTTTGCTTTTATAATCAATATTCCATTCTGTTAACAGTTTATATTTCTAAATGTTATTCTGTCTTTAAAATCACCCTTTTAAAATCACCTACCTTTTTTATGATAACAAAAAAATAAAAACAAAAAACAAAGTGTGTGCCTACCTATTGGGGGATGACTCAACTAATTGCAGTATGTGAATTCAGTGGAATATTATTACAACGTATGAAGCAATTGAGCACCATAAGGAATTCAGAGAAACATGGGAAGTCTTGTATGAAATGATTCAGAGCAAAAAGTAAGCAGAACCGGCAAAGCAATATATAAAATGGCCACAATGTAAGTAGAAAGAATATTAAAATTACTCTGTAACTGTGAGGGCCAATCTTTTTTATTTTTTTTTTTTGATGGGGGAGGGTTGAGGGCACCTCTCTATTTGTCAGACAGGTGTGTAACTATGGGTATGAAGTGTTGCATATGCAATCAGACACAACTGCTGTGTAGGTTGGTTTTGCTTAATTGTTTTTGTTACAAGAAAAGGCTTACTTGGTGTGTTAGGGGGTGTATATGAAGAAACAACTGTGATGCAAAAACAAAAAACAATTAAACTTCTAAAAAATAATATAGAATCACTGTCTTCCTATCAAAGAATGAAGTGGATAGTAGCATGAGTGCCAGTTATTCCCTTGTTTACTGGAGAAAGCTTATTCAGATAATTGGGATAGAAATGGGATTTTCCAATGCAATTTCCATTGACCTAAAGAACCCCCAGGGGCAGCTAGATGGTGCAGTGGGTAGAGCACCAGCCCTGAATTCAGGAAGACCTGAGTTCAAATGTGACCTCAGACACTTGACACTTACTAGCTGTGTGACCCTGGGCAAGTCACTTCATCCCATTGCAAAAAACAAAAAAGAAAAGAAAGAAAAGAAAAGAAAAGAAAAAAGAACTCGCAGATGTGGATACTCCTACCATCACTTGTCTTTGCAGACTTACAGCTACAAAGCATTGAGAGTTTAAGTGAATTGCCAAGGGTCATACAGCCAGAGGTTTAATATAGCCAGAGATGGACCTTGAACCCCTGGATCCAAAGCCAGTTCTCTATTCACTATAGTAATAATAATAGCCAACATTTTAAATAATAGCTACTGTGTTCCAGGAACTGTGCTAAGCGCTTTATAATTTTCTCAATTGATCCTCACAACAAGCATGGGAGGTACATACCATGCCATGCTTCGTCTCAGTGTAGATAATATGAACCAGAAAACCTATTCTGAAGCTCAATTCATCTAGCTTGACTATACTTCTGTTCAATTATTTCAAATTACCAAATCTGTACTCTGTTTTGGCCACATTAGAGCTGAAGTAGAACTCTGCAATAGTGAGGTACAGGAGCTCAACAGGTATTGTTATATTTATTTCACATGCTCCAATGAATAATTCATGGGGAGCGGAGGTTAAGGTGAGAGAGGAGGCCGAGTAGCTTGTTCAAATTGAACATTTACACTCAAAAGAGGTGAGTACAAAGGATGGTTTCGAAATGCTTTTCATGATTTAACAATCCTTGTGGCCTCATTGCTCCTAATCTTACTGGTTGTTAAGTTTCTGGTTATGCTATGACTCATTTGCAGAGAGAATCAAATTGCAAGTAGACATGTAGGTCATGGCTAAATCCAATTCAATTCTCCCTGTCATCAGGTCAGGGAGTTTTTGTCGTGTGAGCATCAAGACTGAATCTACTTTAAAAAATAAAAAGTTTGGTTGGGAAAAGTTTCTTGATAGATTTTCAATCCAAATTTGGTACCCTAGTGTTTGCTATTTGTTCTTATGATCTTTGGGAAATTGAGAGAGAAGAAAGTGGTGAATTTTAGGGGTGGCAAAAACTTTGGTAAAACTGGTTTTAATATGCTTTTCTTCTTTTAGAGTCCTGTGGAAAAGTGCATTCTTATTTAAATGTATTCCAGTTATGGGTTCCTCTACCACTCACCAACTCTTCTAGGAAACAAGTGTACAGGCCCATGATTTCATCAGCATGGGGAACTTCTGATGTGGAAATTCATCCCATCAATTCAAATCAATCAACTCAATTATATCTTATAGCCTTAGAGAGTTGCCCAGGGCACTGAGAACTTTTTGTCACATCACTGGGGCTTGATTGACTCAGTCTCTGGGACTGCCAGAACCCAATTGACTGTTGTTTCAGGATTGCTACTAAACTTTCACAGCTACTATAGAATTCTCAGGGCATGCAGACCTACTGTACATCACACTGGACGTCATTAACTTACTGTGTTGATCTCTTCTCCCCCCACAACCCAGCCAATGGATTGGTCTGTAATGATGTTTTTACTAGTATCATCATCATCATCATCATTGTTTTTTGCACATGTGCTTTCTTTCTTGAATTAGACTATTAGTTTTGAGAAGAATAAAACAATGTTATGTACTTCTTTTTGATATTTCCCCCAGCCACTTAGATCAATGCTCCAAAATAGCTAACTAGTATTTACCTAGTGCGATAAGGTCTGCAAAGTGCTTTCCATTTATTATCTGACTTGATTCTCAAAAATAATCCTGGGAGATAGGTACTTTTCTTACGATATTATTTTTATTCCCATTTTATAGATGAGGAAACTGAGGCAGGCAAAGTTAAGTGATTTGCCTAGGATAAAATAGATAGTAGTTCCTTCAAAGAGCTTTCCAGATCCATTCATACATACATACTCCTTAAGCTCCCAAAAAAGAGAGTCCAAAATCTGGTTATTCAAGTGAATGTTTTATCCTAAGTTTATCTTCCCCTTTCTTGATCCTGTTGACTTCTTAATAAAAACAAAATATCTGACACCAGAATCTTACTAAAACTTTAGAAATATTCTCCCCAAAATGTAAAAAAGTATCTTTCCTTAAAACATCAAGCTAATAGAACCTCTGACAGGGAATAATAAAAACTTGTTCGAATTTAGTTCTTTCCAGCGGGCCATTTGCAAACAGGCTTATAAAAGTCTAATGAACACCTTTTAGACTAGCTTGAGGAAGGCTGATCTGCCTGTTTGTAAATGATCACCATTTCTTTCACAAGTTTCTATAAACTATTTTGATTCTGTGTCTCATATTAAACATCTGTTTTTCAATCACATCATTTTACTCATGCTATCAAAAATAACACAATTTATCAAAAAGTTCTCATCTAACTTTTTAAAAGTCTAAGTTTTTCCATATACAGAAATCCTCCTATTCACATCTAAATACTATAGTTACAACTTACAACCCGAATTCAAATCCTGCTTCAGACACTTACTAGCAATGTGAACTTGGTAAAGTCACTTAACTTGTCTGCTTCAGTTTCCTCATTTGAAAAATGATAGCTACTGTCTTCCATAGTCGTTGTGAGGATGCGATAACATAGTATATAGGTTTTACCTTGCAAAGTAAAACCCTTTGCATCATTAAATCAATATATAAATATTAGCTATTGCTATTATTTCTGAATATGTTTGTCAATGGATCTCTTATGGTTTGTAACATCTCACCATCACCCTTTAAGAAGACCTGAATATGAGTTGGAGCTCTTTTCTTTTCTATTTAAGTGTCTTATAGAAAGTATTCCCATTTTGACCAACCTACTCTCTCCTGTGACCTATTTAACTTTGTTTAGTCAGTAAGCTAACATCCTGTCCACCCCAAACCTCTTCCCTGCCCCACCCCAACAAAGTAAAATCAGAAGATAGAAACATCAACAAACTAGGGTTTTATAGCCTTTTAATCCTCCTATAAATCATTTCTCTCTATTTCCCTTTGTCTCTCATGAAGACATCTTGTTCAGTGAAACATGTTCTCTAATTTAATTGTTGGCTCCTCATTATAATACACTTAGCCGGCTTCTGATGCTTTTTTTCCTCCAAACTCCCCAATCCTCCTTTCTGCATTGAGTTTATATTTCCCAATGCCAGTTGAGAATGCTGAAAACACCAAACACTGGCACACGTTTCACAAGATGATGCTTCCATGCTCTGACTTCCAACTCCTTAGCGCTGGCGACAATGACGTACTTAGAGTTACCGTCAAGAGTATCAACAGCTTGCACTACAATCTGTCAATCCTTCTCTAGAGGGAGGAATTGGCAACTTGTTATATTAAAAAACCATAATCAGGCATCTGGAATGTGATCGTACAAGGAGGTCTTACGTGCTCTGATGAGTTGAAGCAATTTAAAATCCAGCACTTCTGCTGAAGCAATCTTGCCCAACCCAACTCAGTGAGGAGAGCATGCATTCCTGCTCATTCCACACTCACTGTTCCATATGTGCCCATCTGAATATCCCCCTCTGTTTTCCTTACTCAATGGTGCAATACTGTAAATATACTTACACCTAAGAGGGAATTATGCAATTTTTTTAAAAGTCTAATTAAAAAAAGCTTTTCTGCCATTTTACACCTGCCTAGCAGGAACAATCAAAAGGGCTCCTTAACTAAACATTTATGTCGTTTCAGGACTGCTGGCAATTTAAACCTCCTCATTGTCTTCTCACACAAGGCAAGTTGACATATACAATAACCAGACAAAAATAGGGTGGAAGTTTAAGACTACAGTATAAGTTACTAGGGAGAGAAGGGCAAGTTCCCTTTGGTCTTTGCCACTTAGAAAGAGTATACCATTTTTCACACAATTCCAAGCAGCCAGTAATGAACCCTCAAAACCTGGAAAGCGATATCTCATTTCCTAAAGCAGCTACCATTAATCTGATTGTGTTCTGAATTGGGAAAACCTCATTATAAAGTTCTAAATAAGAAAACAATAAACAGTGTATAATAAATACAGTAAATAATACAAAGTAAAAAAAAAAAAAGTCTGGCTCTGGAGTCAGGGGTCCTGGGCTCAATTCCATTTCTATTTCCCCCCAAGCTTCCCTCTAAATAGTATTGGTTATACACAGTCAAATATAGACCAATATATACAGCAATTATTAAATATACAGCAATTATAATTATATACAGCAACCTGGGTCACATGGAGATTTGAAAAGGAACTACAAAAATAAAGAAATCTTGCTGAGTCATTGGAAAACCATGTAAGACATTAAAAAATAAGAACCTTAGCTAACAATAACTATCATCTGTGTCTCTTAGAATCCCTTTTTTCCTTCAAAACTGTGCTCAAATGCTACTTGAAGGCTTTCCTGATCCCTTAAGCTGCCAATGTCTTCCCCAAAAAGTTTACCTTATATTTGTTTTACATATATTTTCAATCAAAAAGCATTTATAAAGTGCCTACTATGTGCCAGGTGTTGCATTAGGGGCCCTAGGGATTTAAAAGACAAAAAATGAAAACAATCATTGCTGTCAAGGAGCTTCCACTCTATGGAGAGAAAATGTGTGCCTATAAAGTATACACAGAATAAATTTGTTTAGACTAAAAAAAGAAAATAAAGTGCAAGGTGGTTAGGAAGGAAATGCACTAAAGGCTGGAGTGGATCAGGAATAGATTTGTGCAGAAATTGGTTCTTGAGCTGCCTCTTGAAGATAGTGAGAGATATTAGGAGGGAAAGATGAGAAGGGAGTGCATTCAAGGCCCCCCCCCAAAAAAAGATCAGCACAAAGTCATGGAGACAGATGAAATGAGAAATGAGGATAGAGTGAGAAATGAGGAATGAGAAGTCCACTTCAGCTACACCAGAGAGTGAGGAAGGTGAAATAATGTATAATGAGTCTGAAAAGACAGGCTAGAGCCAGCTTGTAAAGAGTTTTAAAGGCCAGACAGTAGAGTTTTTACTTTGTCTTCAAAGCAATAGGGAGCTATTGGAGTTTATTTCATAGGGGAGTGACACGGTCAAAATTGTGCTTAATAAAAATCCCTGTGGTAGATATGTGGAATAATTGTAGTGGAAAGAAGCTTGAAGGAAATTAATTAGGAGGCCATTACAACAGTCTAAATGAAAAGTGATAAGCCAACAAACGGAGGCAGTGACTATGTGAGAAGTGAGGATGCGTGATATGTTTCGGAGTTAGAAATGGCAAGACTTAGCAACTGAGTCGATTTACAGGGCGAGGAAGACAGAGGAGTTAAGAACGTCATTTACGTATATGTTGTCTCCCTTAAAAGAATGAAAGCTCTATGAGAAGAAAGTTTTGTTTTTTGTATTCTCAGCACCTAGAATAGTACCTGGCACACAGTAGGTCCTTAATAAATTCTTGTTGATTCACTGATTAGTTGAATGGACAACGCCATCTCCCATCTCTCTGCCTTTATAGAGGCTAAACTTCCTCCCTTCCATGCTTGGAAAGTACTCCATTCTTACCCAGCTTTTAGAATTCTTCCTTTCCTTCAAAGTTTAGGTCAAATGTTACCTTCTATATGATACCTTTCCTCATCCCCCTCAGCGTTAGGTGGTACCTTCCCTAAAACATCATTCAGGGTTTATTTTTAATCTATCTTGTGGTATTCTTATATATACACATGTCGGCTACTATATAGAATGGAAGTTCCTTGAGGGCATGGACTTTTCTCCTTTTTTGTTTTTGTTTTTATTTTGCATCAATAGCACCTAGCACATAGTAGACAATTAATGCTTCTTGGTTGATTGATTGAAAGACAGGACTAGAACTAGAATTCAGGTTTCACACCTAATCCAATGTTCTTTTCATTGAACCATACTGTCTCCTATTGTTGTGGAAAATACCATTTTATAATAAGCTCATCAGTCTTTTCATTTTATGTGTTTCAGTAAAGTTGCTATTTCACTTATATTTAAAGGAAGGTATTCATCCCCTAACCCAGATTCCACAAAAAAAAAAAAAGGAGATCCTGAAGTTTTATTAGACAAGTTTTCAAACCACTTCTTGATACCAAGCTCACTATCCATTATAGCTTCTGTTCAGAGATTTAATTCCCAGCAGATGAGGAAAGGAGAGCACAGCCTGTACTATGCCCTCTTCCATGACACTCAGGGACTTCCTGTGGGTCAGAATTTATCCTAACTGCCCCTCATAGCTTCAGAAGAAAAATATTTCTCTTCATTAGTTAGTCAGGCAGACAACTAGTATTTATTAAGTACCTGCTGTGTGCCAGGAACTATGTTACATGCTGAGGATACAAAGAAAGGCAAAAACTGCCAATGTCTTCAAGGAATTCACAGTCTAGTGGGGGAGACAAGTTAAAGAATTATATTCAAACAAGCTAAATACAAGATAAATTGGACATAATCAATTCAGTACCCCTTTCCTAAACTACCCAAAATAAGTAATTTTTTTTACTGGACCTGTGATTCCATTAAGTTAGATTTACAGGAAAAAAATAAGGAGACAAAAAAATAGAAATGAAAAAAGGAGTTAAAGAACAAAGAAGCAATGGAATTTGACTCTCACAAAGGCAAAATACTGAAGGTAAAACAGAAAGGAATTTGGAAAATGTGACTCAAAGTATATTCCATTTTTTCATCACAATTTGGCACCTATAATAGATTTGTGGCATGCAATGTAAATATCCTTCATAACAAAAATATTTCATTTTCACTATATCTCTCTTCTTAACTTCATCCATTATTTAGCATTCTGAGAGGGAGCTTACCGTGGTAGACAGCCTTGGAGTAAGAAAGACCTGGGTTCAAATCCTGGATTCAGGCACATTCTAGCAATCACATAACCTCTTGGCGCTTCCAGCAACTTTCTAAGAGCATAAGTAATAGAGGAGTCGTTAATCAGAATAAAGTGGAAGGAGTTATAGTACCAGAAGCTCCCTATCATGATGAAACCACAGGTGTGGATTTTGAGTTTTAATATTTTAACATAGAGAATGTTTCCATAATTTTTTAATTTCTCCAATGGGATCTGTGATCTCATCAATTTGAATATTTCTCTTTCAATGCAGTTTACAACCTAACCATGCCCACTCATCTTATGTCATTTTTGTCCATATTTTCCCATGAGACTGCTACATGGGCTGGATGTAATATTCATTCTCATTTCTTTGGAGACTACTGTGCTCCATGTTGCCATCATTTTTCAACTCCCATAGAATGTTGTATTAAAAAGACAGACTTTTGGTTCCAGGAGAAATTTGGGCTCATTAGAATAACTTTGCAATTTCCCACAAGTAATCCAACCTACTCTCCTCCTCCTGTTCAACTCTGGGCTCAATTCGTACAACTGTACTCTCTGTCCTAGCTATATATGGATAAGCTCTTCAGCTTACCCATTCAACTGCATGTCACATTATGATCAAGATGCATTTTTCATCCACTTGCTCTTTCCTGTGTGGATGATCAAACCAAACTCTTTTGAGTGATTATGAATCTCTTCCAAAAGGCTCTGTAATATTCCAGAGCTTGATGCAATTAGCCCAATGCAATATGCAAAAGAGGAGACTCTGAAGGGCCTCACTCATTCACAGGAAATTCAACTGGACTCTACTAGGTCACATCCATCAATGTGGCAATCACCTTTGTTGTGCATACATCTCTCTGTTTTATTTCTCATGAAATTGTTATTATCAGAGAGCCATTGAGCAAGGTTATTTCTGTTGTTATACCTTTCAAGGAATATCTAATGATTTTGATGAGAAACAGCTTGTTGGGAGAAAAAAACCTTTAAGGTAAAATTTTGCTTTACCAAATCAAATTTTTTTTTTCCATAATCAACAAATGAGTACAGAGATCTTATAGTGAACGTCATCATTATAACAAACTATAATTTCTTAAATACATAAGGATAATTGAACATTGCATATTACTGTTTCAACTAATTTCATATTTAACTCTGGAACCTCTTAATATCTCAAATGAGATAATATTTGTAAATATTGTCAGTGTCTGGCACATAGTTGGCCACTTGATAAATGCTTGCTTCCTTCCTACCTTTATAATATAGGCTAGGACACCTGAATGCTTTCATGATTCTTTTTTTTCCTATGCTAACTGGAAATATATAAATATTTCTCATATAGGAAAATCCTGCTTTTAAAGCTTAAATAGGGACCAAAAACATTTCTGATTTGGATTTGGGGTGGAGGGGGGTGGTTCTTGTTCTTATTGCTGCTGCTGTTTTTTCAAAAGAATTTTCTTTTAAAATGCTAATAGGAATTTTTACCCAAAGAAAATTCTGTAAGATTTAGGAAGAAACTGAAGGATGCTTCATTTTAGAGAGTGAGGTAAAATATTACAATACAAACATAGTAAATACATTGTAATAAGTACCTTGTACTTTTTTTTAACCATTCTATTTCTGAGAGGCTAGAGAAATAATAACAATAGCTAGCATTTATACAGTTCTTTAAGACTTGCAAAGCATTCTGCATATATTATCTAAATTGATCCTCACAACAATCCTGCGGGAGGTAAGAGCTACTATTATCCCTATTTTAAAGATGAGGGAACTGAGGCAGGAAGAGGTTAAATGACTTGCCCAAGATCACACACTTAAGTAAAGCAGGATTTGAGCTTGGGTCTTCTTAACTCCAAGTCCAGCACACTCCCAATTATACCAGTTATGCTGCCTCCATTTAAGGGAGGGGCATAAGCTAGCCCACCTTCATTTCCACTCCTGGATGCACTTCTGACTTTCTCTCTCCTTCGCCTTTCTTGCATGCCATCTTCCCCTACTAGAATGTAAGTTTCTTATTGGCAAAGACTTGTATTTATATCCTCAGCACTCAGCAAAGTGCTTGGAACATAGTAAGGGCTTAATAAATACTTGTTGTCTTATTGCCTAGAGAAGCAGAACCTATATAATGATAGAAAATTGGCCCAGACTGGGGAGAAAGAACACCCATGACAGGGCTAAAGGACAGGACAGAAAGAACAAAGAGGAACATGCCCTAAGAGAGAATTTGAGAATATAAGGTAAGGTGGTAAAGAAAGAAGCAGGATGGTCTGGTGAAAAGAGACCAGCTCTTGGATTCAGATATGGATTCATATCACAGATCTGCAAGTTATTAACTCCTTGATCCAAAGCAAATTGTTATTATTATTATTATTAATATACTATTATAATGAGCCTCCATTTTCTCACCTATAAGTTGGGAACAATAATACTATCATTACCTATCTCCTAGGGCAATTGTGAAAAAAATATTTTATCAGCCATGAGGCATTGTAGAAATGTGAACTTTTATCAAATGCTAAAATTGTTTGATCCAGCGGCTGAGTAGGCCATGAACTAAAAGTACATTTTAACTAGCAGCTAAAGTTAAGTTACTGAACTATTCAGAGACCTACAATTACTGCCAGGATATTAGGCAAATCTAAAATTGCAGACAACTTTCATTCCATAAAAAAAGCATTTCTTTTAAAATGGCATTCTTGAAAAATGGGATTTTCACCATATGCCTTTATCAGGATTTCAGTGTTCCCCTCATAGTCCCATCTGTGGATAGAGTGCTAGGTTTAGAATCAGGAAGACTGAATTCAAATCTAGCCTCAGACACTTACTAGCCATGGGACTTTGGACAAGTAGTTTAACTTTTGTCTGCCTCAATTTCCTCATTGGTAAAATGAGGATAATAATAACACCTACCTGTTGTGATGATCTAATGAGATAATATTTGTAAATCTATAAAGTGCTTAGCAGTTCCTGGCACATAGTAGGCACCTAATAAACATTTATTTCCATCCTCTCCTCCTTCCTTCCTTCCAAAATGTAATGAACAAGAGGAGTTTATTACTTGTGAATTCACGGGTAATGTGAAACTCAATTCCTACATAGATCCGAAAAGCTACTCTGACCTTAAATCAAAATACATAGTCCCCTATGCATAATAGGTACACAAGAAATATTTGTTGAATGAATAACTTTATATTATATCTGCCTATGTGCCACTCAGACATATCAAAAAGAAGCATTAATCAAATATATACATATATATGTGTGTACGTACATATCTATATATCTACATGTCTATATGTGTATATATACATATATACATACTTTTACATTTATATGTGTGTATATACATACTTTTAGGTAAAAAACATATGCCATTAGGAACAAAGCTCTAGGATGTATTAATGGAAAGAGCTTTAACTGTGTATGTCCTGATGGCTATTGTTTTTACTTCTAAACTCTTTTTATGGAATGAATCATGGGATACCTCAAAAAACAGTAGAAATGCTTATGTAGCAGTTAATAGTACCATCCTTCCACAATTCTCAAGACACATTCACCAGCAGATAGCTACCTTAGGTTCAAGATACTCTTTGTGTCTGCTGCTTTCAAACTATAACTCATGAGCCCCCACCATTGTGCTTACCTTAAATACTCAGCCACAGGACATGATTAGTTCAAAACAAGGCATTAAATGAAATGGGACAGTAAGAAGAGTAGCAACAAAACATTTCATAGCAACCAAGCATGTCTCTACTAAGTACATTCTCCCACAAGTACAAACTGCATCAGTAAGAATGAATATAGTGAACATAGGTGAAGCACACATAAGGAAAACATGATGATGAGGCACATATGTAAAGGGGTACACACATAGAAAAATGGTATGGCCAGGTACACATATAAGGAACATAAAAGCCAAAGAAAATAAAGGGAAGGGCAATTTGCACCTCTAAATATGGCAGGGCTATTTTTCAAGACACTCTCACTGACACTGGCCTTATATTCACTGCTTTATGCTGCACTACTAAATACTTCCTGTTTCTATTTTTCATGGTCTCCAGCTGATGTCTCAGTCAAAATTCTAAGCTACGTACTCCACTGCTCTCTTAACCAGCTTTTTTAGAGGAAAAGGAGAAGGAGGAGGAGGAGAAGGAGAAAGAGAAGGAGAAGAAGGAGGAGGAGAAGGAGAAGAAGAAGAACAACAACAACAAACCTTACCAAGAGAAAACTCCCTGGTCTTACCTCCTGAGCTCTGAAGATTCTTATTTCCATAACAAGAAATCTCAGCCTCAGAAGTCAAGCTCTTTAGAACAAGGCTCAGAAGGCTGTCTGAGATAGCTAATGTCCCTATTCTTTCTTTAGAATCCTCTTCCTGGTACTAGATTTGACCTACCTGGTCAGAGATCTCACTCTAGTTTATAGTGACTATCCAAAATACTTTCCAAAATATTATCTCTGAATGCTAGACTGTTAACCAGATAATTTTTGTCTAATAATTACCAGATAACTCTGAAGATTCAAGGTTCCTGAGTTTTTAAACCATAAGTTTCTCTTGTTTTCCTGTATGAAAAATGAACAGAAAAAGGATGAAGAGGCTGCAAAACCCAGGAGACAAGGTCATCTTTGTCATATTCTTGGCTGCTTTGTTTGTACATGTGGATGATCCAAAATCGAAAAGGGCTTTGTCCCTTACATATACACCGGATGGGATGTATCTTAGAACAGATACTCTTGGAAAAAGTCTTTAATGAGAGAAGCTTGAGAAACACTTTTTTTTAAAAAACAGTTTTACATGTCATTATATTATGTTAAATAGCTTTCAAATTGTAACTCATTTCATTAAAGCATTATTTAATATTCAAAAAATTTTCAAAATAATGAAATTTAATACAAGTTTTGTAGATAAAAGTGAGCATGTGTGGCCTCTTTGGAGTACTTTTCTTTTTTTAGGCAATTGGGCTTAAGTGATTTGCCCTAGGTCACACAGCTAGCGAGTATCACGTGATTGGTCTGAGATCATATTTGAACTCAGGTCCGCCTGACTTCAAGGTCGGTGCTCTATCCACGGCACCACCCAGCTGCCCCTGGAGTACTTTTAATTCTTACAAAATATTCTATATAAAACTTTGTATTTATTTTATATTTATATTTAGAATTTCATCATTTTATATTTAAAGCTTCCATAAATGTAAGCAGAACAAAATTTTATATTTTATAATTATGTAAATGTTGATTTGGAGTTAAAAGTTATCTTTACAGTAGTTATACTTAATGAATAAAGCTTAAATATTTTAATTGAGGCAGGGAAATATCTTGTACTTTTTTATCTGTATTTTATAAAGAGGAGAATAGAAAAACTGATCAAATCTGTATTATTTGGGATGAATTGAATCAAGAACAATTAAGCAATTCATGCATTAATATAGTAGAGCTTCAGTGAATGTCAATTTTTCAAACATTTAATGACTACTCCCTTGAAATATCCAGACATTTGGCATCACATTTACACGGCCTCAGTCAAAAAGTTCTTCCTCATATTTAGTTTGCATCTCTCTTACGTCAGAATCAGAGCCTCTCAGAGCCAGAAGGGAGCGAAAGTCAGAATCGTAGAGTTGGGAGGCCCTCAAAAGTCAATAAGCCCAATCCATGGATGAATGGAATCCTTCTCTCATAGCCTCAACAAGTTTTCATCCAGACTTTTTTTTAATAACTCCTCTGGTGAAGGAATCTATTATCCAAAGAGACAATCCATTTCACTCTTGGATAGTTCTGATCATTAACAATAGTTCAGAGGCTATTTGGCGGAAATCTTACCTGAACCATCAATCATCTCTATAAAAAGTGGTCATCTAAACTCTACTTAAATACCTTCAATGGCATAGAACTCATTTTCTGCTAAGAAACCATTCCCTTTTTAGATAAATCTAACTCTTAATAAATTTTCCCTTATAGTGAGTCTCAATCTGCCTCTCCTTAGTTTTTCCCCTTTGTTCCTAGTTCTGCCTTTCCAGAAGAAGGGGAGCAAATTGAATTAGTAAATATTCTATCTTGTATAGTAACACAGAACAGTTATTCTTTTCCTTTTTCATTTTCTTGACAGCTGTTTTAAAAGTTATCTATCAGCTTTCTCTTTTCTAGATTGTCACTCACATTTCTGAAATAAAATTATTACTACCCCTTTCCTACTTTCCAGATCTTTGATTATGCCAGGCTCTCTGTGGGATTTTTTCAAATGTGGAACCCCAAGACTAGAAATCCTTCCAGACTATTTCCTTCTCATTGTTGAAAATCTATCCAACTTCAAACTTTTTTGATGTCTTTGCACAGTTGAGTTATATTTTCAAAAACAATCTCTAGAAGGCAGCCCTCATGTAAATGGATTAGTCATTATTTTCATGCATAGAAAAGAATGTTTTTTCACCCTTACTGTTGGCATAATACTCTCCCCCACACTCCCACCCTGAGATATACAAGCCAAAACTGTTGATCTCACAAATGAGAAATTTACTATAATAACTGAAACAAACAGGGGAGAAATGGTTATTGTGTTTGGAAATTTTGGAATTAGGGCATTTTCATTTCTATCTCAGAAAGTCAGTGAAAGCTGAACTAAGATATAAGCTAGAAACCCTTTGAGGAGAACCAACTGTAATCGGTGACCACTGACTGTTAGGGTGACCACCCCACCCTGCCAAGTAACATAATGTATTAAATCATTGTCACAAACCACAAGAAGACATGAACTTTATACCACGGTAAGCATGAAGTAAGCCCTACTGGATAACTTACAAATGAATGAATGAGCTGAAGAACAAATAGACAGATAGACAGACAGACAGACAGATAGACAGATAGATAGACAGATAGACTCATATACTTATAAAAGATGAAATGTATTCAGATGTAGCCAGAGCACTCTTATGGAGTCTTTTCTTCTAATTCTGACTGTAGTAAGAAATAGTTTTGAAGTTTCATGTCACGGCTAAGAAGAATTCAAGAGAAAAGAAAAAATTTTTCTTTCCTTACAATATCACATTCACAATGTCTCTTCCAAAACAACTGTTTCTGATTTAGACCTGGATGCAAGCTATTTGAAACTCCTTGAAGAATTAACATTGCTTTGTACAAAGAATAAATTCTCTCTCAGGAGAGGTGATGGAAAAAATTGTGACCTGTGTCTTATGATTTCCACTGTCAGTTTTAAGCTGGCTTCAGACCTGAATTGGAGAAAATCTGTAGTCATCAGAGTTATCAAAGCCCTCTTCTGTCAGGTCAGTAGTCTCTGCTGAGTTCTGCAGATATGTTGGATGGTTCATATTAATAAATTTAAAAGGAGTATGATTCATTTCTGCTTGTTTGAAGGTGGGGTACTTTTTCTTTACAAAGAAATTAGTTGAAACTCTTTAGTTACATAAAGTAGAACTTCAAGAATTCAGTCAGGTCCTAAAAGACAAATTAATCAAAAAGAAAAGTGCTTCAGTACATACAGAGAAAATACATAAACAAAATGCTCTGCTGGGTAAAAAATTTTGCATAATATGAACTTGGAGCTGAAAATTCTCAGAAATCCCTGGATTAGTCAAGTTTTTTGCAACTGTTTATTCCATCATTAAATTCAAAAGTTACCATAGCAACCACAGCATTACATTGTGTATATGTACCTTGAAGACACAAAGCATCATATTTTTTTAAAAATCTATTTAAATTGAAGTACTATGTTATTTTTCATCACTTTAGAGAATTATGTTACATGTGCTCAGAAAAGAAAATAAGTC
This sequence comes from Vombatus ursinus, assembly GCF_900497805.2. NCBI lineage: Eukaryota > Metazoa > Chordata > Mammalia > Diprotodontia > Vombatidae > Vombatus > Vombatus ursinus. The sequence continues at coordinate 26,944,477 of NW_020954596.1, read as the reverse complement.
ATCCTGTATGGCTTTGTTCTGTTCATTTTTGGTTAAGGCTCTCTTTGAGTGAGTATAAAATGTTTTATTCTAGTGGATGCATAAGATGTTTAAAATATATGTGGATAGGTTATGATGAAGTTGAGAGTGAAGTTGCTTTGTTTTGTTTACAAAATAGTAAAGGTCAAAGGAACAGAATGTGAATCAAAAATCAAACATGGCAGGATGGTCATACATGAATGGATTATAATTGGCATTGGTGGAAGGAAGTCATAGGTCCACCAAATGATTAAGGTTACCTATTAGCCAGAGCAGACCAAAAAAATTGGTGTATATTTGTAGTTTGAAAAGTCAATCACCCAAAAGTTAATATGTATGTTAAAAGTTAAAAGTATGACTGATGGCAAAGAGGTTTAAATAAGGTATATGGAGTATGGGGGGGACTAAGAAAAAATAATCGTTTGGTTTGGTTAAACATGAACTAAAGACAGATTAAATATCTCTAAGTTAAGGATAGAGAAAGAGATGTCATAGAATTTTGAGGCAGAAGAAACATTAAGCATTATATATTCCAACATCTTCATATTTAACTTAAGGAAACTTGAGTTCAGTGACTTGGACAAAGAGACACAAATAGTAACATAATCAGGTTTTGAACTAATTGAATTATCCTCTTTTCAAATAAATTTGAATTATCCTCTGACTACGAATCCAGTCTTCCACCCACCAAGCCACACTGTCTCGGGGATAGAATTAATAAGAAGGAAACTACAAGCTACAATATACAGGAAACTTACAAATGTGCTGTATTCCACATAATCTTTAGAGCATATTAAAACCAAATCAACAAGCATTTATTAAGTTCCTCCTATGACCAAAGCACTGCACTAAATGCTGAGGATATAAAATTCTGTGATCTATAAAAATGAGGTGATTAATCCAAAGAAAGAACTATGGAGTTTGAATGCAAATCGAAGCATACTATTTGCTATTTTTTTCTTCTGTTGTGTTGTTTCCTCTTTCTGGTGGTTCCTCCTATCAGTTCTAATTCTTACTTACATCACTAATGTGATTTAATAGGAATTTTTATTCCTATATTTAATAGGAATGTATATGTATAGCCTATATCAGATTGTGCACCGTCTTGGGGAGGAAGGGGGAGAAAAATTTAAAACTAAAAAGCTTATGGAAGTGATTGTTGATAATTCAAAATAAATTAATTTTTAAAAAATTGAAAAAATAAATGAGGTGATTAGACTAGATGGTCCCTAAGGTCCCTTCCAACTCTTAACTCTATGATGCTGTCATCCTTCCCCTCTCCCTCTTAATCCTTGCCTCCCAGGAGAAAGACAGGTGTGACAGGACCAGTATTTTCTTGACTCAATGTTGCTGATGATGTACTGACCAGCTATGTTTCCAGATGGAGATGAGGAGGGCCTCATCCAGAGAAGTCAAATGTCCCTGTATCCTGTATGTCCTTGCTGTGTTTGAACAAAGTAAGCCCCCTTTGTGTAATGACTACCAAGTACCTCATTTCATCCCAATGTCAAACCTCAGCTAAGAGAGACCTGAGATCAGAGTGCCTACAACAACAGACCTCCTGCCATCATGCAGGATAAAGGATGGAGGGTAGAAGACAAAGTACAGGAAGTCAGAAGATAGATGGGGAGAGTTTCCAACACACTCAATATATATTCATTGGCAAGAACCCAGAAACAGCATAGAAGGGGTTTGTCCCTAATTTCTTTCCATCCTACCTAGGCCAAATATGTATATAAAGACAGAACTCTCTGTAAGCAGCCAACAAAAGGCTGTGGAATGATCAGATCATTTTCCCCTTGGCCCAGCTAATACTTTGGGTGAAAAATTAAAGGTATAAGGAAAAAAACCTTTATCCCTGTGGTCTCAGAGAACATTCCCTCCCAGAAAGGGAAACTAGAGGAGCAGGAAACAATCAAAGTTATAATAAAACAGAAGATTAGAGTAGCCCTGTAAGGGAAATGAGCACTAATTAGCTTGATTTCTATGATTCTCACAGTTTCCAAGGTTCATTTTGGTTTTTCTGGCTTGATTTCAAATTTGCATAGGGAATTGACATTATTGGAAAATCTGGCTCTCAAACCAATTTGTGGTAGCTATTTTGAATCTTCTTTGTAAAAAGCATAAGTATTCTAGAATAAATTTCTTCTAATAAAATTATATTTAGCTAAAAAAATTAGCAAATTCATGAATAATCCTCAATCTACATTTGAAGGAAACAAAAACTACCTATTTACCTAAATATTTATGCCTTGCTTATAGTATAAGGCTTGCATTTAATATATCCTATATTTCCTACTCAGAAACCAAAAGCAGGTTATATTTCCCCTAAATTGTAACATAAAGCAGGCCTTAAATTAAGCATTTAGCCCTTAGGAATAAGGTAGAAATATGAAGCTAATGTAAAATTTTGCTATTTTTCCTTCTTTCCTGCAGCCTGGAGTCTGTAGTCTATCTATAAGCCCAAAAATACAAAAGTAAAAAATATCTCTCTTAAAAATTTATGCTTCTTAGAACTCTAATTCAGATGGAAAATGCTGGCGTCCCACATGTGCCTGCATAGGAGGCAGTCTGTGGTAACAGAAAGAAGGCTAGATGAGAAGTCAGAGATTTAAGGTCATTCAGGTCTGGTGTGGCATTAGGCAAGCCACTTATCAGCTCTGATCCTCAGTGATCTCATTGTAAAATGAGGATAATAAAATCCACACTACCTATGTTTCTGGGTGTTTGGGAAGCAAGTCCTCCATAAACCTTACAGCACTACAGAGATGTTCTCTCTCATTACTTCACTTTTCTGAGACTCCAGTTTCCTCATATACTAAATCACAGTGTCTGATTCTCAAGATCTTTAATAACCCTCCTTATTCCTAGAATTTTTAGAATTCTGTTGTTTTTACATGTCTGACGCAATGATGCTCTAAACATTTTGAAATTTCTTGGAAGACCAAAGGGACACTTGATAGGGTTGTAGATTTAGACCTGAGAAGTACCTTGGAGGTCAGATAGGCCAATTCTCTCATTTTACAGATGAGGAATTTAAAACCCAGAGAAATTATGCAACCTCCTCAAGATCACACCAGTGGAAGGCATTCAAACCCAGATCCTCTGCCTGCTCTTTTCACTATGCTATCAAAAATGATTTGCCAGTAATCAAGCAAAGTCAGTAGAAATGGCATCCTTTGTCAGACTTAGAAACCAGTTTTATATTCACCCAGAATTTGGTTGCTGCAAGAGTCAGTAACCCAGATTGTGATGAAAGAGAAAATCATTTCCCCTGTGATGAAAAAGGAAGGTCAGCAAACTCATATCTATAGTTTCATTAGTGCATATTATGAAATTTCCAAAGTATTTTCATGACTTCTCAGTAGGCTTTCTAAATTTAATTTATGATTTTAATGTTCTCTGAAGTGTTGACTCTGTAAATATTTTTTAATCTAAAAAACTTACAGTACCAGCATAATGTTATCTTTCATATGGCTACCACACAGTACTAAAAACCCAGCTAATAGCACAATTTCCCCATTTAATTATCTCCCCTGGCATAATATAACCACCTACTTTCAATTATTATCCTCATCATAATTAAGTCACAGAGACATTCTGTCTCTGTTGATATTACTAGTGCACCACGAACAAAGGACAGAGGCAGTGTATAACTTGGAATGCCTTTTTCCTATGGAAGCCTCTCACTCTTTCAGATAAACTCTATTTTATATCAACTGTATGTATGGTTACTCACCAAATAGCACAGGTCAGCTCCAAGGGCCCCCATATGTGGACAAGCGGCTACTGCATTATCTAAGACTGTCTAATTGCACACTCAAAATTATGGCTAAGGCAAAAATTCAGTTGGAGTAGGGCATTGAGAGTTGGGGTGGGGGGGAGTGGCCACTCCCTATAGGATACTTCAAGAGTCATCACACTCCATGCTTCCAAAGAACTGCAGGCAAGGTAGAGGTACAATTATCACCATGAAGAGGAAGTCATGGAAGCACATCCTCCCTGGAAGGAAGTATATCTGCCAGATGTTGGCACTCTGGGGCAAAGCCCCATTCACCTATCCTAATTCCACCTCTGCGCACAATGGTCTCTACAGTGCTGGAACTAGCAGCTTCTCTTCTTGAGGCAAGGTACGACATACCTAAGGTCCTCAGGTCTGCCAAGGACCCTGGAAATCCACTAGGGCAGCTGCTAGCAAGACATAGCTATTTCTACCACCATACTGCGTAGAGAATAGCAGTGGCCAAAAAAAAAAAAAAAAAAAGAGATTGGGAATAAAGAAGAAAGGCTCAAAGCTAGTAAGAGTTAAGCTTCATTTATGCTGCATCTGCCTAATAATTCATCTTCTTCCCTCCAACTCACATTATGGAATTGAATTGAGCAGATTACAACTTTACCTCTGCCATTGACTCACTACCCAAGATCCCATAGTTGGGCAATTAATATGAAGATTGATAAAAGGCTCTCCAAAAAATATCTTTCTATGGCTGCTTCACACCTAGTATCTGGTAGAATGAAGCAGTGGAAAGAGTAATGGATTTGGAATCAGAGGGCTTGCACTTGAAATTCTATTTCTGACATTTTTCTAGCTCTGTGACCTTGTGCAAGTCACTTAACCACTCTGAGAAGTCTCCACATCTATAAAATGAAGGGGTCACCCAAGATGATTTTTAAGGTCACTTTCAACTCTAAAGCTATGATTATATGATCTTATTATATTCAGGATTCTCAAGAAGTTACATATGAATTTTCTTTCCATGCAAGCCAACAAGCTGTCCCATTTTCTTAGATCTTGCCCTAGATTCCGCAAACAACACATCACACCAAACTAGAGAAGCAGGATCATGGGAGACCTGTAATCTCATGTAATGACTAGTTTGGATCTTTCCTCAAAAGAGAAAAAAATCTTCCTTTGCTTGTGGAGTCCTTACAAATGGGTAGGTTTGCTCCACTCTGGGACTGCCTTCTTTCTGGTACCAGAATCACGGATGCTTCCCTGGAAAAGGGGAGGCTTCCATCCTTTTCATGTCTAAGGCAAACACAATGCTCCATATACAAGTGCTCAAATGTAACAAACACATAAATCTAAGAAAAAGCATACATCTCCCTTTTGAAAAAAATGAGTTTATCTCCCATTGTCTTTGGTCCCTGAGTGTTAATGACATCAGTAATTAAACTTTCTTTCAATTCACCTCCTTGAATCTGCACTATCCAATTAAGTTAAGTACATCTTAGACAATGAATCTATAGAATTTACCTTCTCAACTTGAACCATGAAACCTACTGTTCATTTTCCCCCTCTCTCAATTACAGGTAGGCTTTCAGATTACAGATGTAGAAAAATAAGGGAATGGGAGCAAAGCAACATGTTCCTAACTAAAGGAGAAAGTAAGAGGCAAGAGATTCTCCAACAGAATTATTTTTCTTTTCCTTCTTTTTCATAAATAAGAATGGCCTAATTCTAAATTATCTTAATTTGGGTCATTTTTTGTTATTGTTGTGAATATTATTCAATGTAATACCATATTTTCATAGAATCTTAACAAAATTATTTAAAATTTCTCCGATATCTCTTTTTCTCCCTCTTTATTATTATTCTTACTGCTGTTATGAAATGGACCAGTGGAAAGAACACTGACTCTGGAGTTAGGGAATCTGTATTCAAATCCCACCTTTGTTACTTACTACCTCTGTGACTTTAAGCAAGTCACTTAACCTCCCTGGTCCTCCGTTTCCTTATCTGTAAAATGATAGCATTGAGCTAGATGGTCTTTCAGCTCTATGTCTATGATCCTATGATTCAGCTTAAAAAATAATAATAAAAATAATAATTCCTAGGGGCAGCTAAGTGACATATTGGATAGAGCCAACAGCCCTGGAGTCAGGAGGACCTGAGTTCGGTCACACTAACTGTGTGACCCTGGGCAAGTCACTTAACCCCGATGGCCAAAAAAAAAAACAAAAAAATAAAAAACAAAGGAAAAATTAATTCTTTACCAACATTCTGCTCTAATGCCACATTATGGTGGAGAGGCAACCCTATGGCCTTAAAGGCTGTGGCAAAGGCTTGAAGTACAAGATAGTAACAGATATTTGTTGTTAGAAGATGAGCTTACCTAAATTCAAAGAAGCTTATGACCAAGTGATACGCTTTTTGGCTACAGAAATTCTCAGAGACGATGTACTAAATTTCAAAGTAGTTGTGGTCTGTGATAGTAACAAAATCACAGGTAGAGATTAGTCTAGGAGTCAAGAGACCCAATTCCAAGTTCTGCTCCTGTCACTAATTACTTTAGGCAAGTCACTTTGCCCCATGGGATTCATAAAATAAGAGACTGGACTCGCTGACCACTAAGGTCCTTTTCCAATTCTAACATCCTATGATCCTGGTGACAATGTTATTCCTTTCCCTTTACCAGAGACAAATAATCTGATGGCCAATCAATTTCCAAATGTTCAAATAGCAGTAGAATTTGAGACAAGACCTAGATCATTTTGGTAGCTTAAAGAGAAACACAGGGCATAGAGAGTCCTGGCCTGGGAGTCTGGAAGATTTGACTTTATACTGACCATGTGACTCTGGGCAAGTCACTCAATTTCTCAGTGGCCCCAGGAAACTCTCTAAGTCTCTAAATTGTGTGGCAGCTTCCAATCTGCTTTGGTAAAGAGAGTTTCCTGGTCAGAAGTTCTCTATACAAATGAGACCCCAGGCCTAGTCCAAAAATCCACAAAGCTCCACTACTTATCAAAGCACAGAGTTATTCTCATTTGAATGGAATTTCTAGGGTCCATTGCCAAAGAGGCATGTAAATAATTAGATGGATCTGGGGTCTCACCTGTGTAGACCCCATTCCTCCACCAATGCCAACAGCAACCCCTCCATTTTTTCCTATGCTATGCAATTTCTGTCCATGTCATTCCATTAGACCTTTCTCTAGCTTTTTTAATATCTGAGGGTTACTAGTGTTCAGGCTTCTTATCTATTGTTCCTCATTCTTGATGCTGTCCACCTACAGCACAAGTTTCTTATGCTACTTCTCATATGCAAATCATGACTGGTATTAAACTGCAGCCTGCTTACACCCACTATGCACCTTTCCATGGCCTTCTGGGCAATCATTCTATGCAGAAGAATGATTTCTATGTGGAAGAAAGTGGGAGGAAAGTTTGAATGAATACTATAGCTTGTCTCATTCTCTGTGCTGGAGGGTTGAGTCTCAACATGATTTGAAGTTTTAAAAATGAACTTTAAATACTAACATAGTGCCCAGCCCTATTCTTTATAATTTAGTTCTTCACTAGGAAAAGCCAAAAAAGATAGAGTTCTACAACTGTGAATTTACTCTGATAGTTACAAAAGTCTTAATCCTATGAGGAAATAAAATTTTAAAATGTGGTTATGGATTTTTTTAAAAAGAATTAATGAGTAGACATGACTATTTCTTTTCTAAGAATATAGACAAGGCAAACCTGGTTAAGGGGCTTTTCTTGGAAATAGTCATTAATTACATCTGTGAAAGATTAAGCTTCAAAATTTTAATACTCCAATAAGACAATTTCATCAGTGTAGATGCTTCCTTAAGTGCACATTGCAACCCCTCCACCTCTTCATATACTGTTCTTTGGGACTTTCTACAGACCCTCTTCAACCCTTCTCCCCAAATTCATCAACAACTTTTCTAAGCAGAGAGTCCTTTATGGCAGGGCCTTCTAGAGCTTACCCCTCATGTAGCTTTTGAAAATTCAGACTTACCTCCATGCCGGGATAAAGCAATACAGCAAGACTTTAGTGGAGAAATAAATAATGATAACAACAACATCTTGAATCTATGTAACACACTACAATCTATTAAATTCTTTCATATCATCTCAGTTGACTTGTTGAATGATTGTAACCATCTAAGGATCAACCTCCTAAGCCACATGTTTATTAGCATTGCAATCCTAGGCATATAGAGTAGAGTGAGTTACTCTTTGGGGGAGGGCCAATGGTAAAGTTCACTCCAAAAAGTGTTGAGATACCATCCCCTCCGACACTCAGCCTATGCTCTCGACATGTCTATGATTGTGATATAACCATCACATTTTATTTTAGGTAGCCAAGTCATTATCATTGGCAGTTTTGAAGGGAGTTTTACTTATCTTCATGTCAGGCCTACAAGAATTCATATTAAGACTCATTTGCCCACTGCTTTCTAATCAGGAAAACACACTGAAGATCTGATTGGAAGTCAAGTTCATCCTGAGAGAGAAGAAAAACTTCTGAAGTCTGAGTAATTAGCATTTGCTTGTAAGAATACTGCATAACCTCTGCTGAACTTCAAAATAAACTCTCTTGCCCTGTTGAAGGACACACATGGCAAAGGTAGTCCCAGCTCCCACAACTTCACCTTCTTCTTCAACCACAGCATATTTTCTAAGTACACAGGAACCATTTTCTAGTTTGGAATAATATCAAATTGGTTCTAACTTGCTAACAATTTTCATGCACAAGAAAGTGGGAGGAGGAGTTGCAATGAATACTTTGGTTTGTCTTATTCTCTACACTGTAGGGTTGTGCCTAAATAAGGATTTGAAGTTTTTGAAAGGAGCTTTTAAATACTAATATAGTACAGGCCCTATTCCCTTACAGAAAGGGGCACACAAGACACGCAGATGGCTTCTAATGATTCACTGCTCTTGATTACACCATTGGGGGCTGGCCCATTGGTCTTTCTCCTTACTCAGAAAGGACTAGCTTATTGTACATGGAAGATGTCTCCAACTTCTTATTTGTCAGGCGCTGTGATCTGTTTTTCAACTTGTCAACAACTTCTAAAAAGGATCACTATAAAAAGTGGAACTACCTCTAGTACACACAAGATAGATGTTCCCAGGGCTGACTTAAATGGAATGTCTAGAATAGATGTAACGCCTACTGAAACATTGTCTCTGCAACACTGAATAGGAAAACCAGTGTGATTTCTGGAAGACTATTGCACATGCTATTCTTATGACCCCTCCCCCCATTTCTAGCTACTTGCTTTTTCCTAGGATATCTCAGAAAAGGGAAAGGCCCTTCATAATTTCTAAAATGAGCCTCTAAGCAAGATCACTCAGTATTTTGACCATACCATTATCATCAACTTGCATGGAATTCCATGTAGTGCATAAAATTATTTTTGCGTAGCATTTGAAGATAACAAGGCCTGCACATAAGTACTTTAAAATGTTAACTTCCTAAAGGAAAGAGTGCTAAATGACTTTCAAATGTCAAAAGGATGGGGTTCCTTGGACAAAGTGTGACAATGATTTTTCTTTGCGTACTTAACATTTTGTTTTAAACCTTTCAGTGTTTTTGGAGCTTCCCTTGTAACACCATCCTCACCTAATTGTCAAATTGGAGTAAGTTGGTTACAAAGTTCAAACTATTTAATCAGATAAACACAGAAAGAATCTTTGAAGCAAGAAAATATTATTAAGGGATCAACTGGATTATTTTATGAAAGACAATGCAATTGTGAATGTAAGTCATTTGACTGAACATCAAGACACAAACATCAAAAAATAAACATTTGGAGCAAATGTAAATGAGGACATCATTAATAATTACAGCATAAAATTAACTAATAAGAAATAGTCAGAGGCTGAAAAGTAGCATAGTACATTGGATAGAGACCTTCATTGTTATCAGGAAAACCTAAGATCAAGTCCTCCTTCTGACATATGCTGGCTTAGGACCCTGGAAAAGTCACTGAACATCTCAGGGTCTTAAGCATTTCTCTAAGATTGCCAGGTACATAGCAGGTGCTGTTCAGTAATGGTAGAGGAGGCTTCTTCAATGGGAGCTCCTTATACCACAGGGATCACAGTTCTCGTCAAAGAAAGGAAGTCAGACAGACACCAACAAAGACGGAAAGACAGAGGTATAGGGAGAAAAAGAGGCAGAAAGGAAAAGAAAGAGAAGGAAGGAAGGAAAGAGAGAGAGAGAAAGAAAGAAAGAAAGAAAGAAAGAAAGAAAGAAAGAAAGAAAGAGAAAGAAAAAGAAAGGAAGGAAGGAAGAAGGAAGGAAAGGAAGGAAAGAAAGGGAGAAGGAAAGGAAGGAAAAGAAAGAAAGGAGGAAAGAAACAAAGGAGGGAAGAGAGAATGTTAAGAAAGAAAATGTTAAGAAAAGGGAAGCTAGGAACTGATTTTGTTGAGTTTATTAATTCTATGGAGAAACATGGAAGTCAAACCTCAGTAAGTGTATGGAAGGAAGATTTATGTGACATAAATAATTATATAGATTGTGTGACTAAAGCAATGTAAATATGCCCTCTCTAGGAATTATTACAGCTGCTTAGTGAGTCACTTTTCACAGATATTAACTACCATCAATCCTGTCATGGACTTAAATCTTATTCTTCCTTCTCCCCCAAAATGTTAGCCTAGTGTTCCACCTCTGAGATGATGCCATGCTCCCAGGCATTCTCTGAAACTCTGAAACTCTGGCAATGCATCTTTATCTCAGGAGTTTCTAATCTTCTGTAAAGAAAATAGTCTCTTTTTTTCCCTGCAGATCATCGAAACTGAAAATGCAAGAAAACATTTGATTCATTTCATTCAACCTTTTGTCAGTGTAAAACTTTTCCTTACAATCAACTTTCTATTTTTCAGTATATTCTAATTTTAATTATCTCTAAAATAGAAGAATTTCCCCATTTTTCCAGATGTCAAAAATAATATAATACTCAATATTTAGCCAAATTTGTCTCAACTTTGTTTTAAATATTTAGCTTTTCTTAACAGTTTCTTTTCTCAGTCAAGTAACATCATTAAAATGTAGTTACTTGAAGATTTCCTAAATCAGTTGCTCTAAACCCTTATTCATTTTTGCAGTTCCAATAATTGCCTGTGATTACTCAGTATTTTTATAAGCATCAAGATGCCTAGAATTCAATACAATATTCTAGCTGCTACAGTTATTAATCTATCTAAAAATGAATGTGCTGTGCTACATGACTAGGGACATGACTAGAGACTGTAAAGTCAGGAAATTCTGTTCTTGTTTCTGGCTGTGTTAATTTATCTATGAGGTCTTGAAAAGTCACTTCTCTATGCCTCTATGTCAAAATTAACAAACACTATATAATGTCAACACTAGCGTTTGAATAGGTGATATCTCTGAAAGTTTCACAAAACCAAATTTCATCTACTGTGGACTATTAGTCGTAGGTCTTTCTAGGACAGTATTACTTGAAATCTTAGTACTATTAAATAAATGCCTTAGGCTATTTTTCTTTGAATGATTTCCTTTTCATTTTTCTACATGAAGTGAGCTCAGTTCATTCAACATGAATGTAACTTCAAATGCTCCAAGTAGAATTCACATCACCAATTTCTTTTCTCCTGGTCTTTACCTATTCTTACACAAACTCCCAATTTATTGTGATCAGTTCTCTAGTATGCTATTTTCCCTTCCTCTCTAGACAATTAATGAAGATCCCATGAGAGCAGATTTAATGCAAGCCCAATACCAGATTAAAATGTCACCATTTATCAAGGCAGAGCTTTAATTCCAAATGGCAGAGCTAATGTCTAAATTTATTTTGAATGTAAAATGGCATGAAACATTGGACCAAACATACTAACTAAAATCCATAGTTGACTCTCTCTCCAGTCTATTTCTCAATTCTACTATTCTGATAATTTAGTTTTGCAGTGACTAATATTCTCATCATCATATAACAAAGACTAAAATAAGCCATGTTAACTCATCATGATCAGTACTAGTCATATTTCCAAATTGCCCTTTTCCCATTGTCTATTGTCCTTACTAGGTCCAAATATTTGTATATGAAATTGTGTTTCTATGAAGTTGATGTTTAGGACCACTATGCTTTTATATAAAACAAATTGTGATGTATTTTCAGATTGCTGATAGTGTTTAACTGTACTTCTTTGTTACGACGATGGGTCCTGCTGGGTTTGGGGGAGGGAAGACATTGCAAAGGGAAGCAATACAAAAGAAGAACATAAAAATTTTTTTTAAAAAGAGAATGAAATCTCTATAATTCATTATCCTAGAGAACTAGTTACCCATCATTCTTTAAATGTTAGTATATGATTATCACCCAAAAAATCTATTATTTTAAAAACAATTGTCTATTCATTCTAGCAAATTTTCAGAAACTAATCTATCTGAAAATCATCCTTTTGTTGGCTCAGACTTCAGAAGACAGAAATGAATAAACCATTGCTCAAGTGGGAATTAGTGCTCTTATTCTCTTCCTTCTTGTCAAGGACAAGCGAAGGCTCCACGGAGGAGGAGTGTGGAACATTGGACTGGGAGTCAGAGACCAGGGTTCTGGTCTAGGCTTTCACACTGCTTCATTGTGTAACCCTCGGCAAGGCATTTAACTAACCCTCTGGGACTTGATTTCCTCATCTATAAAATGAAGGAGTTGGATTAGTTGATTTCTAAATGTTTCTTTCAACTTTTAAACTTTATAATGCCATGAAAAGTTTTTAAAACCTGAATATCACACCACTGCTATAACATCCCATTTATCCAGGGGCCTGCTTTAATTTCTGCCTGCTTTAATCATCCAAAACATGGTCATAACCCACAACCAGAAGTCAGCAAAATAAATAAATAAAATAAAAACTTCTCTCAAAAAAAATCTGCCACGAAGACCATGAACTTTATCCTCTTACCCACTCCACCTCCGGAAATATGTATATCTACTTTGTATTCTAAAATAGCAAAATAACTGGTGATCATAATTATGACCCCATGTCATTATTATATATTAATATAGACTGTTTAAGAAGGTGGAGAACTTACCTAAAATGTATGACACATTCTCTAAATATTTCTACCCAACTTTTAAAGTTGTGGAGAGTTTAAAGAAGTTTTAATTTATTGGGAGTAAATGAACTAAAATTTAAAAGGCAAGTTGCCAGATTTTAGAGGACCTTAAACCCTTGGCTGAGTAGTTGGGATTTTATCCCACAGACAGAGGGAGCCACTCAGAACACCTCATCCCATTACCCTAATGGATAAATTAGACATGAGTATCTTACTTGCTTTGGAAAAATCCTTAATATCTCTTTATAAAATAAGTCTGTTTCTTCACATGGACCATAGTACCCACTTTCACATTTTCTAATGCTCTGGCTTTTTACTAATTTCACATTCCCCTAAAGTGGCTATTAAGGTATGAATCAATTCTCTGCTGGTTGTGTAAATTTTGGCCTGACAATCAACACCATAAAAACAGAGGTTCTCCACTAGCCGGCACCATACCATCCACACAAGGAACCATCAGTTACAGAAAATGGAGAAATTTTGAATGCAGCTGATAAGTTCACTTACCTTAGCAGTATACTTTTCACACAGCTGATGAGGTTGACAGCACACATTTCCAGAGCTAGCTCAGCATTTGGGAAGCTCTGAAGGGAAGTGTGGAAGAGAAGAGGTATTAGGTTGTTTACCAAACTGAAGGTCTACAGAACCATTGTGCTGACCTCATGGTTGTATGCCTGTGAAACCTGGACAGTCTACCAGTGCCATGCCAGAAAATTGAACTACTTGCATTTGAATTATCTTACGAATATTCTGAAGATTACCTGGCAAAGATACAGTACTGGACACTGAGGTCCTCTCTCAAGCTGAACTGCCAAGCATTCAAACTCTACTGCAGAGAGAGCAACTATGATGGGCTGGCCACATAGCCCAAATGCCTAAAAGACTATTTTATGGAGAACTCACACAAGGCAAGCGCTTATGGGGTAGTTAGAAGAAGCAATACAGGGACACTCTCAAAGTCTCTCTGAAGAACTTTTGTGAGTCACGGGAGATGCTAGCATGGGACTGCCCAGCATGGCATGCCCCTATCAAAGAAGGTGCTGGGCTCTCTGAGCAAAGCAAAATCACAGTAGCACAAAGGAAACATGAGATACACAAATCTAGAAATGTCTCCATCTCAAGTGTTCAAATGGACTATTCATACCTGACCTGTGGTAAATCCTTTGGAGCTCCTATTGGACTGATCAGCCATAGACGAACACCTTGACCCCGACATCGTAATGTCATTGCTCCTCTTCAAAAATGAAGGAAAAACAGCACCAAATTGGACGACTACCTTTGTACTGCCTTCGTACAAGCCATCCTCCAGGTCTATCTCTACTTCTCAGAATCCTTATAATTATTCAGGACTCAGTTCAAATACCACCTCCTACATAGGAAGCCTTCCTTGACCCATCAACCTCCAGCTGCTAATGCTCTTTCTCCCTCTTCAAATTACTGTTTACTTCCTTCTTTTATGTAAAGGTTGTTCCACTCCCTCAGTGGAGTAGGGAATGGTTCATTTTTGCATTTGTATTGTGCAATAGTAGACACTTGCATATAGGAGGCACTTAATAAATGTCTCTCTGACTGAATTTAATTGAATTAATACACAAATAAGTTAAATGAGTCTTCTATCTTCATTTAATGAGTTAATAACATAATCAATAATAAATGCTTTTTACCTAATCTAGTATTCCCTCACTAGACTTCAATTCAGTTAAATATTTATTAAACACCTACTATGCTAAAGGCCTCATGCTAACTTGGCACACTTTCTTGATGACATCAAAATAAAAATCAGTCTCTGCCCTCAAAGAACTTATATTCTACTGAGGGCTACAATATGTAAGTAAAATAAATAAATAAATAAAAAATAACCTAAGGGAGCGATCATTAAGATCCAGGGGTATCAAGAAAGGCTTGCCAAGGCCTGTGGCACCTGTGCTGGGCCAATCCAATACGCATTTATTAAGCACCTCTGAAAAGCAGTGAGGGAATTAAGGATTCTAAACAGTTGATAGAAAAGAATGTCCTCCAGGTAAGGGGGATGGCCTACAGAAGGGCACAGAAGCAAAAGATGGAATGTGGAGGTCAGGAAACAAAAAGTAGGCCAGGTTGACTGGAATGGAGAGTGAATGAAGGGAAATAATATCATATGTCTGGAGAGGTATTTTATCCTAGGGACAATAAGGAGTTGAAGATTCTTGAACAAGAGAGTGGCATGGTCAAACCTGTTCACGTAGGAAGAATAACATACAGTGAAACTGGCAGTTTTCCCAAGGGCTTCCAATTTGAATGATTCTAAAGCTCTACTTGGAACATGTATATGTTAATGTGTGGTTTTTTTGTTCAGTTGTTTTTCAGTCGTGTCCAATTCTTTGTGTTTTTACTTTTTTTTTTTTTTGGCGAGGTAATGGGGTGAAGTGACTTGCCCACGGTCACACAGCTAGTAAGTGTCAAGTGTCTAAGGCCAGATTTGAACTCGGATCTTCCTGACTCCAGGGCCAGCGCTCTATCCACTGCGCCATCTAGCTGCCCCATGTCCAATTCTTTGTGATGCTATTTGGGGTTTTCTTGGCAAAGATATTGGTTTGCCATTTCTTTCTCCAGCTTATTTTACAGATGAGGAAACTGAGACAAACAGGTTAAGTGACTTGCCCAAGGTCACCTAGCTAGTAAGTGTATGAGGCCACATTTGAACTCACAAAGATGAATTTTCCTGACTCCAGGCCCAACACTCTATCCACTGTACCACCTAGCTGCCCTCTTGCATATATGTATGTAAGAATATTAAAGGGATGCTTTTGCTTCTGAAATCCCCTCTCTTCTTCCCCTTTCCTTCTCCTCCCCCATCCCACCATAATTTATTCATTTAATTCTAGTTCAATTCAACCAACACTTATTAAGCACCTACTGTGTGCTAGGCACTAGAGACAAGAATAAAGATCAGGACTAGATCTTTGATTTCATCAGTATAGGGAACCCCAGGCATGAAAATTCTCTCCACCAATGCAGGTTGGCACTTTCTCTGTAACTTATAGTGTTAACCTGAGGCACTGAGAGTTTAAGGGACTTACCAAAGGGCACCCAGCTAGTCAATGCCAGAGGCAAGACTTGAATCTAGGTATCTCCAACTTCAAGCCCAGACCTCTGTCAATTATATCCTATTACTTTTCCAGAAAATTTACAATAAATTCAAAAAATCTTTGACAAAGTGGTTTCCTTCATCACAACATTAGCCTCTGCATCGTATCTAAAACTATACTTTACTAGCTTTCCCTCTGTTTCATTAAATATTATTGGTAGCAGAAAGAAAGCAAAACCATTTCTATTGAAAGGGCATTGCAAATTCAATCACCCTTAGGCATTCTTTTCAAATGAGAAAATCTTGTAAATATTTTGCCCATATGTTGGCTTACTTTTGAAAGCACTATACATTCATGTGTCGGTAAGTATAAATGATTCCATTTGCATTTATAAATTTGATATCAAATATAGACCTACGTGAACTCGTTCAGTATTCAAGGGTAGAGATTGTTCCATTCCCAGTATTTTTATCCCCAGAATCTAGCACAGTTCCTGACACACAGTAGGTGTTTTTAAAATGCTTACTGATTAATCTATATGTATTTGCACATTTCCATCACATAACAAACTAACTCCAAACAAGCACACATGGATGTATAGACATCTCTTTATACATAAACATGTATGTTTAAATGTACATATACATATAACTGAACTCCGTATTTTACCATTCTTATACTAGCTGTATAATTACATATACTATATGGGGCCAGAGGTGCTGTTGTATTACTTTAAGTTCCAGCAAAGAGTATACGCTATCCATTGGTTAGGGCTGAGCCTCAATCCACTGAGCCATTCAGAACCAGGTCACACACCTAAACTTTGCTTTAACCCAACCCACAACACATAACTCTGGATCAAATAAAGGTGATACAATGGATTTGGTGTCAGGATGAATCAATAGGCAACTACAAATCAAGGGCAATTCAGCCTTCTTTTAAGAATTATGCTTATTCAATTTAAAAAAAAAACTGAACCAAGGTTTTATTTGTGTATCTTCTTGTTATGCCAACACAAAGGCAGCTCTCTAAAAGCAGCACATCCATTGCAAATAAGAAAGGAACTATTTTGGAAACTCCTGCAAACCATATTCCAGGGTAATAGAAGACAGTCAAAAAAGATTAGTGATTGAAAGAGCTCTATAGACACATTTCTTAAAACAGAAAAGCAAAAGACAGTCTTAAAGAATGAAAATTTTGTCAACTCATTGATACATTTATTCATTCAATAAGTTTATTAATCACCTACTATTTGAAACACCCAGTCCTATGTGATGGAGGAGAAACAATGCTAAATAAAACAAGGCTCTGCTCTCAGAGATTTTACAATCTAGAAAACTGCAGTTTGAGAGATTATTAACTATTGGCTCTGAGAGAAGGGACATGAAACTAAAACAGTAAAAATCATTATTAGTGGGCCTGGAGTCAGGAAATTTATAGTATATCAAGGTATTAAAATGCATCACCTCAGATCATTCACTCGTCCCCAGCTCCACTCCTAATTCTCCATTCTTTTCCATTATGCCTGTGTGAGTATCTTCTACCCACTCCTCTCCCACTTTTTACCTCCTTTTAATGTGTTCTCTTCCCCCATCAGAATATAAGCTTCTTGGGGGCAGGAGCTGTCTTTCTTTTGGCTTATATTTGTATTCTCAGCGCTTAACACAGTGCCTGGCACATAGTAAGCACTTAATAAATGCTTTATCTATCACCTATCTATCTGTCTGTTGCACAGAAATCAGTATGTGTTGTTCATTATACTACCTGAAATACACATATTGACAATCCTGCCTCCAATTGCTAACAAAAGACAAAATGTCTTCAACACAAAAGCTTTTTTTTTCCTTCTCTGTTCTCCAAAGCTCTTCCATCATAAAGGCCTCTGTAAAATGGCCACCTTTGATCTTTCTGACTAATAAAAAATAAAAATTATGTTACTTTGCAGTCAGTACAAGGGTCACTACTTGAAACCCAACCAATTCTGACAACTTTGAACTCACATCTCATAAAAATCAGTAACACTGAACGCTAGTTCCCTAGGTAACCAAGACACAGCTTCGAAAATGGACTTGCTAGAGTCAAAAGAAAGTAAAACAAAAAACACAAAACAATTCTGCTTCATTTTTGCTTTGAAAGGTTGTGACTAAGTATTTTTAATGGTAGCAGAAGGCAGACACATAATGCCTTCCATTATTGTTTGACCACCCAAGAGAATCACGGCAAACGGACCTTGCCGTCATAATGCATCTGAAATAGACAAAGGGCAGCAAAGCCTTTTGGATGGCAGATTAATGGAATCAAGGTGAGGAGTTTACTTTTCCCCTGGGATTTTGTAATGAAAGGGGTCTCCTGTGAAAACGGGTCCAAGAAACAGTTGTTATCACTGCCAATGATTCCCTAAAAGAAGTACTCACAGTAAAAACAACATGCCTTCATTGAGAGTACATCGGATTCTGGGTTTGAAGGTCCATGTTCAAGTTCAGTTTTTGACATTTAATAGGTATCTGACATTATACAATTCACATTACATCCATTACCTCAGTTTTTTTTTCAGCTGTAAAACGCGCTTAATAATATTTGCACTACCTATCTCACAGGGTTATTGTGGGAAAAATAAGGTTTAACGTAAGTTCTTATTACCCATAGTGATCTTAAGAGGCTATCTACTCCAGTGGTCTAGTAGAAAGACCACCAGTGATGGAGTCAGAGGACCTGGGTTCAAATCTTACCTCTGATGTTTACTATCTATATAACTTTGGACAAGTTCCTTAGCCAACCTGGGCCTCAGTTTTCTTATCAGTAAAATGAGGAGATTGAACTCAATGCCCTCTGAAGTCCCTTCAAGTTATCTACACTTTTGGGGCAGCTAGGTGGTGCAATAGATAGAGCACCAGCCCTGGAGTCAGGAGGACCTGAGTTCAAATCCAGCCTCAGACACATAACACTCGCTAGTTGTGTGACTGTGGGGAAGTCACTTAACCCCAATCGCCCCACCAAAAAAAAAAAAAAAAAGTTGTCAATAGTTTTCAATTGTTTAGAAAGTTCTGCCTTATATTGAGACAAAAACTGCCTCTATTAGTCCTCTTCTAGAAACATAAAGTAAGTCCAATCTTTCTTCCACAGCTCTTCAAGATTCTGAAGACAGCAATCATGTGTCTGTCTCATACACAACTTCTCTATTATAGACTAATAATAGTAATAATACTAGCATTTACACAGCACTTACAAATATTATCTCATTTAATTCTCACAACCACTCTGGGAGATAGGAGCTAGTATTATCCCCATTATACAGAGGAGGAAACAGAAGCAGACAGACATCAAGTGGCTTGCCCAGGGGCACCCAGTAAGTTGTCTGAGGCCAATTTAAATTTAGGAGTTCCTGACCACTGGTCCAGCGCTCTATCCACTGCACAGCCCACCTGCCTAAGCTAACTCACTTATTGCTTATACTACTTATTGCCACCTTCAATTGTTTTTCATTTTTTCAAATGTCTGCCCTGTCTCCAAATTAGATTATAAGATTCTTGAGGGCAGGGATCTAGGGTCACACATGCCCTGTACATAATACATATTTGCTAAACACTTGACGAACATGATAGTGACTCTCATACTGCCATACTAGCAGTAGCACCAGACATCAAGACTCATGAGGGAGATCTCCTTAATCATCCATGTCCAAAGGACATCAAATCGTCATCTGGACTACAAGCTCTTTTTTTTCTTCATGCTTTACATTTTGACTTTCAAACATCATGCTCAAAAGAGATAAGAAGTGGGATAATGGATGACATCTAGGAAACAAGCCATTGGAAAAGCCAATGGGCTAGCCATGCAGCTGGTGGGAGGAGGAGCTGCTAAAAAATGGACAGCCTGAAGGATCAACTCATAACTGCAAGAAGTGAAAAGACCTGGAGGAAAGCCTCCAACACACTAGAGAAATCCTCCATGGAGGCCCTTTTGAAGAACGTGGACAAGAGCCTTGGAACTGAAAAAGCCTGGAGGGGTTAAAATTTACACTTATGGAGGAATAATTACAGTAATGAGATCATAGAACCATAGTACTGAAGTATCTTAATCTCAGTTTGTTCATCTATAAAATGGGGATAATAATAGCACCTATATCTTAGGGTTGTTGTAAGGTTCAAACAAGATAACATGTGTAAAGCGCTTTTCAAACCTTAAAGTACTATATAAATGCTATTATTGTTTATTGTTATTATTATTATTATCACTAAGTATAATGAAAAGGGATGTTTTATCCCTAACCCCATCTCACAGTTCTATAATGTTACTTTGTTTTAACGTATAACTTTGTCATTCCCAAAGGGTTGTAGTAATAGAGTTTATTCCCAGAAGATAAGAATCATTACTAGTGACTGAGCAGAGCCTGCACCACATTCACCTAGTGTTCTACAAGGTGACAACTTCATTCTAACTATAATCATCATGACTAAACACTACATTAATCCCACATCCGTGGCCTCCTTAAATTCTTCAGTATTACTGAAGATGGGCATATATGTACAAGGCGCCATTCCCGTGCAGGGACTACAATGATTAAAAGATACAACATAATCTCTGCACACTAAGGACAGTTATCATTTATGTAGAGCTCTTTAAGGTTTGCAAAGCACTTCACATGTTAACCCATTCAATCTTGGCAAAACTCTCTTATCACTGGGCAGTGCTATTATCACTCCTATTTTTTCCATTGAGGAAATTGAGGCTGACACCTCAAATGACTTGCCTATAGTCATACAAGTGGCAAATATCTTAGAAAGGGTATGAACTCAAATCTTCCTGACTCTCAGGGCAGCACTCTATCCAACATACCTCCTAGCTATCTATCATCTCAGTATTCACATAAATAGGAAGGTTACTAGGGAAGCCATAGGAGAAAGGCAAAGAGGAGATTAAGACAAGATTTGCTAGGAAAATTTGAAGAGAGAATAACCACTTTTAGCTGGAAATAACCATGAATAATTCATGAAGGAAAAGCACCTAACCTGAGCCTTGAAGGAAAATTTCAACAGATAGATATCACTGTATAAATACAGAGATGAGAGAGTGAACATGAGATGGAGAAACAGTCTTCCATTTTGGTATATGGTGGAGTAATGGGAAAGGTAGGTAGTAAAAAGATTGTGAAGGGCCTTATATTGAGGAGTTTTTATTTTATTATCTTATGGTAAACTGGGGAACCCTGAAGGGTTTTAAGGGTAGGAATAACATGTTCAGATTTATGCATAAGTTCACATATGCAGAGTTAGAAGGGACTAGACGCCAATAGTTCAACTCCTTAATTTTACATAGGGGTTGGGGGGGGCAGGGAAGAGGACAGTAGAATACATTAGACAATTCTCCATCTAACTTAAAGAAAGTTATAATATAATAGCTAACAATAATAATAGCTAACATTTATATAGCATTTATTATGTTCCAAGCAATGGGCTAAGCATTTTACAATTATTATCTTATTATTATCCCTATTTTACAAATGAAGAAATGGAGGCAAACAGAAGTTAACAGAGTTGCCCAGGGTCACGTAGGTAGAAAGCATCTGAGGCTGCATTTGAACTCAGTTCTTCTGAACTCCAGGACCAGGCTCTATCCACTTCGCCATCGCCATCTGGCTTCTATGCCCTGATATACATTTTAATTGTTCACTAGGTGTGAACATAGCCTAGACCCTTCCTCAGTGTGACAAAATCTGTTCAGATTGGCCAAGGGACTTGGTCCTACCCTCTAAGGCCTGTATAAAACCCACCGAGCTAGGCAGAACCAGAGAAAAAAGGCATTCCAAGTGAACCCCTGAGAAGACACTGATTGGAGGGAAGGAGCATAACTATAGGTGTCTCCTCTCTAACCACTCTGCTACCATCCTGGCCAAAGGCTCCTGAACTTCACAAGGTTGGGAAGATGTGGGCTTCTTCCTGATCATGCTCCCAGTGTTCTCCAAGACAGAAGTGGCTTCCTGCATCAGGAGCTAAGAACAGACAGAATGAGATGAGGAAAGAAGATTCGAGCCTCTACAAAAAGTCCAGAAGAAAAGCTGGGGACTATACATAAGGGGAACATCTTGAGGTCCCCAGCAAAAGGATTTTCAGTTACCCTTTGCTACATGTGCTCTCTAAGCTTGAGTCCACATTCCCCCGTTCTCTGTAGGTATTTGTGAGAGATTGTGCCACAGGCTTTTGGGGAGAATATTGGTGCCAATTGTTGTTATTATGCTACCTTAGTAAACACCCCTTTCTAAAAATGAATTAAGTTTGGCTGGCTAATTGATATCAACCGATAATTGCAGAAGAAAGCATAGTAGTTGGGGTTCATGAGCTATTCTACTAAAAAAAAATCCTCAGCCCCTAGGGCTACCTCTAGAAACCTGAAGAGAGACATAGTAGCCGTGTTCTTGGGATCTGACTCATTAGAGTGAATGGGAGGTGGGAACAGTCATTCCAGAGCATATATATAGATGAGGAAACTGAGGCACAGAGATATTAAGCAACTTATCCAAAGGCATCCAGCTAGTAAGTATCAGAGTCAAGATTTCAACTCAGGTCTTTCTGACTCCAAGTCCAATACTCTATCCACTATGTCATGCTACATTAGGAAGATCATTTCGCCAACCCTTCAAGGTCTAGCTCAATTCCTGCCACTACCCCTCTATTCAGCACCCTAGCTTCTAACTCATTGATTTCTTCCTTCTCTGAATTCCTAAAGTATACGCTGTCTGTACCATTCAGTTGGGTCTTGGGGCATAGGTGACTGATGTTTGGAGAGTGGTCAAATAAGCCATGCTTCAGCCCCTTGTAATCAAAGAGGACCTAGAAGCAGGCTTCTTCCCATTAGGACCCCTGCCCTTGCTCCTCCCCACCAGGACACTTGGCCACCACCATTCATTGTTTTTTATCAGAAGATCATAATCAAATAGACTCTGAGAAGAGTCTTGGGGTACTTTGCTGACCACCACTTCCAGTAAAGGAGTTGTTGTCTGTTGATCTATGACTAGCAAACTCTCTTCCATTCAGAATCCTTGTGATTCAGAGTCACAGGCTGCCTAGGTGCAACTTCTCTTTTTCCACTCCTTCATACCTAGCCATTTCATCCCTACCCTCCTATGTTCTTATCCCATTCTCCCTCTGCCTTCTATTTTGTCCCATGCAATCCCATTCTATTGCCAACAAACTGCTCTTCATGTTAGACGTCTTCTTCTCATGCTCCTTCTATCTTCTTGCTATTTCAAAACCCTGGCTCCTCTCTGTCCACCCACTCTAGTACTGGATGTACTTTCTCTCATTCCCCTATAGGAGAAGGAGTGGGCCTGCTTCTTGCTCCACACCGTAAATTTCAGACTATCACTAAGCCACCTTTCTTCCTTTGAGGTTCACTGCACTCAGATATATCTTGTATGAAGATCCTGGTGACAGTTATCTGCTAGCCACAAGTCATTTACCCTCTTTTATTTTTATCTTTATTTATTTATTGATTGATTGATTTGATTGATTGATTATTTAATTATTTAATTAATTATTAGTTTTTAGGCCAGTTAGGGTTGTGACTTGCCCAGGGTCACACAGCTAGTAAGTGTCAAGTGTTTGGTCTGAGGCCGGATTTGAACTCATGTCCTCCTGACTCCAGGGCCAATGCTCTATCCACTGTGCCACCTAGCTGCCCCCATTTACCCTCTTTTAACAAGGAGTTAGCCCCTTGTTAACACTGGCTCACAAGTCTTCCTCTCCACTCCAACCTCTTTCCTTATCCTTTGGAAATTCAACACACATATTTATGTTCCCTTGAGCATCCTTGCTTCTGAGTTTATCAAGTCCTCAACTCCCATAATTTACATTTTCAGTTCAACTTATCCATTCTGGGGATGTTCATACCTTTGATATTACCATCACCCACAAGTATTTTATCTTCATAACCCTGAACATAACTCTGAAATTCTTCTACTTAACCATACTCCCCTGTGTTTCTTTTTTTCCCCTGTATCTCATCCTTCCAGTTTTGGACTATGATTTACCCAGGCCAATCCCCCAGAAGTTTAGATATTAGAATCACACTCCCCACAATATCTGTTATAAAAGCCTTCTCTTTTCTCCTCAAGAAACATAATTTCCCCCTCCACCTCAGTAGAGTGCGCCTCACCTCAGACTCTACTAGAAAAATCAAGGCTATCTGTTAGGAGTTCCCTTTTCTCCACTATTTCACACCTCAAATCCCTCCAATATGTCCCATTCTCTCCTCCTTTGTTCCTCTCTCAGAGGAAGAGGTGGCCTTTCTACTTGGCAAAGTCAACATCTCTATTTTCATTCTTGATTCCAGTCTCTCCCACTTCTTCTAGGAATTTGTCCCTTTAATCAACTACTCTTTTATTCCTACTTTCAATCTCTCTTTATCTACGAGCTCCTTCCATGCTACCTACTAACATGGTTATATCTTCTCTATTCTTAGAAAGTTTCAATTAGCTCCTATCCTATATCTCTTCACTCTTGTCATAGCCAAATTCTAGATTAAGCTGTCTACATTCACTGCCTCCACTTTCTCACCTCCCACTCACTTCTTGACTAGCTTCAGTCTATCTTCACTCAAGTGAAAATACTCACTCCAAGACCACTAGGGGTCTCCTTCTTACTAAATGGAATGTCCTTTTCTCAATCCTCATCCTTTTTTGCTCTTTTTCGGTGTTTGACACTGTTCACCATTCCTTCCTCCTCTGTACTCTTTCTCCCTGAGAAGAAAACCGTCATCCCCTGAACCAGATCCAGATACTGAATTAACAAAACCAGATGCTTCTGAGAACAATATGGAGAACAAGTTGCAGATCCATGAGGAGTAGAAACAGTATGTAGACAAACTGAATGCCTTAAGAAGACATAAAGAAAAATAGAAGAAAAATTATGGATCATACAAATTAAATGATCCTGTCCAAATCAAAACAAAACAAACAAAAACCACATTATTAGAGTCAAAGCCTCAGTCAAACTCATCAAACTAAGGAAAGAGGGTTCAAGACAATGTTCTAAATCAACCACCGACAGCCCTCCCTGGCAGCTGGAGTCTTGCTTCTCTATCTGCTTTCCAGCATCTCAAATTGTAGCAAGAGACTCCAGATAGCATCACCCCCACAGAATCAAAGAGCCAGGATGAGAGAGAAGCTCACAGTGGACCTAGGGGGAAAGTCACCAGTAATAGTAAGCAGAAACAAGCTTCCCACATGGAGGCAGCAGTGACCACTTTGAGGGTTCCACAAACTCCGTGGCCAAGCATTG
Source organism: Vombatus ursinus (assembly GCF_900497805.2). Lineage (NCBI taxonomy): Eukaryota > Metazoa > Chordata > Mammalia > Diprotodontia > Vombatidae > Vombatus > Vombatus ursinus. The sequence goes on along the minus strand of NW_020954596.1, from coordinate 26,919,287 downwards.
GCACACAGAGCTGTGTTCCAGGGCCTACTCTATCTCAGCCATCCACTTAACCCCTTCTAGCTTGACCCTCACTGCCAAGCACACAGGCCTGCCCAAAGGTTACAATTCTGATGAGAATCTTTGTGAGCCTAAACAAAGCCAATGCAACTAAGATTAGAAGGAAGGCAGAAAATGGGGACAGAATTTTTACAACCAGTCTCTCTGATAAGGGCCTCATTTCTAAAGTATATAGAGAATTAAGTCAAATTTATAAGAATACAAGCCATTCCCCAATTGATAAATGGTCAAAGGATATGAACAGACAGTTCTCAGATGAAGAAATTAAAGCCATCTATAGTCATATGAAAAAATGCTCTAAATCACTATTGATTAGAGAAATGCAAATCAAAACAACCCTGAGGTACCGCATCACACCTATCAGATTGGCCAACATGACAAAACAGGAAAATGATAAATGTTGGAGAAGATGTGGGAAAATTGGAACACTAATGCATTGTTGGTGGAGTTGTGAAATGATCCAACCATTTTGGAGAGCAATTTGGAACTATGCCCAAAGGGCTATCAAAATGTGCATACCCTTTGACCCAGCAATAGCACTTCTAGGGCTATATCCCAAAGAGATCACACAAATGGGAAAAGGACCTACATGTACAAAAATATTCACAGCTCTTTTTTTTTGGTGGCAAAGAATTGGAAATTGAGAGGATGCCCATCAATTGGGGAATGACTGAGCAAGTTATGGTATATGAATGTGATGGAATACCATTGTGCTATAAGAAATGATGAACAGGCTGACTTCAGAAAAACCTGGAAAGACTTGTATGATCTGATGCTGAGTGAAGTGAGCAGAACCAAAAGAACATTGTACACAATAACAGCCACGTTGTGTGATGACTAATATTGATAAACTTAACCCTTCCTGGCAATACAAGGATCTAAGACATTACCAGAGGCCTTGTGATGGAAAATGCTATCCACATCCAAAGAAAGAACTATGGAAGCTGAATTGCTATTTTTTTTCTCTTCTGTTGAGTTTTGTTTCCTCTTTCTGATGGCTCGTCAATGTGAAAATATGTTTAATATAAATGTAAACGTATAGCCTGTATCAGATTGTGTGCCATCTTGGGGACGGTGGTAGGAAGGAAGAGGGAGAAAAATTTTAAACTCAAAAGTGTATGGAAGTGATTATTGATAAATCAAAATAAATTAATAAAAAAATTACTTGTAAAAAAAAAAAGAATCCTTGTGAGCCCACCACAGAGTAAAAGTTCACCAACACAGGAGGCAATGTGAACAGGCCCCATATATTAGAGAGCAGCAGGACTGTATCAGGCAACAACTCCCCTCTTAACCTAAGAGGTTCCTCTGACTGGATCCACAGCAGGTCTGAGAGATTTAAGAGGGAAAACCTGGTGCCCAATTGGCATTATGTGGCTGGCCACTTTGTCTTGAGATGTTAACCCAAGCTGCTCTGCATTGGCCATGAGCAGGCAAGAACAGCCCCTCCCAGGAATGGGTCAATCCCACAGGAGTCTCTCCAGAAGACTCATCCAGGCCAGCCTCATTTATCAGACAAAGCTCTGCCTCCCTAGGCAGTGCAATGGTGACTTTGGAAGAGAGCACCAGGGGATCCTCCTCTATTTGGTGACACAACTTAAACAAGACTGAAATTGTTTCACTGCAGCAGTTTGTGCTAGAAGCAGATTCGCTGTCCCCGTCTCACCACTCCCCTTCTCCTTCCTTCCAACTCATAGTGTCTCAGGGTCTACAGGACCCAGTCTTTGAGCATGCAATCTGTGAAGAGATGCAGAGGCTAACAGGAGAGCCACTTCCATTTCCCAGGGGATATTTCCCCTGGACAGGGCGAGATGCTGAATGATTACTCTCAGAGGGCCAATGATCCTCCTGCCATTAGAACACTACTCTTTCCTGATTCACCTCTTAATAATAATGGTTCACATGTATATAGATCTTTAAGGTTTTGCAAAGAGTTTTATATATATTATATTTTACATCTGATACTCCCAAAGACCCAATAAAGTTGATACTATTATTATCCCCATTTCACAGACGAAGAAATGAAGGCAAAAAGAGATTAAGTTACTTGCAAAGGTCACACAGCTAGTAAGTATCTGAGGTAGAGGTTGAACACAGGTGTTTTTGGCTCCAAGTCAGCAGGAATCTAGCTATCCACTATACCACACTGCCTTTCCTGCCTATCCAATTCCTTCTTAATCTCTTTTGCAGCAGCATCATTACATCCTAACCTCTATATGTGGGTTTCTCCAGGATCTTGACTTCTCACCCTAACTCACCTCACATATCCAATCAGTTGTCAAATCTTTTTACCTTTGAAACATCTCTCATATATGTCCCCTTGTCTCTACTCATACAGCCACAACCTAGTTCAGGCCCTCATGGCCTCTTGACTGGATGATGGTTCTGTCAGATCCCCTGATCCCAAGTTCCCTAATATCACTTGAAGGGGAGGAACACATTAGTGTCCTCTCTCTCTCTCTCTGTCTCTCACACACACACACACACACACACACACACTTTCCAACCATTTCTTATGGTCCCACAGTATGACCTACCCAAACTTTTAATACCATCTCAGCAGTGCAAGGTAAAGACAAGGTATCAGACAAGGTAATGACAAGAAGGGGACAGCGAATCTGCTTCTAATACAAACTGCTGCAAGGTAAAGTCCTCTTCTCTCCTGATTGCTCCAACTTTGTCTCCACAAGCTTTTCTCCTCCTCCACTTATCTCTATTCTTCAGTTACCAGTCGCCCCATCACCACGCACATATACCCCTTGAAGGAAGGTACACTTTTCCTTTCTCATGTTACTCAAATGGCAAAGGGAAAGGAAAGAAGGAAAATATATCTATTTTCTGCCTCACTAAAAAGTCTCTCAAGGCGTTGTGCTGTATGTGTTAGGTTTCACAAAATTGTGGCCGTAAGAACAAGCAACTAAAAAACTTGGCATGGGAATGCCAAGAAAATATTGGTCAATAATGAGATGGATACTCACATTCACAGTTAATAGCTTACTGCCTGACACTTCCACTGAGGTCATTTCTTATTCCTTAAGGATGTGCTTGTTTCAAAAGTCTGACTCTGACATATAATCTCCTGAAATGTAAAAATAAAAATTCATTTGTATGTTATCCTTCAAGGACTTTCCTCACAATAGCTCTGCAAGGAAGATAATATAAGCATTTTCCCCCTCATTTTACAGATGAGTAAATTGAGGCTTGGAGAGGTTGTCACTTGTCTAGGGTCACACAGCTAATGTGTGTCTGGGTAAATGAAAGAATCAGGAGCTAAGGTCTCACTTAACTTCAAATCCAGCACTCTTTCCTCTATATCAGGGGACCCATAGTAACTGCTAATATATGCTTGTTGATTCAGTGACTGACTGGAAAGAAAGGAAGTAGTAAAGTAAGTAAGTTCCCAGGGCCGATCACCAAGTGTTTTCTTTTTTCCACTATAGGTTGGCCACAGTCCAGAACAGGATTGGGGTGACAAATGAGAAGGGGAAACAGGTTGTTTCATTTGGTTGTTTATTACATATAGTATATCTGTAAAGCAGGTGTTCATATCTCAAGAATATGTCCAAACAGTCTTTTGTATTTGCAAAGCTCTAAAATATTTTTTCATCTATTTTCAGATCAACTCTTTTTATTCTCATTTAAAAAAGAAAGAAAGAAACTGAGGCCTAAAGTACTAAAACGATTTCCTAGTGAGTCAGGGACAACACTGCTATTGTTAAGTAGGCAAAGTATTTCCACAACTTCCATACATATGGAACAGATGACTTAGTGTATCCCAACCTTTTCCTCTTCCCACCAAAAGGAAAAAAAAATTAAAGCATTTGATTTGTAAAGGTTGCCTTTTTTCAATCAAGGTACTTGATTTGTAAAGGTTGAATTTTTCTACACTCAGAACAGGGCAAAACAATTGGCACATTTGATATTCACAGCATGGAGCATTTAATTGCCTGCCATACGAGGATGTACAACCTAAATGACACAAATGAGAAAGTATTAATTTGGAGATAAAATGGATTCTTTTGGTTCTTACCTTTTCTAGACAATAGAATGTTCCAGGAGAATTCTTGATAAACAGAGAAACTACGAAAGTTCTCTAATGGAAGGAAATCTAGAGGGAAAAAAAGGAAAAGGAAGAAATGAAGATACAAAGAGCAAAAACCAGTACCATTAATTTTCTATATGTTTTATAGCCTTTTAAAACCATAATTTTTTTTATTTTTAATATATTCAAACCATTAGTTCTACATTTCAGATTAACTGAATAATGCATATATATGTAAACTTTAAATAAAGAAAATGACTATTTACGTCTATGGGAGAATTGGGAAACATTACAAAGCAATAGGCCTGAAAGGGTATTACATACTAGATTAGGTGAAAGATACTGACTGGGTTTTATTTGTTCTAATTCCACATATTTTAGAGGAGATGGAAATGGTTACGAATGTTGAAATGATGCTTATATTTTGACTAAATTATCGATAAATATAACTTGACTACAAATAATCAAATGTTTCTTTGCTTCAACCATCAAAATTTTGCAAAGAAAACCCTTTGTTTTGAACATCATAGCTTCTCACTCACAAGAATTTATGAATCTCCAAAGGTCAGCTATAAATATCTTTCCCTAATACCTTTGTGACTGAGACACAGAATGGCTGCCTAATGAGCATGCTACTTGTCAGCCTTGATTTTCTTTCTGTGGCTGAAGGTGATAGGCAGCTAGAAATACATTTCCTAGAACTGTTCGGTACCAAGAATCCAAACATTTCTTAGCTATTCAGTAAAACACAGTTGGGCCTGAGATAGAAAAGGAACTTTCTGAATCATCAGCTAACACTCAGCTGGTCAGAAGGTGAGAGTAGGTGGGCCATTTCACATTTATACAGATTCCAAAGATGAAGTTACATTTTCTTTTATATTGGTGTCCTTTGATTATTCTCCTCAGAGAGCCATGGGATTTATACAGATACACACATGTATACATTATACATTATACATACATATTATACAACTAAATATATATATGCATATACATTTATACAATGACCTGTTTAGAGGTCACCTAGTACAAACATTCTCATTTTAGAGATGAGGGAACTGAGGCAGAGAAAAGAGACATTCTTTGACAAAGTAACACTGTCAGACAGTGAAAAGGGACACGGCTAAAACCCAGGTTTTCTTGCTGATTTCCAATCCAGTACCATTTAGTTTGTTCAACAAGTATTTCTTTACTGGCACCAGCTATGTATAGGACACCAATTCTGAGAAAGCAAAGAGGTGAAAAGTATGGTTACAGTTTATTTGGGGGAAGCAGGACGTTAAAAAAGTCAATAAATAACAGTTCAAGGCATCATATGAAAAATAACAAATGAGGGGTACAAACTATAATTAGTCCACAAGAGTTCAGAAAAGGAGTCCATTTTATTTCACCCTTTATAATGAGGTCACTCTCATTAGTTTCATTACTGACTAATGAGCTAACTAAGAATAAAGTGTGAAGTATAAGGGATTTAAGCCAGGTCAAAACAGGCAGAACAAAGCAGAGAACTAGCTATTACATATGAAAATGCTATTTGGAATAAATTGCCCAAGGAACTCAACATGTCAATAGGGTTGTAAAGGAAAGATTTTTGCCGATTTTCCAAATAATTGTCTCCATCTTCTTCTTCCACTTGCTCAGAATAAGTCTTGGACTTAATATGCTTAACAACCATAGCCCAAGGGACTTACAACATAATGGGACAAGTTTAACAACAGGACATCAAATAAGCTTGTGGAAATACATTGTCAGTATTTCTGAAAAGAAAAACCACATTTTCCAGGTTATTTGAGGAAGGAATATTTTTAAGTGATTTCTTGCAGACACAAGAAGAATAATCCATGAAGCTAAGAGTGGAAAGAGCAGACCACAAGTTTGCAAATATTCAGGGGGACACTTAGGAAGAATTAAAGAATTATTAAAGTCATCATGCAAAGTGGTTTTTTAAAAATGCTACATCGAAGTGCTTAGAGCTAGGTGTGGTGGCGTATAACTATAATAATCCCAGCTAGTGGGGAGGCTGAGGCTACTGGATCTTTTGAGTTCAGGAGTTCTGGGCTGCAGTGAGCTATTCCAATCCAGTGTCTGAACTAAGTTGGGTATCAATATCATGAGCCCCTAGAAGTGAGGGACACCATGTGGCTTAAAGAAGGTTAAACTGGCTCAGACTGAAAACTGAGCAGATGAAAGATCCAATGCCAATTAGTAGGATTGAGCCCATGAGTAGACCTGGCATTTACAACTTGAGCAAGATATGGAGACAAAGTACAGAGTCTTTAAAAAAAAATACACATGAGATGGTTAGGACCATAGGATCAAACAAGGATATCCCCAGGTAAATTCCAAAGATATGTGAAATACAGAATTTGCCCAAGATGACATCTCAAAATATACCTGCAAAATAAAAAGCCCACATTATTCTAATCTCTCCTAAGCAAATGTGTACTTTGTAAATATAGACCATTTATAGGAGAAAAGGAGGGAAGGAAGGAGAGAGGGGGAGACAAGTGGAGAGACAGAGAAAGAGAGACAAGAGAGACAGAGAGAGAGAGACAGACAGACAGACAGACAGAAATTCGTTCTAGAGCAGACAAGCACTGCTAAATTTGGTCATACTATTCAATGTCTACTTTGAAACTCAAGATAGAACAAAGAATTTAAAAATTAAAAATGTTATAAGTTTTATAAACCAAAAATCAGCACATAAGTGTAAATTATTCATGAACAAATATTAGCGATCACCAACTGGAGAGATTCCTAGGAATCAATTACTAAGGCTTCTCTGGATCCTATTCCCTCCTGACTCCTCTAGGACCTTGCTCCAGCAATTATCACCCCATTCTCCCCCCCCCCCCCACTTTTCTCTTGCACTGTCTCTCTTGGTCACCACTAGCTATGTCCAATTTGTCTGTAAGTATAGTCAGATCTCCTAAATTCTGAAGAAAAAAAAGTCGTTCTGACTATCCTAGTAGATCCCATCACGGCTTCTGCCTCCACCTCTCTACAAAAACTACCAACCACCTCCTCCAAGAAAGTGATACCCACCCCACTCAGGTTTCATATAGCATTGTGTTTTAGAACTCTTTAATGTACTTATCATATAGTATTTTATATTAGAGTTACCTTTTCTGGTGTCATGCCCCCTTAGCCTGTAAATTCCTTGAAAGCAAGGATAGTGTATAATCTAAACTCTGTGTTGCCCCTGGCACTTAGAAGATTTCTCTGCACACAATAAGAGCCTAATGAATCAATAGGAGAGTATTTATTGAGTACCTATTATGTTCCAGACACCATGCTAAGCACTGGGGACATAAGTACAAAGAATAAAGCAATCCCTACCCACATGGAGCTTACATTCTAAAGAGCTTCTCTCAGTTGTTACATTGTTATCCAGTCTAATTCCCTCATTTGACAGATAAGGACAATAAAGCCCACCAAAGTTAAGTGATTTACCAAAGCTCACACAACTAAGTCTAATAGGTCCTTGGGTAATGCCCAATCATTCAATTGGTAGCAGAAGATAAACAAGAGGTCCAATCATGGATTAGTCTAGAGTTACCAGGCAGCTAGGCCTCTTATGAACTACAGTGGAAATTTTGCAGAAATCTAATTCCAGAGCCATATCTCCCTCATTGCCAAAGACAATGCAGAGGATATCTTGTGTTTGTAGTGAATGGGTGGTCTGAATAGAGGAAACAGAGGCCTGAGTTTTCATTGTCCTTACTTGTGTCCCCAGCACCAAGCACACTGCATGGCACTGTGGTCAGTGATTACTGATACTTACTAGTTGATTGAGTAATAACACGTTAAGCCATTATCAATCTTATTCTGATTAAATTTACCATGCCAGTTACTCAATTGTCTAGAAGAGGGCTGAAAGAATAGAACAAACAGGACAAATAAGAGAGGAACAGGGGTGAATGGAGAAGGGAAACGACAGGAAATATCCTAACAATAATGGGGTCACAGTAGGCAAACCAAGGCAATCAGGGGTCAGAATGAGGGCTCTGGGTACCCTGGAGAAGAGTGCTAAATGAGACAGCCATGATGTGAGCCCTTGACTCATAAGAGTTGGACAAAATGCTTCTGAATTCACATCCAGCTCAAAGATTCTACACCATGGTATTTGTGGATACTTCCCCATCATCCCTTTACACCACAAAGAGATGAGTCCAAATGGGAGAAGGATTATCTTAGCAGCCAACAGGACAAATAATCCAAGGCCTCCTCAGGTTTGAAAGAACCCAAATCCCACCTTTGGTTCTGCAGAGAGCTGCCTCCCAAAAGACATAACTATAACAGGCCAGAAACACACAAAGCCCTATGACACATCAGAGAAGCTCTGAGGTGCTATAATCCTTAAGGGTACAAAGGTGAGCAACCACTTCTGCAATGCAGTCAACCAGCCCCTGATGAGTCATGGGCAGGAGCTCAAGAATGGATGCATTAATCATTGTCATGGAAAAATAAAATCAGTACGGCTTTAATGAACCAATAATAAATTGTCTTATTGAACTATAATCAACTTACTATAATAAGCAATAGGTACAAGAAAAAAATCTTATTTAAGCAAGTTATTTACCATAGCCAATAACCTGTGTCTGATTACCATAACAAACATTTCTTAAATATGTAATTTAAAGACTATGTATGGTTAACTTGTAAGCGTGAAATAATAACGACACGGTAGAAAAATGCACCAGATCTGAAGTCAGATGCCATGGGCCAGAATCCTGGCTCTGACCCTCACAGATAGAACATAGGAAGCATTTTCCAAACATCAGCTACTATGTGGTGCCTTTCTGCACTTTGACATAGTCCGCTATCACAGGGTCTCTCTAAGGCAAGAACAGCTCCTTCATTCAGGCTTCTTTGATGTGCATGGGGCCCTTCCACACCAGAGTTGTTCCAGGAAAAAAAATTCACCTATAATCCAGATACAAAAAAAAAAGTATTAAATGCCAACACCTAACATAGTACATGACACATAGTTGGTGCTTAATAAAAGCTTCTTGATTGCCCAAAAAAAAGCTCATTCCATGCTTATATTGTATTCCTTTCAGTCTGACAATAATTAGATACTGATGTTCCCACTAAGAATGAGCATTTGATAAATTATTATTTATTTATGTATGTATGAGCCTTGCTCTTTGCAGAAACATAGTTTATAATGGACATGATTCCTAGTCTTAAGGGAACTTAGCAGTGGTACATGAAACCTACACAAGTAATTATACTGTATAATATCACGTAAGTGAATTAGTGCACACATGCACACACATACAATGCTATATGAGTTCTGAGAGGGAAGGTCATTTGGATCCATCCAAACAGAGGGATCATGGAAGATGTCAGCATATGACTTGGGATTTAAAGAATAGGTAGAAATTCAAAAGACAAAGAAGGGGGAAGAGAACATTCTAGGAATACAGAACAATCTAAATGAATGTACAGAAGTATGACAACAGTATGTTTTCAGGGGCAGAGAGTAAGTTCAACATGGGTAGAGTTATATAAGGGAGTGCTGCAAGAAAAGACTGGAGAGGTAGTGTAGGAAGTAAAAGAATTTGAACTTTACTTAGTAGGAAATGGTAAACCCCTGAAGGTTTATGTACAGAGGGAGGAGTGATATGATGGGATCTAATCAGAAGAAAGATTGTTTTGGCATCCTTGTGAAATACATACTAGAGGCAGAAGAGAATGGAGGTAAGAATACTCACTAGAAGGCTGATATAATGGTCATAGGGATGCATGTGGTATGAGTTGGTTGTACTACATTATGAGCATAGTCTAGGTAGGTGATAACGAGGGCCTGTCCTAGGGTAGTAGCAATGGAAATAGAGGAAAGGACAGATTGAGATATATTGTGGAGGCAGAATTGACAAGTCCTTTATGATAAATGAACATGAAAGACAGGGTGAATACTGGTGCCATGGACAAAAATAGTAAGGTTGGTAGTGGAAGCAGGTTTAGGAGAAAATTTGATAACATGACTTCTGGACATGATAAATTTGAGTCCATGAAAAGATATTTTCTAAGAGGCACCATGTAGTAAACTGGGAAAGCTCTGGTCTAGAGCACAGAAGGAAAGACAAGATCACAGGTACAGATTTGGGAGTCACCTCCACAAAGGTGTTGTTGAAGTCATGGGATTACATGAGACTGTCAAGGAAGGGAAAGTAGAAAGAGGAGAAAAGAAGATCAACGACAGACCCTTGAAGAAAGCCTACATTAAGGGAAAACTATGAGAAGACAATGAAGAGCTCTGGAGAATAAAGAGGAAAATCAGAAGAGTCTGGGGGAGGTCCTCAGAAGCCAAGCGGGCAGGAGTAGTCAACAGAGAGATCAAGAAGGATGAAGCCTAGAAAAAAGGGTTATTTTATTGGATTATTAGGAAATTGTTGGCAACTATTGAAAGAGTTAATGCATTAGAGTTAGAGAGAGGAAAAGCAGAAAAAGAATAAGGAGCAACTTGGATTAAAATCCCATCTCTGATGCTTTCTAGTCAGGAGGCCATGGGGAAGTTACTTAATTGCTCTGAACCAAAGTATCCCTATCTATAAAATGGTAACAATAGTATTTACCTCATGTGGTAGTTGTGATGATCTGATGAGATATGCATACAAAGCATTATCTAAACCTTAGGCACTATAAAAAATGTCTATTTTTAGAGTGGTGAGAGCAAATGGGAAGGAGCCAGTAGTGAGGTAAGATTAAAGATATATATTGGATAGTCTCAACTTTCTTAGTGAAGTAAGAGGTTAGGTCAGCTGATATAATCAAGCAATCAATAACAATTATTAAGTGCCTACAAGTGTGGGCATTGGAAGTTCGTTGGGGCAGGGCCATAAATAGGACAGGGCCATCCAGTTTACCAGGTTGTCAAAATTTAAAAGGTACTGACGATCGACAGCAATTTCCAACATAGCTAATACTGACTGCCCTGCAGGAGGCAGCAACTGAACCTAGCAATTACTTAGCAAGAATAATGATTAAAAACAGGAAACTTCACGTGGCCCACATACTCCACTCTGCTCACTCCCCCTGCAAGGACTTCCTCAGCTATACTCTGATGCCTCAGGGTCTCTATCTTTCCCCCATGAGGCCTTGTGCCCAAAAGTCCAAGGTCTCCTCAAGGCCTTCAACACCACCCCCACCCCCACCCCCCGTCCCTCAAATGAATCTGTCTTAAAAAGATTATATTTGAGGGCACATTTCATATTGCTTGAAGTTGGAGCTTTTTGTGAAGCTTGTCTTATGTTACTAGAATTGCTTGTTATGGCTTTGGGTTGAGAATAAAAGGAGAAAGAAATGTGGCAGTTGCTGGTTAGGGCAAGGGAAGGGGGCAGGAGTAGCAATGAGATGAAAAGTCTAGAAAGGTAGAGTAAAAAAAATTATACCTCAATAATGAGGTAACATATCATGAATGTACCATGGGTAAAATCAGGTCAATGGCAAGACTTTCTCCAAGAATTTCCAGCAGTAGTGGAGAAATTAGATAGTGGGGGTTCCTCAGGAATGAGGACTACTTGGTAAGAAATGATGGAAGATGGTACTCTAATGCTCAAGGACCAGTAAGCACTCTTAAAGGTCTTCAGTGTCGCAGTTAGACAATGTTAATCCATTTGGCTTTGTCAAAGGACCATTGGAGTAAATAGGAAATAATTCAATTTCTCAGCATTTGAGATGGTGAAATCAGATCAATTACGACTGCCAACAAAAGATATAATTAACACAACCATTGTGTGTAGGTATTACAGCGCATATGGCATGATATGGAAAACCAAACAATGTCTTTACAGTGTGGGAACATAGATATTTAAGATCAGGAAGGACTTTTCACTTTAAGAGGACTTTGTAGTGAAGCTGGGGTATGACTCTTGTTGTATATAATATCAATTTCACATAACATATTCATTACATATTGAAATCCCAGGTTGTAATCTGTATTTTCTACTTTATATGTCAGTCTCTTAATAGTTTCCTAAATAACAAGGCACACTCTTAGTCAGTTGGCATTTTCCAGTGTTTTAATTGCCTGCTGTGATATAATTATTGTGACATTTTGGGATGTTTTTAACATCCTGAATTAAATATTCTGACATCCCACAGAGCACTTCATGAAAACAGTCAAACTGTATTCGAGTCATTAGCAGTCTACAGCTGTCCTTTAATATTAAAATTATTTTCTGACACAAAACACAGATGAAAATTAAGGTATTTAACAACTTTGAACTTAGGTCAGATTTGAGCTTTAAATTACCTTAATTTGTCAGGTAAAAGAAGATCGTGTTTACTCTGAAATTCTTCCATTAAACTTTACATGAGACGTCGAATGAATGAGAACTGCTGTATGGGAAAAGAGGCAATTCTCAGAATGTCTTCATTCTGAGAGTAAAATCAGCCACTTCACAAAGTCACAGATTCTCCAATAAGAACAATCACCCACGTACCACACCTCTCATTTTACTGTCCAGGATGATTTCATTTTTTCACTGCATGCAATCTTTTAATAGAATGGATATATAGATCGAGAATGTGCCCATTTTGAATCAAGGATATATTTCCTATTCCACACATGGCCTGGTCCTATTTTATTTCAAACAGGGAAGCTGTGTCAGCATGGGTCGATAATTATCCACCACAGCAAGTGGTGATGGTGGTTCAGGAAGGGAGAGTCAATGTTGAATCACTGAACCAGCTTGCGATTAAGGGGTGCTACACAGGAGGACCTGCGATAGTCATTTGGGGTCCCAGAGAACCAGAAAGCATGTTATTGTTTTGGTAGTCTTTGCCAAATTCTAACTTAGGTGAGAAAATTCCACTGGTAGCTTGAACAAAGTCAATAATGTTCCTGATCCCATCAACTTAGCTGCTCCTAACAGCCAAGATTTATACAGCACTTTAATGTTGATAAGGCTGCTTCACACATGCTATCCGCCACTTAATCCTCAGGACAACTCTGTGAGGCAGGTGCTATGATTATCCCCATCCTACCCAATGAGGAAACGAGGACTTACAGAAATTAAGAGACTTGCCCAGAGTCAAGTAGCCAGGAAATTTTTGAGGCAGGATTTGAATACGAGTCTTCCTGACTCCACTGCCAGCACCCTGTCCTCTATGCTTTCAAGTCTGTTCCTATAATTGCCAATTGGAAGTTACATGAAATGATACCAAGTGAGGTATGTAGAACCAAGAAAATGATATTCACAATTAAACAATGTTAAAGGAAAGAAAAACAATGAAACAACAAAACTGAATGTTGGGGAAATCGTATTGACCAAGCACAGACTAAAAGAAGAGATAATGAGCATGCATCTCCCTCCCTTCTGTGCAACGGTGGGAAGCTGTGGGTATGGAACACTACATATGATGTCAGACTTGGTGGTTGGGTTGGTTAATTTTGCTAAACTGTTTTTTTCCTCTTCCTTCTTATTTTTGTTTCCACTTAATAGTAGTTTATTTTTTCCAATCACATGTAAAGATAGTTTCCAACTTTCACTTTTATAAGATTTTGAGTTCCAAATTTTTTCTCCCTCCCTTCCCTGCCCCCTCCCCAAAATGGCATGCAATCTGATATAGGTTATACATATACAATCCTATTAGACATATTTCCACATTAGCCATGTTGTGAAAGAAGAATTTGAACAAAAAGGGAAAATTACAAGAAAGAAAAAAAAAAGAGAGAGAGAAAGAAAATAGTGTGCTTTGATCTGCATTCAGACTTCATAGTTCTTTCTCTGAATGTGGATAGCATTTTCTATCATGAGTCTTTTGGAACTGTCTTAGATCATTGTATTGCCGAGAAGAGCTAAATCTATCAAAGTTGGTCATCACACAATGTTGCTGTTACTGCATACAGTGTTCTCTTGGTTCTGCTCACTTCACTTAGCATCATTCCTGCAAATCTTTCCAGGTTTTTCTGAAACATTCCTGCTCATCATTTCTTATAGCACAATAGAATTCCATTACATTCATATACCACAACTTGTTCAGCCACTCCCCAATTGATGGGCATCCCCTCAATTTCCAATTTTTTGCCACCACAAAAAGAGGTGCTATAAATATGTTTGTACATGTGGGTCCTTTTCCCATTTGTATGATTTCTTTGGGATACAGATCTAGAAGCGCTATTGCTGGGTCAAAGGGTATGTACAGTTTTATAGCCCTTTTTTATTCTTTATAATAAGGGATGATTTTCTGGTAGGAGAAGGAAGGAATGTATTGAGAAATAAAAGGAAAAAAAGATGTCAACAAAATTTTTGGATAAAAAAAGTCATATCTGATCTTGATAGTGCTGTCCTTCAATGATGGTTAGAGCCAGTCTCAGGAGAAGGCATAATGTGGTGCCAATCTGGTATGACTTGAGGTAACATTAGGCAAAAATATCCATCCTCTCATTTTAGCCATTGTAGGGTCACAGAATTTGAGTTGGCTGCTAATCATCCAGGATAATCTTCTTATTTTAGAGATGAAGAGACTGAAGCCCAGAGATTTGCCCTAGGACACACAAGTAGTCAAAAACAAAACTGGGATTCAGTTTTTTGACTTCCAGTGTAATGCTGCATTCAGAAGGTCTTAAAGGCAAATAATCCAGTTGAGCTCACAGCTTAAAATCCTTTGGGCCTAAACCTAAGCAGCTAAGTGACAGAGGGCAGAGTGTTGGACTTGCAATCAGAAAGTCTTGACTTCAAATCCTGCCCCAGTCACTTAATAGCTGTGTGAGAACCACCAAGTCCTTTAATCACTCTGACTTCCTATTTCCTTACCACTAAAATAAGGAGTAATAATAATAGAATCTACCTCCTAGGGCTGTTTGAAGATCAAATGGGATAACATATATAAAGTGCTTTGCCAAATTTAAAGCACCATATAAATAGCTATTATTATATCTGTTAGCAGTTAGTGTTTTGTAAGAGGAACAAGGAAAAGAGTCTTGGAGTGGGGAGAAGGGAGAGAAGCAGAGAGGTAAGAAAAGAGGCACTTCAAGGGAATTAGGAAGGTATCAGAGACAGAAATCATCTACTCTACATTTTGCCCAGGAACATCAGCTCTGGATTCAAGAGGACCCGAGTTCAAATTCAGCCTCAGATACTTTCTAGCTGTGTGACTCGAGCAAGTCATTTAACCCTGATTGCCTCAAAAAAAAGTATCGAAAGCACCAGCCCTGAAGTCAGGAGGACTTGAGTTCAAATCCGGCCTCAGACACATAATATTACCTAGCTGTGTGACTCTGGGCAAGTCACTTAACCCCAATTGCCTCACAAAAAAAAAAAAAAGTATTGAAAAAAATAAATAATTCTGCCCAAGACTAGCTCTTGTTGCAATTGTTCAGTCATATCAGTTGTGTCCAACTCTTCATGATCCCATTTGAGGTTTTTCTTGGCAAAGGTAATGGAGTGGTTTGCCATTTCCTTCTCCAGCTCATTTTACAGATGAGAAAACTGAGGCAAACAGGGTGAAGAGGTTTGTCCACAGTCACACAGCTAGTAAGTGTCTGAGGACAGATTGGAATTCAGGAAGATGAGTCTTCCTGACTCCAGGACTAACACTCTATCCACTGAACCCCCTCGCTGCCCTCTGATGCCATGCAATAACACTATGAGAAAAGAATATTTAATATTAAAAGATGAGTCTAATGTGTGGATTTATTTTGCTTAACAATGTTATAAGGGAAGGCTTTTATTTACCTTGCAGTTGTGGTGGAAGTGAGGGGGCGGAAAGTGATATTGATACCACAGCAGAGGGAGGTTCTTTGCTGATGTCCATCTTCTCATTAAAGTCACCAGTCTGCCTCCGTCCCTGCTGCCTTCTCTCTTTAATTCGTCCTCCAGTTCTGCTGTTGATCCTCCAGACTTTACCATTCTGGAGGATGCCACCCCTGTGGCCTTCTTACCTTGAAAGAAACCTCTGCTTCTGTAGCCCCTCTTCTGACCGGTAAACTTCTCCCTGGACTCCCCATTTGAGGAAGAGCCCAAGCCAACCATGCTCACTCCTTTACTCTTCTCCTGGATCTGTCCTAGACTTTCAGGTCTTCTCCCCATGAGAGTACCTTCTCTTCATCCCCACACTTTTCAGCTCTCTTTTATGTTTTTTCTTTCATCGTTAGACTCTAAGCTCCTTGAGGACAAGGGTTGTCTTTCTTACTTATATTTCTATTCCTAGCAGTACAGTACAATACAGTACATACAACACAATAGTAATACAATATAATACTTGGTACATAAGTACTTTAAAATGTTCATTCTTTCTTTCTGTCGGTCCATCATCAAATATCAGTGTATACATTTACATGTATATCAGTAAGTATACGTTACTTGGTGTTGAGGATCTTGTCAGGTTCTGCATAGGATATCTCTACCTCTCCATCCTCTGCAACAGATGCTGGCACATAAGTTGCAATCATTTTTTATAATGGTCTTTTCACTTGTGCCCATGATAAGCACTTCAGGAGTAGATTACCAAATGTCCTTGTTTCTTGTTGGCTTCTTTGGACACACAATAAAACCCACTCCACTAACCTCTTATTTGTCTCTTTAAGAAGACCCATGGTATATCCTTCCATTTAGCTATGATTTCCTTTGGACTTCTTATTCTATTTACAGGGATAATATCAATGTTCTCACCATCTAGTTCATTTCCTCCACAAATATATCAGCTCATTGGTTATTGAACTGGGATATGACATTTAGATTATCAACAATTTAATTAATATTTATAGACAATTGGAAAACTGTGATTCTTAGCTACTTCTGTACCCTCTTTCACCACTCCACCACCCTTGCTGCAGAAATGGAAGGAAGCCACACAGGACTGAGGTCCATTTCCTAGGTTTCTTTGTTTCATAGGTTGTCCTAGCCAAAGAATTCATTACCTCATGGCCAACTGAGTAGTAATGAACCTCTCCATACTTAACTAAATTTGTCTTTAAACAACAGACAAGAATCTGTCTCCTTGATAATATTTGAATCCCTTCTAGGTTAATAGGCTATGTCAAAACTTGTATTCTGATAGTATAGTCTATGAAACTCCAGGGTCTCTTTCATAGCACAATGAGGGCTCGGGGTTTGACTTTTGTGGAGGAAAATAGAATTTGTTCATTTAATCCTTATCTTTCTAATAGCCTCAAGTCACTGCATTATTTCCTAAAAACCAATTGAAAGATGTCTGATAAAAAGGCTCTAGATCTGTTCATTATCCTTCACTTGGTGGACACATATAGCACGTCTACTTGAAGGAAGCACCATGCTAAATACAATGGGAAGAGTCAAAAGGAGTAAAAGCACCTTCCCTGTCCAAAAGGAGTTGACTCTAATTGGCAAAAAAAAAAAAAAAAGGCAAATGCATCTAAGAAAATATGAAAATATTTATAGGCAGCATATAAAGAAGCAGACTAACATAATGATTGGAACCAGACACTTATGAGGAAAATTTTATTTTGCTATTGACAGACAAGAGTGGAGTGGACACTCATAGATGATCTCTGGCTTAGAATTATAAGAAACCTTACAAGTCATCAGGTCCATCCCCTAACCCAAATCAAAATCCCTATGCTATTCTAATAAGTTGTCATCTAGCCTCTGTTTAAAGACAATCAATGACAAGTAACTCACTTTCCCCCGGAGGCAACTCACTCCATTTTTGGACAGCTCTAATTATTGGGAAGTCTTTCCTTACCATAAGCTAAAATCTGTCCTCCTGTAACTTCTGCCCTACCTCATCCTAGCTCTGCCATAAATCTATTCACCTTTCCATTTGATGACTCTATGAATATTTAAACACTGTTATCATTTCTCTCCTAGGTCTTCTCTTCTCTAGACTAAACATCCCTAGAACCTTCAGTTGACCCTTGGGTAGCATCATCCTACTCCCATCACTACCCTGGCTGCCCTTCTCTGTGTCTGCTCCAGCCAGTCAATGATCTTTCAAAGATATTCCACCTCAGTAGCCTATAAGCCACATGAGGGCAAAGATTTTGCTTCTCTAACCTTGGCATCTGTCCCAGCCCAAAGTAGGGATAGTCCCTCTGCACATAGCAAACGCTTAATAAGTATTTTTGAAATGAATATAATCTAAGATCATGTTAGCATTTTTTACTAACACCTCATACCACTAATTCATCCTCAGTTTGCAATCCACTAGAACTATTTGATCTTTTTCACATAAACTTCTTTCTAGCCATGTATAGGTAACTTCTACCCTTGTATAGGTAACTTCTAATCAAAATGTAAAATCTGACATTCTTCACTATTAAATTTCATCTTCCTCCCATACTATATACAATGCATACTAAGGTGATATTATAAACTTGTGTTTGTAATGATCATAGCAATAGTCTCACCATCTGGTTCATTTCCTCTACAAATATATTGCCCCATTGGTCATTGGACAAGAAGCTTATATTTAAATTACTAGTAATTAAATCAACATTTTTTACTAAGGTTTCCAAAGCATTTTGCATACCTTATCTCATTTGATCCTCACAGTAACACAACGAAGGAGGTACCCCAGGTATCATCATCCCTGTTTTTACAGATGATGAAACTACAGTCCAAAGAAGTTAAGTGTTCTAAGAGGGGTTTGAACTCAGGTCTGTTCCTGACTTTAGTTCAAGGCTCTTTGCATTTTGACTCACGTCCATTCACTGTGGACTCTTTTCCTTCTCTTCATCTCAAAATCCTTTGATTTCATTCTCCACTCTCTTCTTCCTTACTCCAGACTATAATCATGAGATGGTCCTTCTTCTAGCCAAGATCAACTCCTCTATATGTATCTTTAATCCAAATCCTTAACATCTTTTCCAGCAGATTGCTACATAGATAATCCCTTCTATCTCTAATCTTTGATCTTTCCCTAAAACCGGATTACTACCCTACTTTCTCCAAACATGCCCACGCCTCTTTTGATCTTTAAAAAAAAAAACTTCCCTTAACCCTGCCATTCCCTCCAGCTATTATCCTATATCTCTCCCCACTTTCTCAACTAAATCCATTTTTTAAAAAGCTATTTACATTCTTTGCCTCCACTTTTCTCCTTTCACTTATTTCTCAACCCTTTGAGATTTGGCTTCCAAGTTCATCACTTCCCTGAAACTGTTCTCTCAGTAGTTACCAGTGAGCTCTTAATTCCCATATTTGTTGGTCTTTTCTCAATGTTCATCCTTCCCAACTTCTCTCCAGCATTTAATACTGTTGACCACCCTCTTCTCCCAGATACTCTCTCCTCTGAGTTTTTATGACACTGTTCTCTTCTGGTTCTCCTCCTTCCCATCTTCCTGCTCCTTCTCATCACTCATATTATGCTCACTAAATCTATTTATTGAGCACTTGCTTACCCTATGATCTACCAGGTTTAAAGAAATAGTGGGTGGGGCTGGATCTGTGATTCTTATAGGGAATTCATGTTCCTCATCAATTAATGAATATTCACACCTGTTCTGCAATGCAGTCATAGAGAGTAGCTTTGGGTGCTCAATAAATACTTCTTGAATTAATTTTGTATACTAACTTTGTATTTTATATTTACTAATTTATTATTTCATATGCTAAAATGCCTATAAATAACAATAAAATGAGTTTAAAAATCTCTCAAGAGACTAACCATAAAGGTCAAGTCTGATCTTCCTTCTTTAAAGTTACTGCAATGGAGAGGAGAAGTGATAAAGAGGAAGAAAATAAATGAAATAAAATTCACCATTTTTACTGATTTGTGTCAAAATCTTGAAGGTCATCAAAGAAGCCTTTCTAGTCTAAATAAGGCTGGGAAAATATCAATAATTACACTTTCTGTTTATCACCTCTTGGAAGCTGAGGACTTTTTGCAAGCCTTAATTCATTAATCTTCACCACATGACTGTGAGTCAAGTAGATGACAAGTGTTACCCTTATTTCACAGAGAAAACTAGTGAGATGCAGGAGAGAGTCCTGGCACAAGGGGCCTCACAATGCACACAGCACAGAAGAAGAAAAATGCCAAACAGCTCCTGCCCCTCAATTCCATGCTCCAGCCCCTAAAAGCAATGGAACTCAGACCTAGAAATGAAATGCACTCCTGGAGCACAATCTCAAATTGTTAGTTTAAAATTGCATTTTCCTTTAATTACCTGCCAGGATTCAAATTCCTTAATCTGCTCCCTTCAGGTGTTGATGAGAAAATTTCATTTCAGAGGCTGTCAACTCTCAATAGTGGAGCCCGAGCCTTTAATTTCATATTTTGTTAGAAGATGGAGAAATTAATTTCGAATGTGGGGATTGTAATCTATCTTGTGCTTAAGGAGCAGTGTGGAAAAGTGGAATGGTTCTGGATTTGGAGTCAGAAGACCTGGTTTCAAATTTAAACTTTGATACGTGGTACAAAAGACATTTAACTTTTCTGAGCCTCAGTTTTTTCCTCCATAAAATAGGGACGATGCTGTTGTAAGAAAAGCACACACTTGTGACATTCTTAATCTCTGACAAAGAGTTTAAGATAGAGGGATAAATGCTAGTGTCAGGCCTGTGAGTGCCTTGCAGTGTCTTAGAACAGCAATCACCAGAAAGTGTTATCATTAGGTGTATTACTAGGTACCCAACTATTGCCACAGATTTCTTTAGGCACTGAGAATAGTCTGGATCACCATGGGAAATGAACTATTCAAAGATGTTTCTGTTTTTCTAGTTTTAGTCTATCTCCCCAGGGGACCTTAGGCAGCAGATATATTTTCATAATAAAAATAACCCCTATTTCTATGGTGCTCCATGATTTACAGAGTGTTTTTCTGACAAGAACCATGTGAAGTGGGTAGCATAAATATTACTACCCTCATTTTGTAGATGAGGAAACTGAGGCTGAGTGGTTATTTGTCTAAGATTACACAGAAAATGTCAAAAACAATTCAATCTATATCTTTCTAACGCCTAGTTTGTTTTTTTTTCTACTATAGGATACTATCTCCAAAGATCCAGGTTTGTTACTACCAAATTCTGTGACTCTAAGTAACCACTTAACTATTCTGTGCCTCAGTTTCCTCATCTGTCAAATAGAGGATAATATCATCTATCCTAAAATGTTTGTTGTGTATTCCTCCCAAAGGTGGCATGGATAGATGCTAACTGGAGAATCCCATACTCACCACCACAGTTTATGCATGTGCTAGTGGAGCTAAGTGCTTTCCTTTCCACTGTTACCAGAGAGCCCAGGCTCTTCTATCCCTAAGCTCCATCTCTCATTACAAGGCAGAATTACATATTGGTTTAGAGGTGTGTATCTTTATGGATCTACCAATCAAAACTTAGTTCTGAATCCCCACCTACTAGCTCCCCTGCCTCCTCCTGATCATGCCATACTTCTGTGGGCACTAGCCATGTGACCTTGGTATAATGGAGTTGGTTCTCCCCCCCCAAGCAGATACAGATGCTTTAAAACTACATCCAGTATTTTTACCTTTAGCAAAGAATCCATAAATCAATAACTAGTACTTTAAAACTCAGAGAAAGTACATAATAATATAGCATCTACCAAGCCAAGGCAAACCTGCCACTGTCCTACATCAACAAACTCTGCCAGACATAGGATGGATCTGGACCAGGAAGTCATTGTTTGAGTACACTCTTGAGCAGACGAGAGAGAGTGATCACACAGTTCCTACAGGATGTTCAGTTCACATGTATGGTAGGACTGGTCACTGAATGTCAGTACAGAGATTCTGGAGTTGGGGCTCAACTCACTTGCAACCAAAGAGCTAGAATGCAGAGCCCATTGGAAACTGGAACTCAGAAGGATCAATGCCTCTTTGTCTTAGCCATCTGGTCACGGGCAGGGACCTCCGACTTCCCCTGGCTATTGTGATCTGATAACACAGTGGCATGAGTGAGATAAGAAGTCAGCCCCAGCAGCACCCTCATCCTATTGACTTTGACCTTGATCCCTGTTCCCCATTGTAACTTCATCACATCACTTCCTCTTTCACTTCCTCAGTCCAATACCACTTCTGCTCCTCATAACCGGGAGAAGAAGTAGCTACAGAGCAGGGTGGGGAACCTTTGGCCTCGAGGCCACATGTGGCCCTCTAGGTCCTCGAGTGCAGCCCTTTGACTGAATCCAAACTTCACCTTTGTTCTGCGCACTTGAGGACCTAGAGGGCCACATGTGGCCTTGAGGCCAAAGGTTCCCCACCCCTGCTATAGAATAAGAAGCATTACACGAAGAGAAAATTTAAAATCTGGGGAAGAAAGAGCAGGAAACTTATGGTCACAAAGAAAAACTTCATGTTATCCTTTAAAAAGTTTATGAATTCTTATTGAAAGGAAAGTAGAAGAATAGGAAATTATGATCCTGAGCACAAAGACACTGAAAGACAACAGAAATAGCTGTTTAAAAAAAAGCAGAGAGAGAAACTGGACTAAAGGGTAAACCGTTATTGAAAACAAACAAACAAAAGAAGAAACATTTTAATTTATCATACATTAAAGCAACTGATTATAAAAATGTGTGTCCATTTTTGGCAATAAGGAAAGAATTTTAAGGATGAATAATATTTAAGTATCTTTTAAAAGAAAAAAAAGGGTTAGGATCAGATGAAATAATAGTTATCAGGGGCAGCTAGGTGATGCAGCAGATAGAGCACCAGCCCTGAATTCAGGAGAACCTGAGTTCAAATACGGCCTCAGACCAAACACTTGACACTTACTAGCTGTGTGACCCTGGGTAAGCCACTTAACCCCAATTGCCTAAAAAATAAATAAATAAAATAGTAATAATACTTGTCAAAATACTTTAGAAAGTTAAAAACACTTAATGATTTCTCATAGCTAGTACCCTGAAGATCTTCTTAAGACAGCCAACCTCTAACAAATTCCAATCCTTTTTTTCTCACCTCACCTATGATTAGATTTACCCATTTGTATTTTGCTTCTTTGTTGTGTACCTGTTTCCTGTGTATTCACCCAGATTATGTGACCCCCCCCAGTGCACCCATTTTTCATATGTGGGGCCCTCAGAAAAGCTACCCCAAAGTGGCTGAGGCTTTAGCTGATACCCTTAGCTAAAGCAATATCTGTTCCTCATGAAAGAAAGAGTGTGTTCTACCACCTCTCTTTTAGCTTAGTGCTTGGAGGCTCAAACTTTAGCCAGGTACCACAATGCATAGAGAACAGGCCTAAAGTCAGGAAGATCTGAGTTCAAATTCAGCATCAGATACTTACTAGCTGTGGGACCCTGGGAATGTCAGTTAACTTTTCTGTTTGCCTCAGTTTCCTCATCTATAAAATGAGGATAATAATAGCCCTTACCTCCCAGGGTTATTTGGAGGATCAAATGAGATAATAATTGTAAAGCGATTAGCGCAGTGCCTGGCACAGAGTAAGCACTATATAAATATTAGCTATCATCATCATCATCATCCTTATTATTATTATTATTATCATTATCATTATCATTATTATTATCTTTTAGGGAGTCATGACCTTTACATATCCAATTTCAGATTAGGGAAAAACCCTCAGCAACTTTTTTGAGTTACTTTGAGGATCCACATCCACTTGAAAACCACAGCTCACAAGGCCCATGAATGTCTTTCTTTTTTCTAGTCAAGCACAGGACACATAAAGCAAACTGTTTAATGAAATAGCATAAGTAGCAATAGAGCATTTCCCCCATAAACCTGAGGCAAACTCTCCCAGAAATGCACTTACCATCAGTGGAAAGCCCCAGGGCACACATGTGGAGAGGGATATACCTAGGGAATGCCCATGGCAAGAACTAACTGGAGCAAGGAGCACCTATAATGAAGATGCAAAGCCCGGGCCCAGGCACACATACTTGGAGGAGCCACTCATCCCTCTGATAACTGCCAATGTCTTCAGGTTATGTCATCACATTGCTCCCACCGGGACTTCTCATTACTGGTTCAGCAGAATATAGAGTTTCAGCTGAGCATACAGTCTCTGGCAGGCAGTACTCTGATGGTCTCTGCCAAGCAGTGCACCTCCAGTCTGGTCTTTCGGCTGCTCCTAGGTGCTGGTCGTGAGGCCAATGCCAGTTATTACTTCAGTGGGCCTAACGCTGCAGAGTTTCTCTCCGCTGCCAGTTTCTGGCGTTAGTTGGCGGCCCTAGCTGAAGTGACACCTCTTCCCCCAAAAAAAGCAAGAGTGGGTTCTACAACCTCTTTTTCAGTTTAGCAAACTAGCTAAGCAAAACCCCAAAGCACTCAACACATCTATGAATCACCTCACTCTCATGCTCACCAGGGGCAAGATCTCTGTCCCAAGCCTCTATCAGACTTAGGATTGGAAAATCCTTACAACTGCTGCCTAATTCTTTTCTGGGAATCCTGTACCCTAAAACCCACTCCAAAGGGGGGGTTCTGTCAAAGAAACCTCTCTCACAAACATTGTATGAATCTTACGCCTACAATTTTCCTCAACCCCAAATTCCTTTGGTCTCTGAAAAAGGGGCAGTTGGGGATGGGGGAGGTAAAAATAAGAATTAGAAATCCCTAGATATCCACATCACCCTCTACCTCAATCCTCTAATCTAAATTCCTGCCTTTATTCTGTATACACACACACACGCACACACACACACTCATATATGTATCTCTCTCTCTCTCTCTCTCTCTCTATATATATATATATGTCACAGACTTTGAGATAAAGGACTACAATAAGCTCTTAGCCACCTCCCTCCAGGTGGATATTGATCCACAAATTAATGCCAACTAGGTATCATTATTTAACCAGTTCTGAATCTACCATACTACAATATCATCCCACTCACATTACTCCATCTTGCCCACAAAGATCTCTTGAGAGACTCTGGCAACTCCCTTGACAAAATCTAGGTATACAGAGCCTTTCTCTGATGGACCAGCCTAATTAATCCTTTAAGATTATGTACTGCATATGTGTAAATGTGTGCATATGTACGTATGTATCTATCTAGAGATAGATATAGAGTAGATGGATAGATGGATAGATAGATAGATAGAAAGACAGACAGATAGATAGACAGGCAGACAGATAGATAGATAGATAGATAGATAGATAGATAGATAGATAGATAGATAGAAACATATACATATTAGATGCAAGAAGCCACGATCCCTATCCCAGGGAAGTAGAGAAGATAATGACAGGCAATTGGGCAATTTCACAGGGGAAAAGGAGTTAGTATTCAACAACTCCTTAGTATTCAATGCCTCCCTTCAACCAACTGTCAATAAGTAGTCAATAAGCATTTATTAAGTGCCTACTATGTGCCAGGGAACTACTCCTAGAAATAACAGCTGGCATTTATACAGGTTTGCAAAGCACTATGTTATCTCATTTGATCCTCTTAACAACTAACCCTAGATTCTATTATTATCCCCATTTTAAAGATTAGAAAACTGAAGCTAAGAAAGGTAAAATGACTTACCCAGAGTTCTACAATATAGTAAGTCTCTGAGGCAGGATTCAAACTCAGTTTTTCCCAGGGATGTGCTAGGCTTACAAGAGTCAATTATTAAATTTTCAGTTCCACACTTTGGAAATCGGCGAATGTTACACATTAGGGCTTGATTTATTGCTTTGTGGGTTACCTAAACTTAAGAAAATGTTTAAAATGCAGATTAAACTTAAAAGTGTACCCTGCATTTATTTTTCCACAGACCTTGTTGTTAAACATTTATCAGCCCATTCCTGGTTTTTCCTGATTTCAAATCTAAGATTCTATTCACTGTGCCATCTATCCATCCACTAGAAAGAATAAAGAAGGAAACACTTCAAAATAGCTTTTCTTTAATTAGTATTTTATAGTTACACGATGTTTTCATGGAACTCGATCCTCCCAACAACCCCCTGGAGTAAGCAGGATGGGTATAATTATCCCCATTTTACAGATGTGAAGACAAAGTCACACAGCTAGTAAATGGCACAGCTAGAACTAAAACCCAGTCTTCTGACTCCACGTTGAGAGTTGTCTCTACTCCACTAAGCAGATTCTCCTTAGAGAAGCCTCTTTCCTCACTTAGGGTTCTGCTGAAAACTGCTGTTGCTGTTTCAAAGCCATGGAGAAAATGAAGGGGTAGAGATATTCAGGAAGCCTTTTTTTCTTGATCTTCACAAAATATGACAAAGGGGAGAATAAGCAAAGGGAAAGTATGTGAATAAACATGGTCTAAGCAAAGTTTTTAAGACTCGTGTCTTTTTATGCATTTAGGTTTTAGGAAGATGTATATACATAAATGGTGTCTATGTGACATCTACAATTAAAAGGGTTTTTGGGGGGCTTTAACAAAAATAGAAACCACACATGTCATCCAGGTTAATCCACAAACTGATTATGTGACTCAGGGCAGTCCTTTGACCTTCACTGTGTTCTTTAGTCCCCACATCAGTTGGGTTCTACAAAAAGCCTGCCTAAAAACCAGATGCTACATCAAAGCCAAGATTTCCCAGAGGCCAGTCTTACTGGCTTCTTTGAAAAGCACTAAATTTAGAAGTAATGTGCAAATAGAATTACTCAGATTAAACTATTAGTAGTCCGGATGATAATCAAAGGCAAGCAGATGGTACTCTAATGCGTGTTATTGGAATAAATGGAACTTTAAGTATATGATTTGTGTAAAAAAGTTCACTTTATCACAAATTATTTTAGTGGTTATAGTCACATTTTGGTATCTCAAAACAGGCTATCAGATAATAGACATTCAATTAGCCCTGATTCCAAATTAAATTAAATTCAACAAGTATCTATTAAGTACCCGTTAAGGGCCAGATGCTATACTAAGATGGGGAGATACAAATTCAAAAATCCTCTGTCTTCAAGGAGATTACATTTTACTGGCGGGAAACAACATATACAAAATATATGCAAAAAAAGAAAAGTAAGTTAAGGGATTAAAGGGAGTGTTAACCACTGAGAGAATCAGTAAAGGCCCCTTGTAACAGATAGAACTTGAGCTGAGCATGGAGATCTAAGAGGTGGAAGAGAAAAGAAAAACCATTCCAGGCATGGGAAGATAGTGCAAAGGCAGAGTTGGGAGATCAAATGTTGTCCAGACTGTAAGTAGCAGTCCAATCTGATTGGAGTGAAAAGTGAAGAGGTACGATGTGAATTATTGCAATCATGATTAATGCCCTGGAAAACTAAGGGAAAAATGATCCCAGTTTGCTGAGTGAATCCATGCAATGAGGTACTGGATTGTGGCTACGGTAACCATACTGCTTAGCTTCTTTAGTCTTGATTTTAAATATACTCATCCTCTTCATCATACGGGAGGAAATATATCACACAAAAACTGTTGATAAAGTAGCTGTCCCTATTCCCCAGGCTCAATCGCCCAACCTGAGCTTATGCTGTCAGGCTAGGGCTCCTCAGAGTGGTGCCTGCTACAATTACTACTCAGAATTATAAAGCTCACTCTTGCGGACAGCCACAGTTCTACTGCTAAAGAACCTGAGCCCCAACCAGTGTGCTTCTGATTAATAAAACCAGATGATTCAAACACTTAACAAAAAGCAATCATCCAAAAGGCAAAGGAAGAACAACTACTACACATTCCACTTATAAACCTGGTATGTGTTACCCCACCAATACACACAGAGTCTGGGGGCAGTGGGGAGATGGGCACAAAATTAAAGTACCACGGTAGTAAGGCACATGTGTAGAGAGATGTGGCCAAGACAACTCAGCTCTAGAACTGTGGGTCTCAATATCACTTCTCTTTTTTAGAAACTATCCTTAATTGTAACTACCATTCATACAACACTTTAAGGTCTGTAAAGTATTTTTGTAAAGTATCTCATTTGATCCTCACAAACCTGGGAAGTAAGTACCATTATTATCCCCATTTTGTAGATGAGGAAACTAAGGCAGAGAGAGGCTAAATGACTTACCCAGAACCACAGAGTTAATGTCTGAGGACAGATTTTTACTCAGATTTTCCTGACTCCAGTCTATCTACTACAGCCTCTAGCTTACAAAGCTCAATGATGAGTGTGGTATTTATGTTGTACAGGTGACTCTCCTGAGCTGAGCTGAGCTGAGCTGAGCTGAGCTGCTGGGCTACAAAATTGATCTACTGCCTTTCCACCAGTCCAAGTTGGGTGCTCCAGGGCTAGGCTGTCTGCTATATTCCTGGACTAGGTCACTGTAGTACCGCCGTGTTGGATTAGTCTTTTGCTGGGCTAGGCCATTTCTCTGCTGGGATGAGCCTTTTCATGGCTAGCCTTAGTGCCGCTCTCTTTCAGAAATAGGCAGAGGCTCTTAGCCTAGGATTTGTAGAAGCTTCTCCAGTTCCATTTCTTTTTCTTTTTTTTTTTTACATTTCTGAGTATGGGAAAGTTACAGCCTGTTTTAGCAACCAAATCTTCTAAGCAGCTAACAGCATTGCAGAGAAGTTACAGCTTCTCCTTTCTTTCACATAGTTCTTTAACCATCTTTTTTGGTTCTATTCTGGGACTTCTCAGTGAGATATCTCATTCTTGTCTAGCTTATGGTGATTAACCAGTATATTACCAAATCCTCATGCCCGCCAACTATGCCATAACCTGGCAATGTACATTTTTCCAATGATCAGAAAACAGCTCTAGCGTTTAAGGTTCCCCTGATCTCAACTCTCAAATTTTCCCACTGTTCAAATGCAAATGAGCAAGCAAAAAATAAGGAAATGAAGTAGTCACTGCTCTGAGTAAGTACATTTTCTCAGCAGTCTTTGTTTTCTTTTTCTTTTTTTTATATGTGAGTCTCATATTTGTCTTTGTCATTTCCCTTCTTCATCAGCAGAATAATCAAAGTCTGAAAGTTACACCATTACATGTGTAACAAAACCTCTATTCTTCCAGGTGTTTGTCCTGTGCCTGCTATATGGGAGAACTTGTCCGTGATGGTGGAAAAACAGTCCACATAATATTTTAAAGTATAAATTAACATTATTTGTCAACAGGAAAATCCAAAAAAGCAAATGTTTATAACAAAGAATGGATATCTTTTGTCCAATTGTCTCCACAAACCACTGAAATGTGGTATAGTGGAAAGGGCATTGCATTTGGAGTTAAATGAACTGGGTTCAAATCCTACCTTTGCCATTTGTATTTATTTGACCTGAGCAAGTCACTAAATCTCTCTGAACAAGTATTTCCTCATCTCTAAGTGACAAATTTGGAATAAAAATCTCTCCAGTTCTAAATCTCTGATTTTGTGTCTTAAAGATTACAACATTTTGGTAAAGAGGAACCAAATTAATCAAGTCAACAAGCATTAAAATTGTCACAAAGACTACATTTTCTCTTCCTACTCTACAAAACACATTACAGAGGGCTTTGCTTCCCCAGTCTCCTCCCTATCATAGATGTACAAAAAGCAGACCTGTTGGTTCCATGGGACAGAAGGGACATTTTTTTTATTCTGAATTTAACAAACATCAAGGAAAATGGTGTTTCCATATACAGTATAATAGAAAAAGAAGATTGTATATAAAACTGATGATCACTATTATGCAGGATGTCCCAAAAGTCTGAGTGCAATTTTAATATAATATAGCTTAAATTGTAATTAATGAAGTTTAATATAATAGCTTAAAACTTCACTATGACTTTTTTTTTGTTTTCTTCCACTTGGAGGAGCAGGTAGGAATAAGAG
>NW_020954596.1:26887106-26889579 GCF_900497805.2 Vombatus ursinus | reverse complement strand
ACTTACTCTCCTCCTTCTAATGGGGAAAAAAAAAAAGAAAAGAAAAGAGAAGAAAACCACTTGCAGCAAAAATATATATAATAAAACAAATTCCTACATTATCTGCATATTAAATATATTTCTTATTCTATATCTTGAGTCTATCACATGTCTGTCAGTGGGTGGGTAGCATGCTTCAACATTCTTCCTCTGGAATTTTGCTTGTTGTTATGTTGCTTGTAGTTCTTAAATCTTTCAAAGTTGCTTTTCTTTATAAAGTTGTTACTGAATAAATTATTTTTCAGCTTCTGTTTATTTCATTCTGCATCAGTTCATATAAGTCTTCCCAGGTTTCTCTGAAACCAACTTTGTTATCATTTCGTACTGTAAAATAATATACGTTGAAATATTTGAATAATATTCAATATTAATTCAATATTCAATGATATTCAAATATTTGAATGTGTATTATTGTACAGTATGTAATGACAACATAGCTGGTTTCAGGGAAACCTAGGAAGATTTGTATACATTCATATACCATCATTCACTTACCATCATTTGGGCAACTAGGTTGCACAGGGATAGAGTCGACTTGGAGTCAGAAAGACTTGAATTCAAATATGACCTCAGACACTTACTAGCTATGTGATCCTGAGCAAGTCACTGTACCCTGTTTGCCTCAGTTTCCTCATCTATAAAATGATCTGGGGAAGGAAATTGCAAACCACTCTAGTATCTTTGCCAAGAAAACTCCAAATGGGGTCATGAAGAGTTGAAAACAAATGAAATGACTCAACAACAACAATAATATTCCATCATTTGTTAGCCATTTCCCAATTGATAGGCACCTTCTTGGTTGACAGTTCTTTTCTATAACAAAAAGAGCTGTTATAATTTTTTTTTTATATATGGTCCTTTTCCTCTTTTTTTAATCTCTTTGCAGTGTGGGCCTAGAAGTGGTATTTCTGGGTCAAAGGGTTTGTTTGGTTTAGTGACTTTCGGGGCATGGTTCCAGGTTGCTTTCCAGAATAGCTACACCAATTCACAGCTACACCAACTATGTATAAGTGTGTGGCAGAAGGAACACGTAAAAGGAACTCGGTATGTTTTGTAAAAACCTTTAAGCCTATGAAAAGTTATGGCCCAAGTGGGCATCACATGACCTGCTTACTGGTGGGAAAAAAGGACTTCAGGCTATGATTCTACACTGTTTCAACGGTGTTAGTGACAAAGACTTGTTTGAAGAAAAGAAGTCTGTGTTCCAGACTGCTGGGCAAACATTTATGTGAGGCCGAAGATTAATGGAAACTCAAGGACATAGGCGAGAGACTTCAGAGTAGAGGCACCTTGGTCTGCACTGGTGTTTGTGTTGTAACACTGCCATGATGCATCAGGCCATGAAAGAAGGGAATCTTCTCTGGGTCCAGTGATGCTACCTGCTGGCAGTGCCAGAGCTTGGAGACCTCATTGAAGGACAATGGATGCCACCTAGTGGGAGCTAAAGAGAACCACAGGAAGAGTGACAGCTAACTACCTACTACAGGAAACTGCAATGGGTGCCACACTGAGACACTGGAGACCTACCTAGCCACTGGACATGTCTAATGTTATCCCTGTAAAAACTGCTGGTGTAATTATTTTTTGTGAACTTTGATTTGAGTTCAACTAAATTCAATAAGAACTCTGTTTTCCTCAACTTGTAAATAATTTTTTTTTTTTTTCCCTTGTGGGCTTTCAGGAGGCGAAAGGACAAACCAAACATATAAGAAATCTCTCAAAAAAAATTCAGGCACTTCATGTCACAAGGGTTACACAATAAAAATGTGTCCAAAATATTAAAAATCACAAAAGATCAAGGATCAAAGGTTGAAGAAATAACAAAATTATTCACAGAAATGAAGGTGTGTCAACCCACACTGTATTGATATCCAAATTACATAGATGGTGTTTGATACAGACTTCTCAGAGATTAATGATTTGTTGCCAGACTTCCAGACAAAAAACCTACTAACATATTTTGCGTGCTCAAACAAAAATTTACATCATAGTGGTAGCAAGACAAAGTTGCCTATCTCACAGCAATGTGATAAGGAAAATGAATATTTCCAAGTACGGTCATATGTAGGGAATTTCTTTGTCTGTAGTTTGAGGCAGTTTCGTGTATGTCCTAAATTATTTAATTATAAAATGTTATTCTAGTGTCAATATTAGTGTTAAAGGAGAGAAAAGAAATAAATAAATTCATGAATGAGAGGAAGAAAAATTACTAGTAAGAGCTGATTTTTGTTTTGAAAAAAATGACCTTACTTAAGTTAACAAAGAGACTCGGCAGCCTTGGCAGAACAAATAGTTGCCAAGCTCTTGTACTTAGAGCTTATTATATTACCAAAGAAGGGTTTCCTTGGAGACTGTAGACATACCTTGCTTTCGATAGATGGATGGATTAGATAGATAGATAGATAGATAGATAGATAGATAGATAGATAGATAG
>NW_020954596.1:26777383-26887096 GCF_900497805.2 Vombatus ursinus | reverse complement strand
TAGATAGATAGATAGATAGATAGATAGATAGATAGATAGATAGATAGATAGATAGATAGGCAGATAATTTATACTGCCTACCGCATAAGAAGGGCAGCTAGGTGGCACAGTGGATAGAGTAGGCCTGGAGTCAGGAAGACTTGAATTCAAATCTGACCTCAGACACTTACTAGCTGTGTGATCCTAGGCAAATCACTCTACCCTGTTTGCCTCAGCTTCCTTATTTGTAAAATGAGCTGGTAGAAGGAAATGGCAAACCATTTCAGTATCTTTGCCAATAAAACCCCAAAACAGGTCACGAAGAGTCAGACAGGACTGAAAATAACTAAACAACAACACTTCATAAGACTGTTGTAAGAGCCAAATGAGATAATGCAGCTAAATCATTTCGATAACCTTAAAACACTATATAAATATTATCTATCAGTGTCATTATTATTATATATAAAAATCCATGTATCTAAAAATAATAAATCAGAGAGTGGTTGCTTATATCATATAAGTTATTATACTAATAGGACTCTAGAGTTAAAAGAGGCCTTGGAGATCAGCTAATATAACCTCCTCATTTTACACATGAGAGAATTGCGTACCAGAGAGAAGACATGTCCTGCTCAAGGTTTCACAACCAACAACCAAAACAAATGACACTAGAAACCATGTCTTCTGTAGTGCACGGAAATCTCATGGGATCATAGATTGAGAGATGGAAGGGACTTCTGGGGTTATCTAGTCCAAAGTTCTCATTTTATAGATAAGGAAACTGAGGCCCAAGGTCATAGAAGCTAATGAAAATAAGCAGAATCTGAACCAATCTTCTCTGACTTCAAATTCACCTCTTTTTCCACTGTATTAATTTGCCCAAAAAAGATTTTTTTCTTGGAATCTGCATTTTTACATGTCTTGGCTCTTTCTGGGCTTTAGGACTCTGGACCCTATTTTTTCAGGTCTACACAGGCATTGCTGCAGCTGTAGCCAGCCTGATTTGCCTGTCCAAACAAATCCAGGATACATAATCCACACAACACATTTCCTAGGCAAACAAGGTTATTATTGTAATACCTACAAATTTTCTCAAAAGGAAAAGATTGTGGCATCATTGTTTAAAAATTGGACAAATATTAAGGCCATGTATTAGAGGCATACTAGTGTAAAAGAGCAAAACTAAGAAATGAAGGCAAAGGCCTCCAATCCCTGCCTGCCACCTTCAGGACCAGGATTCTAGCTTTCCTTTTGGTCACAGAGCAGTTGTACTGTAAATTGATAAAGCAGCATTTATAATTACTTGTCTTTGAGCCAGTCATAGCAAATGCACACCTCCCTGTGGAAATTCTCTTTGCCAGAAGCATCCATAATCTGTGCAGAATAGGGACGCAGGGATTACACATACCAAAAATAGGTGAACCAGAGCATTCACCCCAGTGCATCACTTGAAAAGCTTGACTTACAGAGGACTTTTGGATGAAGAAATCTTGCCTAACCTAGTTGAACAGGAAAGTATGCACAGATATTTTTCTCTTTGCAACATATCCTACTGAAATTTTCTGGCAAAGTACATTCACAGTATTGTGGCCGAACAGAAATGTCGTTGATCTTTAGGACGTTTATCAAATCAGAGGATTTTAGAGTTGGAAAGTTTCTAGAGATTATCTAGTGTGGTTATGTGCCTAAGGTCATATAGGTAAAAAAGCACTAAAGTTCATATTTGAACCCACGTCTTTCATACAAAATATACTTCACAAAAACAAAATTAGAACTTTTAAAAAAAATAACTTCCATATTTTGTGTAAGGTTTCAAAAATCCCCAAGAAAGCAAAAATTCAGATATATTTTCTTTATTAAATATAAACTTGATAATGACAGTGAGTTAGCAATTAGACCTCTAGCATAGGCATGGCTGTTACCTTCTGTCTCTTTCAAGTGTCTGGGGTCCCCTAAGAGGTTTCGAGGCAGAGTACCAAGGCCACTAGACCTCAAGTCACAGTACCACATCCTAGCTCTGACACTAGCTCTAGAACCAAACTGCTTACTCTCTATTAGCCTGGGTTTACTCATTTGCAAACAGAGATCACAGAGCTTGCATTGCCTACTTCACAGGGCTATGGAAAGCATTAGATAAACCTTGAGGTGCTATAAAAATTTGACATATTAATTACACTCAAGGACTCTGGCTTAGCATCCTCAAATGCAAAACTTGGAAGAGATCATTTAACAAAAATAGCAGAGAAACCACCAGAATCAGAACTATCCCACCCACTGAAAGTTTCCAAGTTTAGATGGATAGGTCACAAGGTATTTAAAGGCAGTATCCTGGATTCATTCTATTCCGTGGTTAATACAGCAAATAGGCAATCTTCTTTAGCAGGGCTTTTAAAAATTGCAACTTAGTATCTTAAAGATTGAAGTTCAGAGAAAAAGGAATGGCTATTGGTATAACTGAAATGGGCCACCACATATCTGAATGAATCACTGAATAAATTAAGCATTATATTAAGTGTTTACTATGTGAACTCTCAAAGCCTGAAATACCACTATTAGGGCTTGATTCCTTTGACTTCAAATATTAATTATCTGGACAACATACTAAAAGCAGAGATATCACCTAGCCCACAAAGGTCTGTATAGTCAAAGCTATGGTTTTTCTAGTGGCAGTGTATGGCCATGAGAGTTGGACTATAAGGAAAGCTGAGAGCCGAAGAATCAACACTTTCTCGAATGTGACACTGGAGAAGACTTTTGAGGGTCCCTTGGATATCAAGGACATCAAATCATTCAATACCTAAATAAATTAATTCAGGCTATCTACTGGAAGGTCAAATACTGAAGCTGAAGCTGAAATACTTTGGCCACATAATGAGAAGACAAGACCCACTGGAAAAGACCATTGGATGGACAGTATCATGAAAACAAAGAACATGAACTTGGTCAAACTTTGAGAGAAAATGGAAGATAGAAGGGACAACAAAAAAATACTTAATTCCTTAAAATACAAATATCCTGGTAAAGATAACACATTAAATCCTTTGTTGTACATTATCTTATCAGCTTGCTTTCCAGTGATAGCTAGCTGAGAGCAGGCTTCCACAGGAAAGGAAAATTGCAGAGTTTAGTTTTGATAAAGTTACGGGTGGAAAAAATGATATAAAATACAGGTTGCTGCTAGGAAATTGCAATCGAGGTGGGGTGCCACAGTAGAAACCCTTGGGCATGGGTTTCTCAATACCATGGTGGAAGGATGCCACAATGGGAAGGAAAGAAACAGAGAGCTGGAGGGACCAGTTTTTGTTAGGACTAGCCCTGTCTGAGAACCTGAAGAGCGGGCATAACAGAAAACTTGAATTTTGTTGCTCCTCCTCCAGCACTCTGTGTGTGTGTGTGTGTGTGTGTGTGTGTGTGTGTGTGTGTGTGTGTGTGTATGCAATTTGGGAAAACTGCATATAGTTATTATATGTTGTGGAAGTGGTAAGCTGTAATACTACTCTGGTTAGGAGGGGGGCCTCAAGAAGCATAGCAGACAATTAAGGTAGAAGGACTGATACCAAGCCAATAGTTGAGTAGGGCGGAGTGGGAAGAAAATGAACACTCATGCATACAGGAGAAAGGAAAGATGCTTGTAAGTAAAATGCCAATACCAGGATAGCAGCTCTAGGCTAGCTAGCCCCAGGTCTAATGTTCTCATTTTGATAGTGGAACAGATTCAGCTAAGTTTTGTACTCTTCAATTATTGCCAAATTTAAAGAAATCTCAGAATAATATTTCTGGCATCTGTAATATAATCATTCTAGAATTCTCTGGAAGTTTGTGGGTTGTTGTTTGTTTTGTTGTTGTTGTTATTTTAACCTTTCTCCAAATTGCTAATAAATTTCTGGCTTTGATGCAAGGAAAAAGAGGTGAACATTTATACAAATTGGATCCTGGTAGGTGAGGAAGAATATAAAAGGGGGCAGTTCCCAAGAGTTTTCCGAGAGCTTGCAGGCATCACTAATTCATTCAAAAAAGGTGTTAAGTGCTTATCACGTATAAAGCACTGTGTTATGCACCAGAAACACAAACATGAAAGAAATGGGCCCTGAAAACTCTGAGAACTCTGATTCTGGAGCTCCTTTTACTTTTTTCAGACTCAGTACAGTCATTTGAAGCAATCAGTTATACAAAACACAACCCGAGCCCCCATCAATACAACATTTGTTACAGCAGTTCATGTAAGAGTAACAATAATACCAAAAACATTTCATTAGACAGTATAAATAACAAGAGGGAATCAAGGAGTAAAATAATTCTCTGCCTCCCTACCCCCCACAGTCCCATAGAGCATAAAGTATAACTAGACATAGTAGACATACAGCATAACTCCTTTATAATGGGAAGGGAACTGTCACTTTAGAACTCAAAGCTCCAATGAAAGGAACTTAGGTTTCAGTGCTTTTTACTTCATGAAAATATTTAGAAATTTCTCAGCAGAAGCTGAAGAACTGCTGGAGGGTTGAGGCAGGTTATAAATCTATAAAGCTTTGACCCGAGGAATGCAAATATTCTGCCAGGACTTCAGAGTTTAGAGATATCATAATATTGCCATTCCACATTAACTATTCTTCCATTCCTCTTGCTCTGACCTATGACCACAAACAGATTGCCTCTCTATCTCTGCTCTCTTTTTCAAAATCTCCACTAGTCAGAGCCTTCAAGTGATGACATTCATACTCTGCAACCAGACACATCATTTGAAAGAAGGAAAGGATGCTGAAAGATGGAGATGAGAAGGGAGCTTACTCCACTGAGGCAGGGGGGAAGACGGCATATCGAGTTCAGAGAACAGCAAGGAGTGCAGTATGACTGGAATGTAGAGTACTTGAAGAGGGGTAATGTGAAATAAGGCTAGAAAGGTAGGTTGGAGCTAGACTGTGGAGCTCAAAGTATGAAAAGCCCAGACTTTCCTAAGATCACAAAGATTAAAAAACGAAATAGCCAGGACTAAAACCCAAGTTTTCTCTCTCCAAAGCTCTGGTTGCCTCAATTTCTTTTTTGTGTTTGTGTGTTCCTCCGTGTGGGTCTAGAATGTTGTTGGGTACCACCCCCTCTCCAGTAACAGGAGTGACATTCTCAGTGATTGAAGATAATTATCAGGATCACAAAGAAAAGGCACTGGAGCGTTGCGAGGGCAGGAGAAGAGAAAGAGGGGAGGATATGACAAACCATGATCTGAAAAGATAATGTTAATGGCTTGCTGGGGTCAAGCCTAAGAATTTAAGCATAAGGAATCCAGAGGACTAAATTGTTGTTATTCAATTTTTTTCAGTCATGTCCAACTCTTCATGACTCCATTTGAGATTTTCTTGGCAAAGATTCTGGAGTGGTTTGCCATTTCCTTCTCCAGCTCATTATATAGATGAAGAAACTGAGGCAAACAGGATTAAGTGACTTGCCCAGGGTCACACAGCTAGTAAGTGTCAGAGGCCAGATCTGAACTCATGAAGATAAGTCTTCCTAATTCTAGGCCTGGCACTCTATCCACTGGGCCACCTAGCTGCTGTGTGACTATGCGATAGCCATTTCATTTCTCCAGGCCTCTGTCTCCTTATCTGTAAATTCAAGGTACAGGCTAGGGGGCTAGACTAAATGATCTCTAAGGTCCCTTCAAACCCTAAATCTGCTGTGCCAGGCGAGGTAAAATAGAGAAAAGCTGCTTCAGTAAGTCATGGTGGCTGCTCTGTGGGCACTCTGGCGGAGACAGGGCCCTTGCACGGTGGTGGCATGCTGACCACACCCCTTTGCTTGTTCAGCTGTTTCTGTTCTGCTGCAGACCTTGACAAATGTGAGGGGGGGAAGATTTTTTTTAAAGGAATTCTATTGCCCATGTGTTGTGCCCCAAGGAGTACAATGCATGGATTACAAATGCAGAGGTTGCATGTTGGTACAGAAAGGCATAGAATGCTTTGGACAGTGTTGTGAGTTTTAAAATCTGGGGTCATAGAAGCCCCTCTCTTGCCCAACTTCCCAGAGAGTACAGGGGCCCCTTGGATGGCATTTGGACTTGAACCCAACATGCAAATGTATACAAAGTAACAAGGAGATGAACATGTTGAGCTAAGACAATGAGTCGCAGTCTAATGAATACAACTTTGTAAGAAACAGAATTATTGGGCCCCAATTCCATTCATGAAATTACTTCTTAGCATAAGTCAAAAACAGTACAGTTTAATGGAATAGATTTTAATACTGAGAAGGGTCAGTTTCACCAACATAAATCAAACACACACACACTTAAATGAATAAAAACCAAATTAAATATTCAGCAAGCCTGAAATACCTCATAGTCTTGACTGCACTGAAAAGTCCATTATCCCAACTCTAGGCTTTCAACCCCAGCAGCTGCTTTCCTTCTTCTTTTAATATATACATACATTTTCCTGAGGCTGCTCCACCATATCTAGCCTCCTTAAATTCCAGAGAAAGGGGGAGGGAGTAGCTATTGCCTTACATCAGCTATTTCAAAGG
Organism: Vombatus ursinus; assembly: GCF_900497805.2. Taxonomy (NCBI): domain Eukaryota; kingdom Metazoa; phylum Chordata; class Mammalia; order Diprotodontia; family Vombatidae; genus Vombatus; species Vombatus ursinus. The sequence continues at coordinate 26,880,601 of NW_020954596.1, read as the reverse complement.
ATATTAAAGTATGTTGCATTTTTTTCTTTGTTTAAAACATCATCACAGAAATGTTCCCAGATAATTTTGAAGCCTTCCATAGGAGACTCAGTAGATCTCATCTATTTCATACGATGAAGAACTCCCCGGTTATGTACATACTGCTTGTTATTATCTCCTTATAAACGAACTCTTCATCAACTAATAAGAAGTAAATTTGCAAAAACAAACCAAAAGAGTATGGATTTATGTGTGTTGGGGGTGGGGGAACAGAAAGAGAATTAGAGGGCTTATCTAATTTAACCCCCCATTTTCCAGAAGATAAAACGGTAAGCCAAAGACATGAAGCAACTAGCCCCTAAGATAACACGGGTAGTAAATACCAGAGTAGGGATTCAAACCCAGGTCCCCAGCTCCAGTGATCTCTTCACGGCTTTACTTTTGCACTTGTACTAACTCTTTCAACTCTCTCTTCACTGATTATATTCTTTTCTCATTTTGCTAAAGAAGTAGAACATTCTTATTTTTTTTAAATTAAAACAAAATATTATTATAATTGTGATCTTACGTGTGCCAATTTTGCAAGACCTGCTTCGGAGGCCTTTTGCCCCGAAACCCCACTCCAGGCTTCCATTCAGATATCATATTCTAGCTACAAAGTACTTTACATACATTATTTCATTTGGTATTCTTAATAAATCCTAGGAGGTGAATTAAAAAGGTATCACTACTCCCATTTTGCTGATGAGGAGAAATTCAGGGGTTAGTCCAAGGTGACACTAATAAGACACAGAATCAGAACTTAAAAATTGGAGAGACATCTAGGAATCATTGAGTTAGACTTCCTAGAAACCCCAACTGCAACAAAACCAACAAATGGCCAGCAAACTTCTGCTTGAAAGAGAGTGATGCAGAATTTGCTACTACAAAAAAACCCCATTCCCTTTCCTGATGACTCTAATTGTAAGAAAGCTCTCCTTTATACTGAGCCAAAACTACCTTCTTGTAACTTCTACCCACTTATCCTTTTTTTGTCCTCTGGTTCAAGCAAAATATGCCTAATCTCCCTCCCATATGACAGACGGCCCTTCAGATATTTGGAGACGGCAATCATGTCTCTCTTTCTAGGTTCAATTGTTTGAGGTGGAAAATGGGACCTAATTTACTGTTTCCAATGCACTTCCCTGGTTTGTCTTCCTAATTCAACTGGCCCTCATCTGGAGGAAATTCTCCCTCTAGCCCATGATGTTTTCTAGTCTAATTCAAGAGGTTTGTTTAAATCCCACTTCAAAGTCTGCTTTCTTCTAATGAAGAGTTGATGGAAATATCTTCTTTCTTTCAGTAAACAATAGCAGAACCACATTTCAGTAAATTCCAGTATAAAATTACCAAACAATAAAGCATTTTTCTCTGTATCATTTTTCACATGAAACAATAGCATCTCAAAAGAGGCTTATGAGTAACGTGAAGAACAAAGGTGAAAGCAGACTACAGCAGACTGGTTGGCTGATGCTGAAAGCCAAGGAGGCCTGAAGCATAGAATCAATCAATCAACAAGTCTTTCACACAAAGTCAAGGAAAGGAGGTTATGGTTGTTGTGTGAATGCAGTGAGAGTCCTCTCCTTTGGTCCCAACAGAAAGGATCAGTGGATGTGGAGCTCGAAGGGATCTTGGAGATCACCTAATCCTCCCCCTTCAAATGCTTTTTGAAAGGGCATAATATGCAGATCTGCAGGTACCTGATAAAGGAAGAAGCAGAAAGGGGTTTTCTAGATGTTATCCTTTGAAGTCACCTTCAGTGGTTTAAAGCACAGTCTCAATGAAAACAATTGGGAATTTTGCCCCCATGGAGGGGAAGCACCCATTTTGTGAAAGAGCTCTGGGCAGGGAATCGGGCAACCTTGGTTCAAGACCCAGCTCAGTTACTGTCAGGCTTTGTGGCCTTGGACAAGTCTTTTAAAATTCTACCTACTATTGTTTCCTCTGTCAAATAGAAATAGTTTCCTTAACTAATATACAGTGAGCCCACAGATGTGATCACACTCTGTTGCTGTTCAGTTGTTTCAGTCGTGTCCTACTCTTTGTGATCCCATTTGGGGGTTTTCTTGGCAAAGATACTAGAGTGTTTTGCCATTTCCTTCTCCAGCTCATTTTACAGATGAGGAAACGGAGGTAAAGATCGTTAAGTGACTTGCCCAGAGTCACACAACTAGTAAGTGTCTGAACTCAGGTCTTCTTGACTGCTGGCCTGGCACTCTATCCATTGTGCCACCTAGCTGTCTGAATCACATTATGTCAATGCATTATTATTAAGTACAAAACTGAATGCCTAAAGAAAAGGAAAAAGCTTCCTTAGCATCCCACTAAAAGAACATATCTGGTCAACTGTTCATGTGAACCTTTTTTTTTTTTTTTTTCAGTTAAGTAACAGTAAAATGGGCTTTATTTTTTGGAGGGCCCAAACCACTATTATAAGTAATTCCTAGGGAAGAAATTCTCTCTGCCATACAGGTGTATAGCATGTCCTCCAATCTATATTCTTGGAGAATTGTCAACAGGACTAAGAGATTAAATGATTTGCCCAGGGTCCCATGGAGAGTAGGTGTCAAAAGTCTTCTGGACTTGAAGGCAACCTGCCTATCCACTAATTCATTGTTGCCTCTCATCTTTGTAGTATTGATTTAAAAAAAAATAGCCTGACTTTTCGAAAGAACACCAGTAGGATAAAGTTTGAAACTCCTTTGCATTAGTAGCTAAAAGCAGAAGACACAGTTTCTGTCTTGAAGAAGCTTATGATACATGGAGAGACTGTGTGGCATAAAGACTAGAACGTCAGAAAAACCTGCATTGCACTCCTGCGTCAGACACTTAATAGGTAGTTCACCCTAAATAAGTCATGTGACCTCTCTTCAATCTGTTGGTTGATAGAGCTTCAATTTCCTTCTCTGTAAAATGGGAATCATAGTATCTATAGCCTTTACTGTTTAGGGCTGGTATAAGAATAAAAGAAATAATGTATGCAAGACGTTTTGTAAACTTAAAGTGTTAAGCCTATTACCATCATTACTATTGTTAGAGGGGACAGAAAAAAACATGTGGAAATAGAAGTAAGAACATAGGGATTTACAAAGGAGCTGTAAATTAATATAGCTGTAAGAAATAGATAAAGTGCTGAGAAGATGGAGCAAAAGCTATACATGGTGATGTGAAACAAGATTTGGAATCAGAAAACGTAGGTTCGAATTACTTACTGGGTGATGGAGAAATAACTTTATCTCTCTTATCCTCAGTTTCCTCAACAGTGAAATGAAATAATGAATGTAAAATGTTTTGCAAACCTCAAAGTGCTATATAAATGCTAGCTATTATTGTAAATATTATGAGGGCATTGGATGAGATAATCCTATAAGGAAGCCTATAAGGCTTCTTCTACTTGTAAATCCTGTGATTCTAAGTTGGACAGGGATTGTTGCACAGATGAAGCTTTTCAGCCATTGATGAAGAAGGTATAGGACATAGAAAGGTGGAAAGGTGAGATGTTTTCTAGTTGGGAAGCAAAGGAAGTAGAGGGATGTTGGTAAATGTTTAACAGCTGACTCTCCAGAAAACATGAATTCATGACACCCTTTTAAGGTTAATCAACATTATTAACATCTTTTCTTACTCTTTCTTAAGTTTAGACGACCAACAAAACAATTAATCAAGCCATGATCTGTAGCCCTCGCTTGTTTCTAAGCTGGTTCAAGTTGGCTCCAGCACATCCCTATAGGGAAGGCACAGCAAAACAGGAATCCAGAAGAGGGAGACAAGCAAAGCATGTGCTGAGGAGAGCAGGCAGATTTGCTACCTGTCACAGAATCTGAAACAGAACGGTAGAACAACAAAAAAGGTTGACTTCTAGGTCATACTGGAGTGTTTGGCCATTTCCTTCTCCAGCTCATTTTACAGATGAGGAAACTGAGGTAAAGATCATTAAGTGACTTGCCCAGGGTCACACAACTAGTAAGTGTCTGAACTCGGGTCTTCTTGACCTGATCGGTGAATTTGTTGTTGTTCCCAGAGGTTTAAAAATCATCAAGTCACATTAAAAATTAAGTATGTGCACACATACTCAAACACACACACACACACACACACACACACACACACACACCTCAGACATGACTGGTATTAGTTCTCTGGTGGATTTTCATTAAACCATGGAGAAAAGCCTGGATGATTTATTTTTAAGTGAACACAACCAAATTGTGAGAATAGATGCCACTATGTTATCCAACAGTAAGATAAAACACTTTCTAGTACTGAAAATTACTCAAATCCAAAGATTCCAAACATAATCACAGCCTATTTTTATAACTGTTTATTCAAGTGTAAGAACTAAACTGTATCTGACTACGTTTGTGAGGGGCACAGATCCAACAACATGAAATGATAAAGTGGTTCATGCCGCGTATGAATCAACAACAGAAGGAACAAGAGACTGGTGTGATTACCAAAAAGTTTAGCAGAGCTGATAATGGCAATTTTAAAAGTATAGTACATATGTATATGTGTGATTTACAGATACAGATATCCATACAGATATCCATATCCATATACACATACAGTGGTGATGAGTCTAGACTTGGAATCTGTCACACTAATATCTGAGATTCCAGTGTTACAAAGGACACTGCTAGAATTGGGTGAATTTTCTCACTTGTCTTGACTAGTATGTTCCCACCCAGGAAAATCTTTCCATAAAAATTATCCAGGAAGTTAAGACTTTCATCCTCTGATGAAATATAATGGGCTATTTGAAATGTTTTATGTTTTCTTATATTTTTAAATATACCTTTGAATACCTTTTGTCCTAAGTATTTTCTTAATCCTAGGCTGCCTTCTTTCCATATGCCTTGCTATCCAAACCAGTGATCATGCCCTGGTGGACTTAATCCTTTCATCTCTGGAACTTTTACCCTGGGACCCCAATACTCTTGGTGAATGCTTCACTGTAGCCTACTATACCTAAACCAGCCTTTCTTACCCTAGCAGTGTGAGTATCCCTCCTCTCACTTTTTAGTTCTAAAACCATAATCAAATTAATTTTGCCATTCTATTGAATGAATGAAAAAATACTTATTAAACTCTTACAATGTGATCAATGCTGGGGATACAAATAGAAAATTAAGACCATCGTTATTCTCAAGCAACTCACATTCTCTTAGAAGCAGACAACACATAGAGAGAACTCCCTAGAGAGGGAAGAAGAATTGTTGTTTTGACTCTTTTTGGGCTTATACAGGAATCTTTTTGCATCTTTTGTCAGGTTAAGTGAAGCCCATCATATATTCTATGTATTATTAGCCTGAGTACTTACATTGAAACTGAAAGCCCTTTATGTTTCCTGTAGACACCTAGTCCCTCAGCTTGCTGAGGGTTAATTATTCACACCCTAACCCCAAACTACACCCTGGGAATCCTCAACCACCTCCAGCTAATTATGGATGGAAAACAGAATGCATTATTCAGAACATCTTTAACTCAGTGTAGCCTAGATGGAAAGGGATACAGTCCAGAAGAAAGAAAACAAAAGCCAGCTGTAATGTACAGACCTCAATGGGCATTGCCTCAGACAAACTGAGACCTGAGAAAGACCTTAGCTTAAAAAGACCATGGTGTCCCCTGCAACAGGGCCATCTCCAGTCTTCCTGATCTATATCTCATCACTGGACCCAGATGGCTCCTGAGGAAAGGGTGAGGCTGGTGACTTTGCACAGCCCTCCCTCATTTAAATCCAATTCACTTGCAAGTCAAGACATCACCTTCCTAATGTCATGGTCCTCTTCGAGAAAAATAACAAACAACAACAGCCCCCAAAACTGGTAGAGGCATTTACAAATGTCATCCCTTCAAGTCACAGCTTCTCCTCCAGGGTGCTTTTTGGAGATATCTCCTAGGCCTGACTGGGTCATAAAGGGCCATAACAGATGCAACTCACCACCACATCCACATGTGGGGGGGGGGCGGGGAGAAGAGTCTTCAGGAAACACCATCAGCTTCCTTAAGATAGAGGCTTGGGGGGCAGGGAGGGGAGAGGGGAGAAACAGGTTAAACCAAATAGTCCGTTTCTCAAATCCATTCCCTTTAGTTTTGTTTCCTAAGCTCCTAAAGATTTCCTGGACCGCATCTCTGTTAGGGGCAACCAGTTTTCCTGCTCCTCTAACGCCTTTTGGATTTCAGCGATCCATAAAGTACCCTGATACCAATTCAGTCTGGATTTTGTTTATTCTTGTTCTCCTCTCTACTTGTGCATTACCTCTTCTGTTCTAGGTGGGCACCCTTACTCAGCTCTGCAATTTGCTTAATCACCTGCTTTGCCAGCTCACCCTTTGGTGGAATATGACATTCTGGGCCTTCTTATTAAGTCAGTTCTAATTCTGTTACTGCAGAACTGGCTAGCCAGAGCAGAAATCAGTCAACTAGCATTTAGTAAGCACCTACTATATGCTGGGCATTGTGCAAACTGCATAACTAACCAGCTAGGAATTCAATCACTTCTACACCTCAGGGTCATGAATCACTAGCCACACTTGGGCCTCTCCCTTAGGAGGGTGGATTCTGTAGGCTCTGAGTTTTAATCAGAATTTATAGATAAAAATTCATGGGTACCAGAGCATCAACGTATTTTCCCTCTCCCTTTTACCACTCTTCCAATAATTGGGCAAGTTCATTTTACCAGCCTCACAAAACAAATAAGTGCAACTGTGAAGTAGGGAGACTGAAATTGTCACTGGCCAAAATGAAACACGTAACAATCTCCCAACAGATATGTGTAATAAAAACAGGAATTCCTCCTTAGCTTACCTTTTGTTTTACCTTAAATTTATTTTTATGCTAAGCAGAAAGATCTAAAGATATTTAACGTTAATTTAGATAGTTATCCATAACAGAAGGGTTTGACTTTCATTCAAATTTAGGAGCATAAAAGAAATTATATAATCCCAGCCTTGGGTACTCTGCCTGGCTTTTGCTAGGTAAGTACTGATTTATTGTTCAGTCAAATCAAACTCTTTATAACCCCATTTGGAGTTTTCTTGGCAAAGATGCTGGAGTGGTTTGCCATTTCCTTCTCCAGCTCATTTTATGGATGAGGAAACTGAGGCAAACAAGGTTAAATGACTTGCCCAGGGTCACACGGGTAGTAAATGTCTGAGGTTAGATTTGAACTTGGGAAGATGAGTCTTCTTCACTCCAGGCCCAACACTCTATTGATGGTACCACCTAGCTGTCCTGGTGCTGTCAGCATATAGTATCCTAATGTGGAAAAATGTCTGTAGCTACTATACTCAAGCAGACTAAGATTAAGATGGGTTGAAAGGCCCTAAACAGATGATTCCAGAAGACAGTAGTAGCAAGGAGTTATACCCTGCATCAGAGGGGTCGGTCGGAAAGTCAGCAACTATTTATTAAGTGCTTATTAGGTGGCAGAGATTGTACTAAGGACCAACCACACAAATAAAAGAAAAAAGAAAGATAGTCCCCACCCTCAAGGAGTTTACATTCTAACTGAGGAAAATAACATAAAAAGAAGCTGAAAAGTAAGGAGATGGGGATGAATAGGAGTGTGGAAGGTGGCATGGTAGATAAAGAAGCCCAGAGAGTCAGGAGCAGAACCAGGAGAGGGATAAAGGACTGAACATCTGGCTTGGGTATTTTCCCATTTTAAATGGGGGTTCCAAGAGGAACTGATCAATTAGAGGAAGGGATTGTAAGGGCAAAGGGATCTTCCATGGTGAGAAGGCAGTTGAGGCATGGTGGAGAAAGAAGTCTAGAGAATCAGGAAAAAAATTCAGAGAGGAATGAAGGCGTCACTCAGAGCTACTCTCATTTGGGATTGCAGGGCCAACTAGGACTGGTGAACAACATATGCCCAGTGCAGATACCAGAAGGGGCTCCTGAAACTATCATTTTGAGCGGATCCATAGATCTCCTTGAATGGGGTGGGGGAGGGCAAGGGAGGGGGAACTATTCTGGGACTCCGAGTGGGGAGTGCCCCAGATTAAAAACCCCACAAGATGAAATAAAAACAAAATAGCATGACTTCAAAATTACAGAGATGGTATCACATTACTTCTTAGGTTAGATGATCTTATCGCTTTCCACTCTTCCAGCTTCCCCAATGGACATGGTTCTGACATATATCTCTCAAGCCCTTTTTCTTTCCTTCCTTTTCGTAAATGTACCCCAATCCAAATGTCCTTTCTTTCATTATGTGAGAACATCAGTAAGTTCTTTCTCTTCCCTGAGACTAATCTGTAAAATGGAGATAATAATATATATTCAACTTCTCTCTAGGGTTGTTGTGAATTGCATGTTGTAAACTTTAACGGGTCAAATAAGTGTGCATTATTTTTGTTCTTTTCCTTTACCAAACTGCATCACCCTGCAGTGGCACAGTCTCATTTCTGGCCTTGACTTCTCTTTCCTCAATCCTCATTTATTCCCTACCTGAAGTACAGCCTTCCTCCACCCACACACCACATATTTACCCTGTTCAACACAATTCCTAACCACACCCAACTACAGTAAATTGGCCTAAAAGGGTCAGCCAGAGGAAGTGGTGATAAGGCTCAAATATCAACCTACTAGGTACATTTGAGCAGGCTCCTTTTCTTTGTTCCTTTTCTTATGCCTTTCTGGAAGGCAGGCACAAGTTGGCGAGTACCATAGTTTTAGAAGCTTTTACGAATTAGGAATTTCAAATTTTGTGCTGAATTAGCCATATAGCTAGAAGCAATTCTTATTGTTCCTAAAAGCATATTAAGAAAAAAAAAACAACTGGTGTAGTCTCATTAAGGTCAGGTGAAAGGCAGTGAATAATTTGGAATGTTGGTGTTGCTTTAAGTTTGGATAAACTATTTAAGTTTCTAAAAACTGAAAATGAAAGTCCACAGGCTTTGCAAACTATATTAGTTTCTCCTGCAGCTATTGGTGGGTATGTGAAAAAGTCAATGTTTGGTGCAAATCTGAAATGGGCTGGTAACTCCTCCCCCAAATTTATATTGTTGGCCTCTTACTGCCCTGCCCTGCCCCATGACTTCATTTAGCAACTCACAGCATAAAGCTCACAGAAACATGGCACTGCCTTCATGATCCTCTGCTAACTATGCCATGGAGCTAACCCTTTAAAATAAGTCAAGAGACTAGATAGTAATGACTGTCACCGATGTGTTTAGACAAAGTATGGCTAGAGGATCAATTCCAGAGATCAAACAGCCTCTAGAGGATAATGAAATATCCCATGATGACAAAGAAAATTTAGTTTGGTCCATGAGGTGTTCCCAGTTCCTGCCATTGTAGACAGCTCTTGAAAAAAACCTAATTATAATTCTAAGTTACTAATGGTTGAAAAGTTGATGCATTATAATTAGGCAACAATATTAATAGACATCGTGTTGGTTCTCCAACAAAGGTTTCCACAGACAGATATATCAAAGTGAACACTGTGGCAAACTGAAGCCATTTATTTTAGAATTGGTATATAAACTTGCAATCCATTCACATTACTGCAATTACTGAATTGCCAAATCTATCATATTAGAATAAGGAGGCTTTCAGAAATCAAACCAGAGCTATTAAAGTGGTCACCTAGCATTCTCATTTCTCAAAAGGAATCCATAGTAGTGGCCAAAAAGAAAGCTTTTATCATCTTGGTTGGAAAGCTTAATCAATGATGTAACAAAATAAAATTTTCTAATTACTGTTGGGAGTTTTGCCAGACTTACTTTCTTAGATCTTTTTGAGAAATTGTTAAAAAAAAAAAAAAAAAGTTCGCACAAATGCTGACTTTGTAACTTAAGAAAATTTGCAAAACTGTTTTTCAATTCAGGTTGCACCTACAGTCATTAAAATGTCTAAAAAGTTCACCTTTGTGACTGAAATGTTCAGCGGAAGCTAAGTTGGTCTATTTTTTTTTTCCTATTAAGGTAACAAAAGGATATTTTTGGTATTTTGATGATAAGAACATTTTCAACCGCTGTCCCTAAAATGAACATGTTATGAAATATCAAATTCATCATTCAAGTTATGATCAATTAGGGCACTCTAAAGCAAAATAAGTGTTTTGCAATTAGCAACTGATGTCCAAATAAAGAAGAAAAGTTGAACGAATGCATGAAAGACTTTAATGAATGACAGAACAAGGAATGAACAGATGAGGGGCACTTTTGTGTGTATGTCTCTGAAACTGTCACAACTTTAAGGAGAAAAAAAGGCTGAAAAGAACTATCAGCTTCTTCCAAGTGATCCTTTTTACTGTGTCCTTTCCTTATACTCAGTAAGATTTGTGTGTGAGAGATATCATTAATGGACACATTTTTTCAAAGTTGCCTGGCTTAAAGATTCTGTATCACTGAACATGGTGAAACTGCAAGATACCAGGAATTCAGTGCCCAGTAGTAAGCTCTGATGTCTTTTGTCAACTTCCAAGTCTATCTAGTTCCATCCTTTGAGAGGATCCCTAAGAGGTTGCCTTCAGGGTGTCCATGATCTTCAGCATCTGCTGCTGTCTTAAATAGTTCTAGTTCTTATAGTAGATACTTTTAGCTCTACTCCCCAAACCTTCACTAAAAACACAAACAAAACCAATAGGTTATACCTTCATTTGAATACGAAGCACTGGGTTGCAAATTAAATGATTTCTGGTCATTTTAAAAATGAGAAAAACAAGCCCAGAAAAATGAAATGGCTTGCCTTCGGTCACGTGGTAAGAAAATAGAAGAGCCAAGACTAGAATCCCGGTGTCCTGTCATTTGTTCCTAGATGATGATGATGCCTTTAATCACACCAGTTTATTCTCATCTAAAAGTGGCTTCCAAGGCAATCCATGGCATTTCAGATAGCTGGAACTGCCTTAAGTCAAGTCTAAATCTGCCTCTAAAATTCCTGCCCACTTTTCCTGGTTCTGCCCCCTTGAGGTCAAAGCAGACTAAATCTAATCCCTCTCTCAGTTGATAACCTGTCAACTAATTGAAGATAACTATCATGCCCATTGCCCCAAACCTTCCCTTCTCTATGGTAATCCTCCCTAGTTACTTTAGTAACTTGACATATTACATGATCTCCAGACTAACCATTCTGGTTACCCTCTCCTCTGGACTCTCTTTCACTCACAAATGTGCTTCTTAAAAAGTGGAATCCAAACCGAATAAAATATTCAGATTGGTTTGACTAAAAAGAGGGGAACTCTCACCTCCCTAATTCTGGAAGCTATGCCTCTTAGTTAGATTTTTTGCCTGCCTTATTACACTGTTTACTGATCTTGACCTTGCAAATTTACTAAAACCGCCAGATTACCAGATAGTTTTCATATGAATCAATCAATCAATATTCATTAAGCCCCTATTATGTGTTAAGTAGTACTATTGGGCAGCTAGGTGGTACAATGGATAGAGCCCCAGGTCTGGAGTCAGAAGACCTATTTCCTGAGTTCAAATCTGGCCTTGGATACTTATTAGTTGGGCAACTCTGTTTGTCTCAGTTTCCTCATCTGAAGATGAGCTGAAGAAGGAAATGGCAAACCACTCCAGTAGCTTTGTCAAGAAAACCCAAATGGGGTCAGGAAGAGTCAGAAATGACTGAACAATAATATTACATACCAGACACTATGCTAAGCACTTGGGTTACAAAAAGATGCAAAAGACAGTCCCTGCCCTCAAGGAACTTTCTAGCCACACCTCTCCTATTTTGTATTTTTTAAGTTGATTTTTGAACCCAAGCATAAAACTTTACATTTATTCCTATTAAATTTTGTCTCATCAGATTCAGTCAAACATCCTGTCCAAGACGGTGTCAGCTGATGTTGTTATTCTGTGATTCTGTAATCTTTAAGTACAGGAATGAGACTTAGAGAACTTTAATTGCTTGAATAGAATTACGAACAGCCTGTCAAGATCTTTTTGGATTCTGACTCTGTTATCCACATACCAGTCATCCTTCCCAGCTCTGTGTCATGTGCAAATCTGATCAATATGCTATCGCTGTCTTTATCCAAATCACTGATAAAATGTTAAACAGCACAGTGCCACAAACTCTGCCATTTAAAATATGCAAAACGTAGAACATTCCTTTGGGTCAAGGAGACCTGGGTTCAAGTCTTGCTTTTGACCCATACTAGCTTTGTCACCATTGACAAGTCAGTTAACATTTAAGTGTCCTAGGCAACTATCTAAATTACAGATGAATTACCAATCTGCATTGTGAGTTCCCCATAGTGACCAAGTAAAACAAAAGACAGGGAAAGAAAGTATTAGAATCAAGAAATGGACAGTGAAGAAAGATGGTACATTCAATAAAAAGAAGAGGGAATTTAGAATTGGAGCATCTGTAGTCCCTTAACTGTGTGACCATGGACAAGTTACTTAATCTCTCTGGGCTCAACTTCTTCATCTGTAAATGAGGGTGTTGGACTACATGGGCTCTAAGGTCCTTTCCAACTCTCAATTTATGGTCCTGTATGAAATAGAAAACCAACATTTTCAATGAAAATGCCATATCTGTAGTAAGTACTGTATTATCTTTAGTATGCCAAAATAAACTCCTAAAAATAGGATTTTAATGAGAAAAGTCTGGGACTTGTTTCTAACCTTTAAAAAAAACCCAACAACAACCCAAATAGGAGAAAACCAAACCTCTTTGCAGAATGCAGGTGCACCAACAAGCACAGGGGCAGGGCAAATTAGATCCCTCAACATCATGATGCAATTGTTTCATTAGCTGTACTTTTAAAAGTAGCTTGATGTTTATCACTTTTCTATGCTTTATAGATTCTATCTTGAGTAAGTAATATTAGACCAAACTCCTCTTTTTCATTTTGCAAAATGTTAGTCATCATCATAAAGATTTGATCTTCTGTCTCATTTTGCTTCAATTCCCATAGAATCAGAACTTCGATGTGATTTGCTAATTAATTTTAGATCCTGTTCTTGGATGAAAAGTAGAAAAAAAGACGTGAATGGTCTATTTTTTCCCCTCCCTTTTAAAAATTCTGAGGCCATGCTTGTAATATTTTAACCCATTTTACTGCCTGCTAATTGAGAAGGGGATTATGATTTGAATGTGATAAGCAAGTATTAAAAGAGGGAGTTTGTGGGAGGTCTCTTATGTGGTAATGAATAAAGGGCCCCTATTCTTTAAACCCGGGGAAACTTGAGTAATCAGAGATGAGCTATAAGGAGATAAAATGGCAGATTTATTATATATTTTAAGTGCATTCAACTGTATGTATAAATGCTTATTTGAGGAAATAAGTACTCTTGGTTGGAAGCTGGGGGTAAAAATAGGGGGGATGTCCCCCTCAATATTCTTTTCATTGTCCCTTATGAAGAAATAAGGAACTTAAATCTGTAAACACAAGGCTAGAAGCATGGCTGGGCAGAGCCTGTTGCTATTTATGACTGTCTTTTTGTCTGCATCAGATACAACTTTTTGTTCAGAGTGAGAGTAATGCCTTTTTTAGCCAACTGTCAGAATTAAGAGTAGCAAGGACATATGTACATGCATGCAGAAATACAAGAGCAAACATAAAGGTATTATTGATTCCATTGTTCTTAACTGTCCTCCCCCTCCCACACCTTCCCACACACCCCTACTCCACCACCACCATACAGTGTAAGTTTTGTTTTGTTCTATTTCTCTTTCAAATCCAGAGTTTGGGTTAGTTGGGTCTTAATGAGAATCCCCGAAAGGCCCTTCAGGAATAAATGGGACATTAAACACTGTTTACAGCAATTCAGCTACTCTTATCAAACCTTGGAAGGCTCTGCTTATGAGAATCTGAATAGAATAGCTACAGTAGCCCACCAGGGGGGAAATTAGGCTGTAGGCAACGGTGCTGCTGCCAAAGCAATATCCCCTTATGCTCCTGGCAGAAAGTAGGGTGAAGCTAAGTATCAGTAACTGGGAGCAGCTGTTCAGTTGCTACTAAGGATAAGACAAAGGAAAGTAGTTTAAATTACAGCAGGAGAGATTCTGGTTAGATTTAAGGACTTCCCAGATGTAAGACCAGTCACATCCTGGAATATAAGTTGCTTTTCCAGAGATTTTTTTAGTTGTTCTGAAAGTAGCTCTGCTTTAGACAGAAAAAAATGACATTTCAAGACACTTTCCATCCTTGGATTGTTCTGCTATTTGAAGTGCTTTAAAAAATTCTCAATTCCTGAACTTTTAAGCCAACCTCAAAGCAATGTTGGGTCTTTAGTTTTCATTTCCATCTTTTATTAGTGAATTTCAATGAAGGTAATTCACTTTTTAGAAATCTCAGTCTTCTCACAGGAGGGAAAACAAGCATTTCCCTAGCTCAGTCCTGCACAACTTTCAGCCCAAAATCCTTGGATGGTTGTGCAGGCCTGCCCTAGTTCCTGAAGCCTTTTAATTCAGGGTTTTCAGGTTCAAAATCCTCTCCTCATCCCAATTTTCCAATTACTTTGGAGGGTACCATCATCCTCCCACTCATGCAGGCTCTCAACCTGGAAGTTACCTTCAACTTCTGGCTTACGTTCACCTCATACATGCAATCTGCTATCAAGTCCCTTTGTTTTCCATTTCAAATATCTCTTCATAAATGTCCCTTTTCTCTCTACCCTAGTACCTTCACCCTCTCCACCTCACACTTAGACAACTGCAATAGATTTTTTGATTGGTCTGTTTCCCTGACTCAAGTCTCCCCCTACTAAAATCTATCATCCACTCAGCTGCCAGAGTGTTTTTTCTTCGGCTATTACCTTGTCACCTCTAAACCTCCACCCCGACCCCCTTACCCCATGAACTCCAGAGACTTCCTATTTCCTCCAGTATCAAACATGACCCTCTGTTTGGCATTTAAAGCTCTTCGTAATTGGCCCTTTCCTAGTTTCCCAGTCTTCCACTACACTGGTTCACATGCTTTTTCTTGCTGTCTTCTCATTAAATAGCCCTTGTAAAGGCTAATCTACGTTATTAAATGATACTGGCTTATTAATCATTGGTGATTGAATAGGGGCTGGAATAAGGGCTTGAACTGATAGCATTAGAAAAATAACCTCCCCCCCCACTGTTAACTCTGTCAACCCAACTTGTCAGTGAGAGTGGGAGTTAAGATAAAGATTCCTTTTTTGAATTTCATCTATAATTTTCTACAAATCTCTTCCTTTCCACTCCCTCCCCTTTTAGATTCCCAGTGTCTTCTTCCTGCCCACGGTTTAGATGGAGGGGGAGGGGTGGGAACCTGCAGCCTCCAGGCCACGTGTGGCCCTCTAGATCGTCCAGTGCGGCCCTTTGACTGAATTAGGGCCACACTTGAGGACTCGGAGGGCCACACATGGCCTGGAGGCCACAAGTTTCCCACACCTGATCTAGCTTTTTCTTTCTTATCTTCAACCCACCCCCAAGAAAATTTACCTCTTCTGAGTTCTACTTCGTGTATTCTCTGACCACTACTCATTAATCTGGGAACTGAATCTCATTTTAAACAGTGCTTAATATATTACTCCCTCTGGGGATAAAAGAAATTATTCAAATGGCAATAATTGAAGGCACTATGACACGACATCGAGGAAGATATTTTTTAAGCAAGGCAGGCTTTTTATTTTTTTTAACCCCTCAAGTCACACCAAATGGGTGGCCATATACAACAACTCTGCATAGGACTAATTTACATTTATTCTGTGGTCCTCTTCACTACTAAAGACACCACAATTTCTGCACAACTGGTTCTTCTCCAGCTTGTTAGAAATAGTTACATTAAAACAAATATACAAGGAAAAAAACTAATCTCAGTTTGATGGATTTAGCAGATAAAGAAGTACTGTGTGTGTGGTTAGTTTTTCAGAAGGTATAGAAAAAAATATGGAATCGATATTCTAAGACTATCCTAGAAACTACTAATTCAGTAGCAACAGAAAATATATGAACCAAAGTTGACAGGTCTTTTCATGAATGGGAAGGTTAGGTTAAAAATAAGTTTACAAGGAGAAAGAAACTGTAATAATCTCATTTTGATAGAATTAGAAGATAAGGAAGTAGTATAGATGACATTTTTCAACTTGACTTTGAGACTGAACCATTCAATTGGGATTAAATGGGATTATATTATCTTCACCAAAGATATAATAAATTTTGAATTGGGTAGAAACAGAAAATGAAGGTGATAATAGTGTTTCTGGTTTCAAGAATGATTTCAAGTGGACACAAAGAAGCTAGTGACAAGCCATGTTCTATTTATCTTTTGCAACGTTCTAGAAGAAGACAAAAATGGAGAATGGTACTAAATAACATAGTATTTGGTATTTTGTGGACTAGTGAGTTTGGGGTTTTTGTTTGTTTTTAAACTAATATATGTGCCTCCCTGCATTTGGTAGAGATTATAGAAAATGTGGTAGGAAACGATCTATGAACTGGATCTTTCTAAATAAGTTGAAAAATAAGTAATTTTCAACTAATAATTTTTAATAAGTATGCAAGTCACAACTTGAATGTAGATAAACATGTCTTATCCTAAATAAGGTATCTTAAATGTCCTAGGCCTGAATTAAGTGAAGGGCAAGAGGAAAAATTGCTGAGATGTTCCTCTGATGCTGGCACCAAACCAGGACAGATTATTGTAAATAAAAAAAAAATTAAATGCCACTATAAGGGTGCATTAGAGTCAAGCTTAGAAAAGAAGATATAAAGATTAATTGACATCATATCCTGACAGCCAAATTGCACCATGATTACAACTCATTTTTTTTTTTTTATCTTGCTACCAAATATGTGAAATTTTGTTACTCTAAGCAGATTTCCTTCAAAGCTTTTCAATGTACTTCCTGGCAAACATAAAAACACCATTTTATGGCATAGAGTGGAACCATATAAAGAAGCCCAAATTATCTAGGTGTTTCTAAATTGCTTAACTGCAGTATGAAAGTGCAAATGCGTCAAATTATATATCTGATATGATAGAGAGTCTAAATTCCACTAGAAAAAATGCTAAGGAACCTTTGGTTTATGAACTGAGAATGATTCAAGGTGCTTGCACAACGACTTAATATAGATTATATGACTGATGAGAAATATTCTAGAGAGGATCTGTGTTCCTCCACCAAAAAACAATTGGCTAATCAAATTTCCCTGTATTTTAGATCTCTTTTATTAGTGCAGAACAGCTATAGTTCAGAGCTAAAGCATAATATATAGTTTTAATCATCTATTAAAATTTACCAAAAAACAGATATTCTTCTGTGCTGCAAAAGCCTTTCATAATGAATTAAACCTTCTTATAACAATGTTATAGTTGCAAATCTCTACTGCATAGAAAGTTTTAAGTCAGAAAATGCATGTTATTTGTGTGTAACATGTTGACTACTCAGAATATGAATGGTTATTTTGCCATCTTACTAGAATGTTGGATCCGCTGGTTGAACACAAAGTCAGAGGATGCCTTCCATCCTGGCTCAGTGACCTTAAAAATCCTGCAACAAATCATGTTCTTCCTATGGAATCAGAAATGTGTCCAACTGTTGTATTTTTTTTTTAATACTTGTATCCCTTCTCAAATTGCTCAAAGTACAAATATACAATCATCAAAGATCAATTAATGAACAAATCTACAGTGGGCTATACTTTACTACTCCTTTTTAATTCTTATTCACCTCTTTTGCTTTTATGTCACCCTCATTTCTGAATATATTGTTCTATCTTCCCCTAGGCAAAAAGGTGAGAAGTGGACAGAGTACTTATCTTGAAGTCAGGAATATCTAAGTTCAATTCAAACCTATCTTCTTACTTTCAGACATTTCTGAGCTATTTGATTCTAGACCAATTAACCTCTTCCTGCCTCAGTTTACCTATCTGTAAAATGTAGATAATAATAACGCCTACCTCCAGGGCTATTGTGAGGATAACAGGATATTTATAAATACTTTGGAAACTATAAAGTGCCATATAAATGCTGGCTATTATTACTACAATTATCCAGCAGGACCTTTGTAACAAAGATTAGAAAATAAAGACAAAAGTGGTTCGCTATTGTGTGATGTCATCACTGCTCAATTTCTTCCCCGAGCAGTAATAATTTTTATGTTGTACTTCTGGGTTTACAAAGTGGTTTACTTATGTTACCTCATTTGATCCTCATAGCAACCCTATGATGTAGGGGCTATTATTATTCCCATTCAAAAGATGGGGAAACTGAGTCTGAGAAACGTTATGTGACTTGCCCACTTATTGTCACACTGCCAATAAGTGTCTGAGGCAGAATTTGAACTCAGGTCTTTCAGACTACAAGTCTGGAACTCCGTCCACTACACTAGAAATGTCACTTAAAGTCCTAGGGCCAATTCATCACAAACCAGATTAAAATGTAATTAGAAAATGTCTAACCAATAAATAAAAATACAGTACAACATAGATAATGCCGATTTGTGGTTTTCTAAGTCAATGTGTGCTGGCAGAGATTTGTATCTGTTTGAGTTTGACACAACCTAGCTACAGTCTTTTTCATTTTGCACTTTGTGCTCCACGACCTTGAAGAGAAGGTTCAAAAGATCTGAGTCTAGAGCTGAAAGGTCTCTGGAGGCCATCTTTGCCTGTCTATGTGCCCTTGGCCTTTTCCATTTCTTAATCATGCGTTACATTTTTCCACACATCTTTCATTATCTTCTCCTTAGTTCACCTTTCCATAGAAATCAATAAGTATCAAACTAGACGTAAGCTTGGTTTGGAAGCTCTTATCAAGGTCTTTTTAGAATATCAATGCTTTATCTTCTCCAACAGAGACTGAAGGGGTAGGGAAAGACGCAATTATCTCCATGGTGGTGACTTTTGCTGATTTTTACACGGTGCTACAACAGGATCTTGAATCTAGTTATCTCATTTGGAGCTCATTTCATTTGTGATAGGCTAGACAGGTATTAGAGGAACCCAAAACAGAGATTTTATGTGTCTTGCCCAGTGTTACACAGTCAACACGTACTGGAGCTGGGACTTGAAACCAAATCTGATACCAAGTCTAGGGCTCTTTTTATTACACTATTTATTTATTATTTATTTTACTGTCCAAAGGCAAATCTCTTCACCTTTACGAGCTTCGATTTCCTCACCTATAATCATGAAAGGCACCATGGTAGAGACAGAGGACTAACCTCAGACTCAGGACACCTAAGTGCCAATCCCTGCAGTGATACCTACTAGTTGTGTGACTTTGTTCAAGTCAAGACCTGGATCTCTCAGGGCCCCAGGCAAGTCTAAGACTGAGCCGGAGGACATTTGGAGATCTTCGATGGGAGAAGGAATTTCTTTAGGAAAGCTGTTCTACAAGGATGAAATCACAGGTCCAGATTGGGGGGGAAAAGTATCTATTTCAGAGGGTGGTTATGAGGAGAAAAGTGAGATAATACAAGGTGTCCTCAAAAATCTTAGCACTCAGGGTAGCTAGGTGGCGCAGTGAATAGAGCACCAGCCCTGAAGTCAGGAGGACCTGAGTTCAAATTTGACCTCAGAACAAACACTTGACACTTACTAGCTGTGTGACCTTGGGCAAGTCACTTAACCCCAAGTGCCAAAAAAAAAAAAAAAAGGTTTAGAGCTCTTTTAAGCTATTAAAGTTGAAAATAAATTTAAGCTATTAAAGCTTAAAAAGCTCAAAGACTTTAGGGAGACTCCACATATGTAAAATACTTTGCAAGTCTTAAAACATTATTTAAATATTTATATTATTAATATAATAGCAAGAGACTTGATCTTTGCCTTTGAAAGGTACAGTTTAAGTTGGATAAAGTGACATGATGAACATTCAAAGAAGCAGAAAAACTAAGAAAGTATCTGGGGGTGGGGTGGTAGAGGGAGGGGACTGGAAAAGGCTTCCTGAAGAAAGTGGCATTTGAACTGAGCCTTAGAAACCAGACATTTAAAAAAAAAAAAAAAGAGGCAAAGACAGAGAACATTCTGGGCATGGGGAATAGGCAGTGCCAAGACATGGAGTCAGTTATGCAAGTGTGGCATATGAGGAACAGCAAACAGGCCAAGGCAGCCAGATTTGAGAATGCATGAAGTAGAAACCAGAGTTAAGAGAGGAAAAGGGTGAGAAGGGGTCAGGCTATGAAAGGCTCAAAGGTCCAGAGGATTCCGTGTTTGATCCTGGAGGCCAGAGGGAGCCACTGGGGTTGACTGAGTGAATGTATGTGTGTTTGATGATATGATCATACTTGTGCTTTTGGAAAAATCACTTTGGCAGCTGAGTGTAGGGCAGATTGGAGTAGGGAGAGACCAATTAGGGAGTTACTGCAATAGCCCAGGTAAGAGGTGATGACGGTCTGTACTAGATTGGGTCATTGTGTGGGTGGAAAGAAGGGAACATCCTCAAGAGAGATTGTAAAGTTAGAAACAAAGAAGATTCAATGACAGATTGGCTACATGTCATCAGTGCAAGTTTGACATCGAGGAAACACTGAGGTTTTGAGCCTGAGTGAGATGATGATGTTCTCCACCTTAACAGGAAAGTTGTGTATTTTACCATTCTCCATTGAGTCTTTTCCTTTTCCAGCTTTTTTGGATAGATCCCAAAAGCTGTTGGGAATGCTCCAACTCTCCATGATCTGTTCCAATGACAAGAGGAGAAAAGCATAATTGAAATTCAAAAAGAATTTTAAAAATACTGAAGTCAGTTGTTTCACCTGTCATGTCACTTGTCTCAAAAACATTTGAGACTTTTTACTAAAAGATTGTTTTAAATTTTATTTCCATGTATTTCCTTTCGAATTGCTAATGAAACAATAAATTGTAGATAGAAGTAAAGAGCATGGATAATCTACAAAATAAACTGTCAAAAAATGACAGTATAGTATCTGGGATTCATAGCATTCTGAGGAAATAATAGTTCACATTTACATAGTGACTTACAGTTTAGAAAGTGGTTTCCTCACAGTAACTGTGAGGTAAGCAGGGAAAGTAATATTATTCCTATTTTAGAGATAAAGAAAAAGAGGCCTTGACAAAGGCATTACAAAGCTAACATGTGGGAATGCCAGAACTTGAACCCAAGGCCTAATTCCAAATCCAGTTGTCCCTCTACTACATGGGACAATAGATATTTTTTCCAAACTTGGAAATAAAACTTTTGGTACTATCCACTTAAAAATTTTACTCAGCACCATAACTAGCTAATTTTGCATCCATATCAGTGATGTAAAATTGTGTTCTCATCCATCCTAAAAGCACGGCCTGGTTGGCATGGTAGATATTTTCAATGTTTTTCTATACTCCTTACCTTTTTTACATGACTGAGGCCAAATGTCTCCCTTTGCCTAGGCTTCATTAAGGCTCTCAATGTATTTACCTGTAAATTTTGAGTTACTTTGATATTTTTTCTCTAAAATTACTTAGCTTCAAAAAATGTAATTGAAGTTAATAACCAGAAGTTTCTTCCACAAATGTTTTGGGCCGAGTTTCAATTGTGTCTTTAATCTTTATTGTTGAGAAGGCTATCTTTTTTGGAATTCTAGACATTCACCTATGGACTTCCCTAACCTACTTTCTGGCAAATGATTCCCAATCACCAACCTCTTTCTTAAACATTTATGTACATTTTCGGACATAATCCAGGTTTTTCAGGGATTACACCGAACAACAATAGTAAATTCTTTGGGGGCGGGGGGGTGACTAGTTTAATGACAACTGAATGGTCCCATTCTTCCTCCCCAACGGGCGCTCTCCTCACTACAAAGCGAGGGGATGCTATTAACACAGAGCGATACCCATCACTTAAAAACAAAGCGTGGATGGATGGCAACATCCCACTCGCAGGGTCGACTCCGCGGGGAGCTCAGCCAAACCTTTCACTGCCGCCCAAGAAGCAGCTCAGCCCCTAATCTCCTAATAGATCGGTTAAACAAGACTCGGGCTCCCAGACGACGCTAAGTCGGCCGAGCAGAGGAGGAAGAGGCCGAGGAGCCGAAAGTAGCTGCTCCTTGGCGATACAAAGGTGGCCCCAGACTGTGCCCCCCCCACCCCCCACGCAGACTACAGGGTCCGGCATGCAGCGAGCCCGAGTGCGGAGCTGCTCGCTGCGCTTCAGGCGCACGGAAGACTGGGAAGTGAAGTCTCGGAGGGGTCGGAGTGGGAGAAGGCTTCGTGAATCCACTTCATTAGCACGACGGTTCCTAGAGGGGGGAAGCGGGGGATCTCTTCAGCCCGAGGTTTGAGTCGAGAGCTCAGTTAACTCCGGGGGACTGGAGGGGGTGGAGTCTGTAGAGCAATTACTTTCCTCCTCCCCACTGTCCCCGCCTCCGGCTCTCCTCCCACGGAGAATGGAGGGGGAAGGTAGTGACACGTGTCAATCAACCCTCCTCCTAACCTCCTCTTCCCCCTCCCTCTCGGCGGCGGGGAGGAGGAGGAGGGAGCGGGAGAGAGAGTGGCGCGCGCTCCGGGGCTCGCGCCGAGGGCTCGCGCCCCCGCCTCGTGCCTGCGCCGCCCGTATGTAAATGAGGGCGCGTGACGCGGGACGCAGATGGACAAGGGAAGAGGGAGAATGGCCGCTGCTGCCGCCGCCGCCGCCGCCGCTGCCGCCGCCGCTCAGTGCCGGAGCCCTCGGTGCGCGGCGGAGAGGAGAGGATTCCGGCGGGAACTCGATTCTTGGCGCCACCGCCTCATGCACTGTGTAGGTAAGAGAGACACAGGCCGGTTTCTCCCGGTCTCCGCGCGGCGGCTGCCTCGAGGAGTTTCAGCTGAGGGGGTTTTGAGTTGATATCTCCCCCGTTTCGGGTCAGTTCAATGGGGGAGAGGGGAGGCGGCTGCTCCTGGTCTTCCTTTTGTCTGGGGGGCCCGGCTTGGCGGTCTTCGTCCGCAATCGTTGCCTTACCACCTCGTTGTCTCCCGGGGACTGTTAGTTCGGAACTAACCCCCCTTTCCTTCACTCCCCCCCTTCACAAGTGAGGGGATCGTTCCCCCGGCGAAACTCTGCTTCTTCCTTCTGCTCCTCCTCCTCCTGTCAGCGCAGGGGAGCGGAGGAAGCGGCTCCCGGCCGAGAGGATACGGAGGGAGGGCCGGCCGGCCAAGAGTAAACTCCGGGCTTTGGGTCGGTGGCAAGGAGAGGAGGTTACGCGAGGGGGGCTCGTCGCCCGCCCGTGCCCAGGGCGGGGTGTGGAGGGGCGGCCGGGAGGACTCGGCTGAGTTCAAGGAAGAAGCGGGGAAGGAAGCTCCGTGGGGCGCTTGCAGGGATGGGGCGCCGAAGGCAGCGAATGTCAAGGAGAAGAAAGTGGGGGGGGGGACGGAGGTGAAAGCTCTGGCCTCCTCCCCTGGATCCCCGGCGCAGGGGCGGGCGGGGGGCACTTGAGCTCCGTGCGGCGGGAGGCGGCGGCGGGGCGGGTGGGGGGGTGTGTGTACCTCTTTAAGAAGGAGCCGCTCGTGCGCTGACGGTTGGGATTTGAAGTTCTTCCTCCCTCTTTGGAAGTCTGGACGGATGGGGAGGGGGGGTGTTGCTATGACAACGACACCCCCCCTTTCCCCTGCGGACGCCCCAACGGCTCTGGTCTCCTTTGGTGTCATGTGATGGTTTCCACATACTACTCTCCCCCCCTCCCGGCTCCCCTAATTCATTCCCCTCCCCACCCCCCAAAGCCCCACCTTTTCCTTCTCGTGCTCACCCAGTTTGTAGGGCTTGCACCCCGTTCCCTTCAAACTTTTGCGTATTGGGGGGCCCATTCCATGGGGCTGCTCCCTCCGGAGAGGGAGAGCTTTCCCACCTTGCTTTTGCCAATGCTCTGCTGTAAGACGTGCGTTTGGAGTTCAGCAGGTTGGTTTCCTAGTCGAGGGAAAGAGAATGGATTATTTTGTAAGGGGCGGGGAGGTGGTGGTAGTGGCGGCGGGGAGAGGGGGGTCGGGGCTGGGCGGGGAAAGGTTGTATTGTCTAGTCGCTTGCTTTGCTTTGGACAATAATCTGAAGTATGATAGAAAAACAAGTCTCTTGCTTGTTTCCATCTGTTCTTGTGCCCTCTTGCTCACCCCAATTATTTGTTTAGAGCCTTTAGGAGAGAATACCTCATTTTCCTAAGTGAAACGTGTGTGCGTTGTGTTACAGGACACCATTGATACAGGGAATCAGACTCGGGGAGATTTTTCTAATTAGAGACTTATATGTAGCACTTATAGAATTTGATATTGCTACATTTAGACGATACGTAGAGTTATCGGGGTGTCCAAAGGATGAAAAGTTGGCAGACGGTAGGGTTTTGTCAAACGTCAAATTTAATCATTTTAATGTTTTAGTTATTAAAGAAATGCTAATGGGAGGATGGCAGAAAGTTTCTTCTGCTTCTTGAATACGGTATGGGTGTATTCATATAATTAATTGTGCATTGAAATTATTTGGGAAAACCTATTTTCACTTTCAGCTAAACAACACTGTTAAAATGGTTAATTCTGATTCTAACTGAAGCAGTTTCAATTCTAACGGGGTTGTATTCCGTGTCACTTTACTTTTTGAAGAAGGCATATTGCAGTGGTTTTAACGACAAAAAGAAAGGTGGGAAGGATGTTTAGTTTTTCCATTCATCTCCTTTATTAACTGCAACGATGTGGGAAGATGTGTCCTCTGAAATACCACTAAGTTGCCCCCCTTTTTCAAAATCGTCAGACTTTAAGAACATTTAAAAACAAAATCATTTATGATTGATCAGTAAAATAAATTCGGAACAACTTTTTGCACTACATTACTGGGTGTTCAATAGAATTAGAAGTTGTTGAAAAAAATTATAGCTGACATTTCGTTTTTTATACTACCTGTTTTTTAAGCAGAGTGTAGGTGGAAGCTGTGGGTAAATGTAAATTTTGGGGAGGGACAGGAGGCCTGGAGTCTGGAAAAGCTGAGTTTGAGTTAGGCCTCACACGTGTACTAGCTGTGTGACCTCAGACAAGTCACTTAACTTCTTTTTGCCTCAGTTTCCTCATCTGTAAAATGGGAGTGATAATAGCATCACCCTCCCAGGGTTGTTGTGAGGATAAAATGAGATAAATTGTAAAGCACTTAGCACAGCCTGGCACATAGTAAGTACTATATTAATGTTAGCTGTTATCATCTGAAAACTATTTCAAACACAGCCATAGTTTATAGAAGTTTTAACACCTGCTTTATAAAAGAAAATGTATGTTTTAAAATGTGGTGTATGCATTGTGTTATTAAACTGTTATATGACAATACACAAATCCATTAATGTATATTGGGAGTGAATATAGCACAATATACTTATATTTCTCTTATTATAGAAAGCCCCACCCCCCCTTTATTGAATAGTTCAGTGCTTCAGTAGTTTAGTGTTTCAAATTGTTTTGCAAAAACTTACTTTTCTTGGACTTTGAAGATAATCTAAAAAGGTTGTTTTTTAAAGAAGTATAGGGATGCTGAACAACATTTCTCTAATACAGTGAATGCAGAGTATTTCTGAGTTTCTGAATCTGTCCTTAGCTTTAACTCACTGAAATAATTTGACTCATTCTTTCATCACTGTTATAATGTTCTCTAGTCAAGGAAGTGAGTAGGGGAATAAGCTTATTTTATTATAGGTTTAATTTGCTGATCATAACATTTCATAATTATTTGAGACAATTAAGCAGTTTATCTTGGACTTGGAAAGGAAGGAAGGTTTTTAACTCCAGAAGTTGTGGTGGAATAGTTATTAGTTTACTTTTTTATTAGGATTGTCACTAATCTGTGCCACCTTTTTGGTTTCCTCTTTGCAATCTGAGGCCTTGTCTCCCTCTGTAGTACATTATAACTCTTAAGAACTAGGGAGATGATGTAATTTCAATTTTTCCCTCTGTATTTTGCCTCTACTGTTCACTCACTTGTGTACATTCTTCTCTTCAACAAACACTTAATTGAATGTCAACTGTGTGTTCATTAGTGTACCAACTCTAAAAGAGGGAGGAGGGTTGAAGATACAGTTCCTTGTTCTTGAGGAACTCATTCTAGTTGTTCTTTGTTTAAGCTCTGAAAACTAAAAATAGAAGTGCAATCTAAAGTAAATGCTAAATAACCCAAAATATTTATCTCTTTTTAAGACTGTAAATGATAATGCTTTACATTTCATGAAATAATAGGATTTAGAACTGGAAAAGAAGTTGAAGATCATGTAATCTAACCTAAACCCTCTCATTCTACAGCTATTTTAACTTAGATCCAGAGAGGGAAGTGACTTGCCCATGGTCACATAGATAATAAGAAACAGAACTGAGATTATAGCTTAGATCTTCTGATTCCACATTTAGTGTTCTTTTAACTACACTGCCCTGTGTAACATTTTTTTCCCCTTTGGAAAGTGCTTTTACAGCCAATATGTTATTTGGTCTTTACAGTAATCTTGTGATGTAGGCAGCATAGATAGTATATAGAAGAGAAGACTAAGATCCTCAAAAGTTGTAGCTTGTAGAAGGCATATATGACAACTTGTGGAAGTGGAACTAGAAACCAGTTCTCTGTCTCTAGCTGATTTTTAACAGCTAATAATATAAAATTGATAATAAGTCCCCAGCCTAATTTTAGCTCATAGTTTCAGTTTCTTCTCCCATCTATCCTTTTATGATAGGTGCAAATGGGCATTAAATTGACTGACTCATTTGATCTTTTATCTTTTTTCCCCCCCTTGGCTATGCTGGAGGTATAACTAAATAAAAGAAAATGTCCCTAAGAAGAGGAGAGGAAACAAGGAATCAAATAAATCTATGTCCTAGATAAATGAGTGGACTTTTTCATAGGATGGTAGAATTTTAGAGTTGGACCTTAGAGATCATCTTAGTTCAACCTGTTTTTTTTAGAAATGAGTAAACCTGAGTACATTTGATATCTCCCTGCCATATAATACTACAAACATAAGTAGTTACATCCACTAAAAAAAATCAGTACCAGATGTGAGCCATTCTAAATCTCCTGTAGTTAATCTTTCTTTGTGTTTTCTTATCATTCTAGCCTACCCTTCACATAAGCTTTTTCGCTTCCTAGAGCTATTCACTACTGCCTCTGTAAAGTGGCCATTCATGGAATTATTAGTTTATCATGGCAGAGGTATGAGAATGAGTTGAGTCTTCTCTTCTTTTGATGTCCTATAGGGCAGTTGTAGTGGAGTCTCATATCCAGATTACTTTAGAATTGTGCTGATTCAAGTACATAAATGCCTAGATTATGCTAACTGACTTCTGTCTTCAAACCAATCCTCTTACTATTTCTATCCAGATTCAATTCAATACAAATATTAATGCTTACTATGTGCCAGGTGCTGGGAATACACATGCAAGGGAAAAAAACAGTTCCTGCCCTTCTGGAGCTTAGATTCTATTAGGAGGAAACAACATTTACAAAGATAAGTAAATACAAACCATATGAAAAATAATTTTGAAATGGAGAAGTGTTCTTGTAGGAGGTGGCCTTTGAGCGGAGCCATCAAGGGATCTAGAAATTCCAAGAGGCAGAGGACAAGTAGCATGAAATCATTCTGCAAAGGTGGGTTAGATTCAGATTGTAAAGAGCTTTAAATGCCAAACGGGAGTTTGTCTTTTATTCTAGAGGCAGAAGGAATCCACTGAAGCTTTTTGAGCAGGGGAAATAATGTGGACAGACTTATGCATTTGCATATTTATTTGTCAACCATGTGGAGGATGAATTGAAGAGAAGGTAAAGCCTGAAAGCATGGAGACCAATTAGGGGGCCATTTTGATTATCCAGGCAAGAGATAATGAGACTCTGAATTAGAGTTATGATCACATGGATAGAGAAAAGGTAATGGGTGTGAGAAATGTTGTGGAGGTAGAAGAGCTAAGACTTTACAACAGATGGGATATATGGGATGAGGTGATGGGAAGACCCCAGAGAGGATTACTGTAACATTACAAACCATTGATTCACTGAAAAGATGGATGTCCTCCACCAAAATAGGGAAATTAGGAAAAGGAATACATTTAAGGGGAAAGTTTGGTGTCTATTTTAGATATGTTGAGTTTGGGGAACCCGTGGGGCATCTAGGTGATAAAGCTCAGATGCAAGATGAGGGCTGGATATGTGAATCTGGGACTCAACTGTATAGAGATGATTTTGAATCCATGATAGTTGATGAGGTCATTGACAGTGAATGTGGAAAAGAAAGAAAAGAGGACCCCAGGAGAGCCATGCTTAGGACTTGGGACATAAATGAGGACCTTGCAAAAAGAGACTGAGAAGAATAAGTCAGATAAGGAGAAAGAGAACTAGAAAAAAATAATGTCTTGAAACTCTTAGAAGGAAAGAGTTTCCAGAAAGGGGAGGGGGATGTTGTTGGGGTGGTCAACTTTGTCAAGTGCAGAAGGGTAAGAAAGGATGAAGAGAAAAGGCCATTGACTTTTGCAAATAAGAGATTGTCATTAATCTTCAAGAGCACAGTTTCAGTTGAGTAGTAATACTGGAACTGGGAAGTGAGGATGTAGAGGCAAGGGATATGGAGAGCTTTTCCTAGGAGTCTGGCTATGAAAAGCAGGAGACCTTTAGGACAGAAGCTTAGATATATGACAGGGATTGCTCAGACTGCTATCTAACTTTATAACAAGACTGAGAATTTGTAGGGATGGGGTGATATCTATTCCAGGTTTCTTTGTTCAAAAGTTGACTCTGATAAAAATTGGCCCTTGATTCCTTTTCTATTTCTTGAATTCAAGCCCTAGCACTATTGTACCCATATCATAGATAGGTAAATTGAGGCATCATGGATACCCTATATTAGGTAACTTGAAATACATAATTATGTTAGGAGACGTTTTTTGGTGGTTTAGGCAGGACCAATTTGTCTTTTTTTCTGTGCCTCAGTATTTATATATCTTTTTTTTTAAGGGAGGGGAGGAGGGGATAATACTGAGGAATTTTTGCATGCAAATTTTGAGATACTGTATTCTGGATCATTTTATACAGTAGAAGATCAAAAATCTGCCATCCTTGGGACCAAGCAGTGTGCGAATTTTGTATTTTTGCAGATGTTAGATATGGGCTACAGACTGGTCTGAACATATCATAGCCTGATTTCTGCGTGGTGCCGTCCCCTCCTTGCCCACGCTACTTTCCTTGGCTGGCCGCACGTGTGCACCCCGCCCTGATTGGCTGTGCACGAGATAAGCGGCTGTTCCTGTGCCCCCCTACGTTCCTCTGACTTGTCTGACTTCCAGCCCTGGCCTTCGCTTCTTCCACCACAGTGCAATCCTGGGAGGAACAGCAAAGGTATGTGGATTTTGGATATGTAACTTTTCGATCTTCTACTGTAGTGATTCCCATCTAATTGCAGCATCCTAGCATTGTTGTGGTTTTTTTTTTTTTTAATAGTGCTCTTTTTTTAGTGTTGTGAGGCATAAATTTATGGTTAGGGTATAGTGCAGACAACACCATTTCAGTTCCCTGGTAGATTGTTAAAGTTTTTTTTTTCTGTGCTGTGGCTGTATCTGTATTCATCACAACAAAATTTTAAGTCACAAGAGAGTAAGGAGGTATAAATCGTCAATATAAACCTATCACTTCATTAGAAAAACAAGAGTGATGGGTTAGTTGGGCCAGCTTTTGTATATGGATGGCAAATAATACTTTTAAAAAATAAGAATTGACATGTTTTTAGTTGTGAATTTTGCATCATCTGAGATACTTGGCCATACTTGGAGATTTGTTTTACATCCCCTTCTCTACCCTCTCCACCCCAGCCCCCACTCCCCACCTCTCTTCCCTACTAAAAATAAACAAAAACATAATTGGAAATCATTCAGTCCCAGTTTCCTCTTCTAAGCCCACTTGGAACTTCAGTCACTTAAATTTCTTGCTATTCTCTTGTCCTTCCATTCATTCCCTTGGTAAGTTAACAATTCTTCCTCTGCAATACCTCTTAGATTCAGCTGTTATTCATTTCTACTGAAGCCTTTGTCTAGATCCTGATAACCTTACATATAGCTTACTGAAATGTCTTTGCTGACTTCCCAGCTCTCTGTTTATTTAAAATCCTACATAAATAGTCATTCTCAACAGCCAGTTTTATTGCATAGCTTAAAACCCTAAGGTATCTCCCTTGTGCCTTTTTATATTGAATGAAAACTTCTAGCATTGTCTTTAGTTCATTCTTTTGGTGGCCCTACCCTGCAAGACTTGGACTTTTTCTTTCCTTAGCCTTCTTCATTTGTGTGTTAGCTGAAGATGTATGGTGCTTTTTTCATATATTTTCCTACCTCTTATCTTTTTATAGACCTTCCTAAATTAATGAAATGGTTTTGCCAGTTCCCACTTCTCAATAACCACTTCTCCCCTTTGAAACTCAACTAAAATTAATATTTTCCTTCAAGTATTTATGCCATTTATAATATACAGTTATATAATATCATATATAATTTACCATACCATTAATTTATTATAATTAACTCTTTTCTTGGTACATGTTTGTGGTGTATTTGTGTATTCTGTATATTTCAAAGGATCTGTGATCTTATTGATTTGAGAACTTCCTCTGATGACTAGATTATAAGATGTTCATGTCTATCCTTTGCTGCTCTTGACCATGTCCTCCTATAAATCTTTTGGGAGTGCCACCCTGCGTAGGGATTTTCTTTCGTTATCTTGATTAGGTGAAGATGAATGAAATGTGTAAGCTATCATCCATTTATCTCTGTGTTGCTATGTGATTAGCCTATCTTTTTTCCTTATTGATTATTTCTTCAACATCCTTTACACTATTGTTACTGCATAATTCTTGATTAGTAATGCTTTTCAGCCTTCTCATACCTATCATGCACTCTCCATTGCCCTTTGGGTGAGCCTCAACTTTTTTTTTCCAATGAATGTAGTCACAGTTCACAGGTATACACCATCTTTGTAATTGT
Organism: Vombatus ursinus; assembly: GCF_900497805.2. Classification (NCBI taxonomy): domain Eukaryota; kingdom Metazoa; phylum Chordata; class Mammalia; order Diprotodontia; family Vombatidae; genus Vombatus; species Vombatus ursinus. The sequence goes on along the minus strand of NW_020954596.1, from coordinate 26,849,767 downwards.
ATTGGTTTTAAAAAGTTGAGCTGATTTCAGGGATGAGCTCGGAGCAATTAAAATAAACTGTGCTATTTCCAGAAGTCAATCATTCCTGCTCCCCACTTTAATTCTGAGCCCAGCTCATTATCCATTTGCATTGCCTGTCCATTAATCTGTAATAATGGACATACTTTCAGAGTTGTCCACCGACTAGGTTATTCATCATTCATTAGTTGTTTTTTGTGTGGATAGTTAGGCTGAACTTTTGTAAGTGATTACTGATTTCATTTAGGTATTGAAATGCTCTTGGGCTTGATGCAATGAACATAATGTCTTCTGCATGCAGGAGCATCTGGAATGCATTACTTTACCACCTTTTTTATTTGGACTTTGTGTTAGATATCCTCCATGGTTGTGGCAAACACCCTTGGCAAGTATATGTATCTTTGTTTTATGCTTCACTTTATATTAATCAGGAGGGCTATCAAAAAAGGTTACATTTTATGGGGAATGTTATATAATTATCATTCCATATACATGGAAGATGTCTTGTTGGAGAAGAATCTTAAAAGTAGCATTTTCTTCTAACAATTTAAATAATTTTTTAGTCACCAGTCACTACGCACAGTGGGATCTTATGTTTTCTCTTTGTTTGACTGTGAAAATGTGGTCTACTGTAAAATACCATTTGTGAAGGTTCGTTCTCCAGTCTTCCTCAAGTATGCCTTCCATCAATGTGTAGATTGTTCTTAAATCTTGTGGAATTGGAAGCATTTCAGTTGGTAGTTATTGATTTTGCTGGTAATAAAGAGCTAAAGATATTTTCTATGCTATCTTCTCCTTTTTTGAGAATTAATTCCTTGACAAGTTCTCAGTGTCCTTCCCTAAAATAATGTCACCTCCAGAACTGCCCCCCATGTATGCAATGTGCATACGTGATATAATCCCGCTGTTTTTCTCATCCTTTAAATTTTAGAGCTATTTTGACTAATATTAGAGTTCAAATGTGTAGCTCTACCATCTTTGATAATGAAAAACGTTTGTTATAAAAATCTTTTATTTAAAATCTTTCATTTTTTGTCTGTTCCCTTTCAAGTTTCATCCTTAAATATCTTTGGGATAAATGCTTAGTTAATTAATTTTATATAGCATTTATATAGTAAAATATATATATATGTAGGGGGTGTGTGTGTGTGTGTGTGTGTGTGTGTGTTTATGCACTTAGCTAATTTAAAAATGACCACCAAGGATTTCTTTTGTTACCAAATATTTAGTATTGGCCCCCCAAAAGGAGCTTTTGTCAGATATTTTCTGAAAATGCTACATGGATATATTGTTTCAAATACACTAAATTTAGAGCACAATATCTTTTCAAGATTTAACTATTTTAAAATTATGGTTGTAAATTACTCTGGTAATTTCAGAAGGTTACAACTGCCCTATTTTCTTTGAATGTCGGGTTTGGTTATGGGCTCTTTTGAGAGTCTTTAAGCTGTTCTCCATCTGCTGGTCAGTTCTTAAAGCCTTACTCCTTGTCGATTTCCAAGTTGCTCGTTTCCACTGAGCCTTCCTTCTCTCCTTTCCCATACCTTTTAGAGATTACCAGTAGGAAAGAGAACTGACTACCTGTTTCTTGTCTTATCCACAACTATTAATTATTTGTACTTTCTGTTCTCCCCTGAGAATTGGCAGGATTTAGAGGAAATCAAAAATAGTTCGTTACTAAGAAGTTAGAGCTTTAGCTTTTAAGAGAGTATAGGAGGTTATCGGTTCTGTTCTTCTTCTACTCACTGAAGTATTAGAGCTCACTAGATTTCATAGTTTGTACTTACTGTGTTCAAGGTATTAGATTTGATGTAAAAATAGATAAGAAAAAATCCTGTCCTTAAAGGAGCTTAACTACGAGGCAGAAAATGAAAAAAAAAAATAAAAAAGATGTCTTTGGTAAGAAAAATGTCTTTTCATGGAGGGAACCAAAAGGAGGAAAAGTTTTGTAGCATTTGTTTTCTCAAGGCTGAGGGGGCAGTATTACTTAGGGGCAAGAAGTCTCATAGTTGGCCTAAAGTCAAGAAGGTCTGAGTAAGGAAGATATATGCTGGATATGTGACTACAGACAAGTCATCGAGGCACGTTACAGAATAGTTGCTGAACTGCATGGGCAAAGTGAGTTTTTATGCTGGGAGCAATTGACACAGACTAAAATCACCTGTCCCGACCAGGGGAAAAAAGCCAGAACTGCCGTTGCTACGGGATTCTACCTCCAATTCTGAAGAGTAATGAGAATAGATAAGATCCAATTTCATTCTTAAATCTCACTTTCCTGGATGAAAAAAATTAGATGTATCCAAATAAATATGTTCATGACAATTTTAGAGGTACTACTTTGAGTTTGATTGTACTTGAGTTATGTGCTAATGTTTGGGCTTTGTTGCTCTGCCTTCCCTATATTAACTGTAGTTAATGATTAGTTAAACATTTAAGTGCATCAAGGAAACTGGCTTTTTAAAAGACTTCTTAGTGATTTTTTTTGTGATTATAATTACTACTTGACCTTCGCCTTCCCCATGGGTGAATTACATAATTCAGTAGCATATGTATATATGTGTGTGAGTAGATAATCTCTATATCTATATACATGTAATACATATTTTCGTGTATGTATACATACACATCACGCACGCGTGTGTGTGTGTGTGTGAGACACGCAGGTAGGTAACCAGAAGTGTCAGCCACTTCTAACTCCTCTTACTAAACAAGGCAGAATGGGTAAAGTGTTCATTCTCAACAGTCTCATCCCCTCCTCCATGACTGAAAAAGTACGGAATCTTAGAGCTACAAGAGACATATATTCTATGGGAAATACAAAGAATTAGTGTGGTGTGTACTTGAGGAACTTATTCATAGGTGTTTTTTCCGGAGCGACACTTGAATTTAGCTTATTTGCTCTTCAGCAGGCTATAAGAATAGTGCAATAATCTGAAGAAGATAAAGTTTACAAACTCCTTAGGTCGTCATATGTCTTAGTTTGAACTGGTATAAATTTCCAAACATAGCTTAGTCAAATCTATGACCTCTTTATGTATTTGACAGTGTTGATTATCCATTCCTGAAACTCTTTGTTTACTTCTGAGTAACTATATTCCTGGTTCTCATCGTTCCTCTGAGAGTTCATTCTGTACCTTTCCTGGCCCTACCCCCAAGGTAATCCTCAAAGTTCTATTCTCAGAAAATATCCTTTATGTCAACTTACCGACCATTAGTGGTGTTACCATTTGCTATAACCTCTGTGTGTATGACATCCAGTTCTAAATCTATAGCTTTGACTTCTCACCTGCAGACCTACTTTTCCACCTGTGTTGCCAGAACCTTTAAATTCAAAATGTCATCTCTTTCCAGTTTGTCATCTTCTCTTCTAAAATCTCTTCTGTTTACTGCCAGATGTCTGGTAAAAAACCACTTCTTTCTCCTAGTGTCACACTGCCTCAAAACTTTAGTTTGACCTTTCATTTATCCTTTTTTCTTCCTTGCTCCTTATGGTTCTTTCTACCTTTTATAGTCTATCGTCTGTCCTTTTCTCTCTATCATAGTTCTGGCCCTCAGCTGAACTATTTTTACTTGGCTATATTTTACCACACTGCATCTTCCTGTTTCTGTAATACATTTGAAAGCTTTTGATACTCTGACCATATCCTCTTTCTCTGACCTTATTGAGTGCTGCCTTTCACAGTAACCCACACTCTGGCAAAACTGGACCATGTCATAAGTCTTGATATCTATCCTTCATTTTCTTGCCTCCATTTCTTCATTTATGCTCTTGATTCTACCTGAATCCTTGCTGCTCTTATCTTTTGTCCTCCCCCACCACCCCATTTCTATCTCTGTAAATCCTGCCCGTAATTCAAGGAGTTTCTTCTCTGATTGCCACTCTTTTTTCCCTTGCTAGAATTCAGTTAACATTAAATATCTACAGTGTGCAAAGTGTAATGCTAAGTGCTGGGGACTTACGGTGCTTTATTAGATTATTTAATTTCATTTTCATGGCAAACCCTATGATGCAAATCATTTATCCCCATTTTACATAGGAAAAACTGAAGCCCAATTTAAGAACTTGCCCAAGATCATGTAACTACAAATTTAACATTCTTTATTACCACATTACACTTCTGCTCTGATACCATAGCATTTTGTTGGTATTTCCTTCCAGCAATTATTTCATTTCCCCCCATAGATTTAGAGGTGCTTTCTCTTGCTAGGCACTGTGATAAATGCTGGCAGTACAAACAATAGGGAAAAAAAATTCCTCTCCTCACAGAGCTTACATTTTAATGGAGAAGGCAATACATTAAAAGGATACTGAAAGTGAGAGCTGAGGGAGAGGGGAGATGATAGAGAATGTGGAGTAGTTCTGCCTGATAGGAAATGAAGAGATGGCTGACTGGGTGAGGGGTCGGGGGCTGGATCTCTCCTTAAATGGAGGGTCTGGGAGGAGCCATCCAATCAAGCAGGGCCCCCAGGAGTGTGGGGTCCTTCTCTAGGTATGAGTTCAGGACTAAAATGATCTTCCAGGGTGAAGAGGCAGCTGGGAAATTATAGAGAAATCAGGAAAAATGTAGCCTGGTGGGAAATAATAAAACCTGAGGATCATAGAAGTTGAATGATTTTGCTCAACTTTTTCATACAATAGGAGACAGCTGAGACATGAAGCCAGGTCCTCTGATTTGAAGTGCCCTTCCGTATTGTATACATGTTACATCTTTTTCTTATGATGAGATTATAAGCTTCTCATAGGCAGAGGCTATGTTGTTTTTTGTATACCTGAATCCAGCACAGTACCTCATACTTAATAAGGATTCAATTAACATTTAGTTGGTACATCTTTGAACCAAAGCCCTTTCTTACATCATAACTTTCATTACTATGTATTGTCAAAAGTTGATTTTCCTTTCTTATCATTTTAGTTAACTTCTTGGTGAATCAGGTCTGGGCACAATATTATTTTATTTTTCCTTTGAGGGAATTTAACTAGTAAAAACAGTTGAAGGTTCTAGTTTGTTAGAGCAGGTGACTAATAATAAGATTTGATATTTTACTTAACCTGTTAACAGGTAGGTACTAAAATATGGTAGTGTTATTAATAAAGAATAACAATAATTTGAAGAAGTAGGAGAAAAACTTTTTTTCTAAAAATTTCTGTCCTTCCAATATTGGTTGACTAGAGCACCCTCATGTGTCTGTCTGTGAGGAAATCATTTTAGGATTTTCAAAGAACAGGAACACAAAATCTTCAGATGTACCAAGAACTCTTAGGAATTGAATTTGCCTCCACCTCCTGTGCCAGGTGTACACCTGGCTGCACAATCAGACTCAGTCATTCCTAGCTGCTGCTGTGCAGATACTTTGGAGAAAATCCTCTTCTTCCCCCATTGTACCTACTTCCTGCCTCCTTTTTATGGTTGCATGGGGCACACCTTGCTGGTTTTGGGCTCCTGAGCAGGGACCAGAGAATAAAAACTTCCCCTTACTCCCTACCTGTCCTTTTCTCTCCCTCCCCCTTTTCATTTTCTGTGTGATAGAGTAAAGCACAGGATCAGTAGGCAAGGATGTATTGCAATCTGTATTGCAAATCTGACTATCTTCCCTCAAGTCACTCCTCTTTTGAACCTTCCTGTTTCTTTTGAGGGCACCAAGTATCCTTCTAGTTACCAAGGTACACAACCTAGAAGTCATAGTTGACTCCTAAATCTCCTTCATCTCACATAGCCAATCAATTCCAGTTTCTACCTCTACATTGTTTTCCTTACAGAGATTGGCTGGTTATCTCTTGGCATAGTGCTTTAAAAGAATTGTCAGACTTAAAGATTTTATGCAATTTTCTTTTTTTAAAGGAGAGTGTCTCAAATTTGCTGAAGTGATTGTCCAAGAGTATGTTACCTCCCAGTATTTAAAAAAATAAAATAAAACAAATCCCTATAATCTGTCCCCTACAGGTAAGGGTGATATTTTAAAAACAATTACAGCTTTTGTTTTTATGTCACCTTTATTTCCCAGAATAGCCACCTCCTACTCAGGGAGCTATCCCTTATAATAAAGAATAAAAAGAAAGAGGGGGAAAATGTACTGAAAAACTCCGAAGTTCAGTATGTGCAGTATTCTACATTTGTGTTCACTTACATATCTTTTTCAAATAAGACAGGGAGGTGTATTCTCATATCTTCAACAAGTTTAGTCATAATTGCATAGCATTCAGTTTCTTTTATTTTGTTATTTTTTCATTTACCTTGTTATCATTGTGTATTGTTTTTCTGGTTCTGCATAAGTCTCCCCACCTCTCTGTGTTCTTCATATTCATTTTTTATGGCACAGAAATATTCACATTCATGTACCATGGGCATTTACTTTGTTTCTAGATCTTTGCTCCTACAAAAAAGAGCTATCACGTGCATATTGGACCTCTTTTTCTATCTTGAACGTCCTTGGGATAAATGCTTAGCAGTGAGTTCTCTAGGTCAAAGGTGTGGGTGAATGTCCATAGTATCTTCCTTAGCATAATGTTAGGTTGCTTACTGGAATGGTTAGATCACTTGAGCTCCACTAACAGTGTTATTATTAGTATGCCTATTTTACCTTTAACTTCATCAGTGACTATTCTCATCTTTTATCATCTTTGCCAGTTTGCTTGGGTGTAAGATAAAACTTCAGAGTTGTTTGGATTTTCATTTCTCGTCCTATTAGTGATTTTTGAAGCAGTCATCCATATGGCTGTTAAGAGTTTAGAGAATTTTTATTTGAGAACCATTTTAAAACATTCCCTGTTTCTCCAATGAGGAAATGGCTTTTGATGTTATATGTTTGAGTTAATGTCCTACATAGCTTAGATATGAGTCAAAGGTACCGATTTAATAATGAATGAGAAATTAACAGCTTTTTGGAGGGAGAATTTTTAAAACATCTTCGGAAATGTTTCTGTCATGTATGTGCCTATCGTGATGTTATTGCTTACAACCATGTCTCATATATATACACATAATATACATATATATAAAATAACTAATCTATTTTTGTTGTCATTCATTTCACTTGTGTCAAACTCTTTGTGAGCCCATTTGGGGTTTTCTTAGCAAAGATACTGAAGTGATTTGCCATATCCTTCTCCAGCTCATTTTACAGAAGAGAAACTGAGGCAAACAAGCGACTTGGCCAGGGGCACACAGCTATAAGTATCTGAGGCCAGGTTTGAACTCAGTCTTCCTGACTTTAGACTGACACTTTATCCACTGCGCCACCTAGCTGTCCAGTTCATGTCTATACACTTTAAAAAACAGAAACAAAACCTTGGAAACTTAATTTTCTTACCTCTTTAAACATCTTTCAACTAAAGAGTTTTAGTGGCTTTTGAATCTTTTTGTTAAACACAAAAATGAAACACCTTTTAATTAGCCTTCAAGAATAACCAGTTGACATTATGGAAGATAGAAATTTACAACTGAATTGCAACAAAAATGACTAGCATGATTTAATTTTTAAAAAACGCACTTTTGCCATTTGGAATCGTGTAGTTGTAAGGTGTCCTTTTCAGTTATGATATTCATGTTTATAAATAAGTATACATATGTTGGGGGTACATGCTTACATTTATTTTACTCACGGTATTGTGATGAGAAAAGTCTGTAGGATATAGTAAATGTTTCTCTCCTTTCCCCTTTTCCTCCAAGGTCTTTAGGTAGAACATGTCATAGTTGTCTTGGCCTAAACTCAGACACATGTGCCACGGGCGCACACACATGCACATGCACATACACACACACAAGCACACACACACACAAACACACGTTTTATGTTTTCATTGCCTACAGTATTGATATAAGTAGCTATTTGTACCCCTTCAGAGAATTTTGTGTTCTTCATTGCCATGTATTCATTTTTGCTGTAGTATTGTCTTTTACAGCCTTATGGAAAGAACACTGGACTTAGACTCAGAAAACCTGGACATGAATTCTGGCAACATCATGTGCCAGCTATCTGACCTTGGAGAACTCATTTAACCTCTGTGAGCCCCTTTTATCATATAAATTTAAAAAGTGTTAATGGCAGCTCTAATTTATATGATGCTTTATAATTTACAAGCACTTCCCTCACAACAACAATGTGAGATGGGTATTATAAATATTTTACAATAGTACAGTAAGCCCTTTGAAAGGGACGTAAAATATATAGTGTCTAAGTTGCAGAGGCAGGATGTGAACCCAGGTCTTAATTCGACCTTAACGCTTTTTCTACTATACTGTTCTGCCTTTATATGCAGGATTGTGAGGGAAATGCTTATGAAGTGTAAATTACTATATAAAATATTCTTTAGCAGTTATAGCTATTGCTATCATCACTTCTGATCTTAGCTATTTATTTTTTTTGTTTGTTTTTTTACTCATTCATTGAGTCTTGTCTTTTATGACTTCTGTCATACTTTTTACTTTCCCCTCGAAAAGACTGTACCTTATAGAAAGAAAAGAATGCTTTGGCTGCCAGTGTCTGTTAGAAAGGTCAGTCCTACTCTCATATCCAAGTATCCTTCTAGTTCATAGATGTGCCCTAGGTGCCAAAGAAGGTTTTAAATTTTTTTCCCACCTCCTGGGGTTAGGGAAATGGAAAAGGGTGTGTGTGTGTGTGTGTGTGTGTTTAATTTCTAGAGTGCTTTTCTAAGTTTGAGAGGTCCCGAAAGCAGTAAGCAAATTTTAGAACTTAATGTGTCCAAATTAGTGTTGTTCCCTTCAAAATAATCACTTTGGGAGATTGATTACGTATTTTTTTCAAATGTATGCTGCCATTGCAAAATGTTTTTGGGACTCTGGAAAGCTTAGGGGTTTTTTTGTCCTGGATCCACCTGATATTTCACAGGGGAGCTTACCACCGTCTTCCTAAGGAACCAGGCTCAAATTTTGTAGTCTTTGATTTTCTTTCTCTCCTTAATCTCCACATATATTCAGGCACTAAGTAATTGGGATTCTCTCTGTATTATCCCTGGCATCCATTATCTTCTTTATTTCTTCCTACTGATACCATAGTAGTTCAGGTTCTTGTTATGTTCTTCTAGAATCAGTATCCATTCAGTTCAATATCTTATTATTTCGCCGTGAGAATTAGTGAGAATGATGACCTAAAGGCATTATAATATGTTTGGTCATTAAAGAAAGATTCAGTTATGGACCCCTGTCCACGTTGTCTAAATTCTTGATGCTTTTTGTTCTTGATGTCCTTTTATTGTACCTTTATTGATTCCTTATCTCATTTCACAAGATAGCTATTCCATGTTTTTCCTTAAACAGTCTTGTCACTAATAGTACCACAACTACATATACTTATAAACAAAGAAGTGTATATATATATAGGGATATAAATTTATCTTGCTTTAAGGAGAATATAGAAGCCATGTAGTAGGAACTTTCTCATCTCATCTCACTTCATCATACCTCAGCACCATCACCCTCTTTGAGCACCTTCCATCTGGTTCCAAAAAAAGAGTTCCCCTGCCAAGTCACTAAGGCTCATCCTCTGTCTTTGATCCCATTCCCTGCTAACTTCCTGCAAAATCTTCTTAGAGTAGTCATTACTTCTCTTTCATGCAGGTTTAGTCTGCCGCCTCACTGGCTTCTTCCCATTTAACTACAAAAAAAAAAAGCTCAAATCTGTCCCCCCCCCCTTTTTTTAAGCCTTTCCCTTGACCCTTTTATCTTGTCTCTTTCTCTTGACTACTAAACTTCTTAAATTGTCTATACCTAAAGTCCCCACTTTCTTACTACCCATTCAAACTTCTTAAATTGTTTACCTAATGTCCCAACTTTCTCACTACCCACTCAATGTTCAGCTGCTTGGAATTTGAACGATGCCCCCACTGCTGTATTGGAGCTATTCTCTTAGAGGTCATCACTAAGTCCTTATTTTCCTTGGCCCCTGAAGGTTAAAACTGTTGACCACCCCCTTCCTACTGAAAATATTAACTGTCCAAGATGATCTTTCAAATCCAGCCTCAGACCAAACACTTGACACTTAATAGCTGTGTGACCCTGGGCAAGTCACTTAACCCCAATTGCCTAAAAATTAAAAAAAAAAAATTATCTTTAATTTATCTTGTATATTTCTTTCTTTTACATAGCTATTTTCATGTTGTCTCCTTCATTAGAATATGAGCTCCTTCACTGAAGGGATTGGTTTTTTTTTGTGGTTGTTTTACCTTTCTTTGTATCCCTACTACTTACTTAGCTCAGTGCCTGCTGTTTGGTAGACAGTTAATAAATGGTTGTTGATTTGACTTGACTTCTCTTAGCTTTTGAGGAACCACATTCTCATTATTCTTCCTATAACTGGTCTATCTTTGCCTCCTTTGCTGTTTCCTTATGTTCTTATTTCCCAACCCCTTAATAAGATTGCTCCCTAAGGATCTGTTTTCTTCTCTTATCTTGCTCTCCTTTGGCAATCTCATTTGTTCTCACACAGCTTCATTTACATCTCTAGGAAGATTTATTTCCCAAAATCTGAATCCCTTCTCCAGAGCCACCTCTCCCATGGTGTCTACTCTTTCCCACCTCCAAGTCAACATGTCTAAAACTGAGCTGTTGTTTTTAATGCCTAAATCTGTTCCTTCTGAATTCATTATTTTTGCCTGCAGTCATGTTTATTAACTTAGAATCACTTATCTCTTAAATCCAGCTGCTTACTAGATTCTGTTGATTACAATCTCTTCAACTTCTCCCAAATAAACTTTTCTCTTACTATTGCCTGTCACTTGTAGAGCATCCTTTACAACCTTCCCATGGCTTACCATTTCCTTCCAGTATGCCCTTTGCACAGGTATCAAACTCAAAAGAGAAATAGATCACTGCCAACTGCATTTTGAGTTAGAAAACTACAAATTAACCTTATCTTTGTTGTATTGTATTTTTATTTATTTTACCAAATTTTCCCAATTACATTCTAATCTGATTCATGCCAAAACTTTTGGGAGTTTTATCTCACAAGTTTGACACCTCCACTGCCTGTATAATCTCTCCCTCATTGCTTTTAGTTTATCATTCCTCTATTCAGAAGTCTCCAGTGGCTTACCTTTTGCCTGTAATCAAGGCCCTTTACAACCTTATATTGCCCTATCCTTCCAACTATATACCCTCTCCATATTCTAGCTCACCTGGAAAATCCTGTCCTATTCTCCCCTATTTTGGTAATGACCTTCCTTAGACCTCTGGTAACACTTGGTTGTTATATAAATACCTTAATGTATTTATCAAGTAAAACTGTGTTTTCTACCTGTCAGCATATTATCACCATATGAGGCTGTAAGGTTAAAGTCAGGAACTTTATATATTACCCAAGCCTAGAATATAATGTTTTTCATACAATAGGTGCTTAATTTATGTTGGTTTTGTTAAATTTTGTTGCTGTTATTGCAGTGATACCTCTTTATCTGACATCTAGGAAGTGTTGAAAAGGAATTTTCTAGATAACAGAAATAGCATTTAAGTGCTAAACTTTCGGGGAGGTGGGGAGAAGTATATAGCTTTATCTATATAAGGTGACATATTTCTTGCCTCTTAACCATATACTGAACATAACTTAATTATTGACTTGGAGGTATTATCAACATCGTTATAGGGCCTAATACTCTGTCACTACCAGAGCTTTTTTGTATGAGTCTTTATATACTTTTTAGAATGCTATGTTTGTTTTTAATATTCTTGTGCCTTGTTTTTCTAGTTTTTTAATGTCTTCAGTCATTAACATTTGTCATTGGTCTTACTTCAAAAAATTTCCTTTTTCCCTTCAGATGAATTGCTTTAAATGGGCCAAAGGCTATGAAAAGAGCTGGAACTAGGAGTAGGCAAAGCAGATGATTAACTGAGGGGACACGGGCCTTTTTAGTTTTTCTTTTCTTTTTTTAAACAACTACACATTTTCCATGCTTGAAAATGCCGTTTTCCATTTTATTTAATATTCCTTTCTTTAGCCAGAGACATACATTTTATTCTCTTCTTTGAATTTTCCTGAACACTCTTAAACTACCAATTACTTTGCAAACCTGTACAAATTACTTTCAGAATTGTAATTTGATATGGATTAATGTCAAGGCTTTCTATGTAAGTGAAATATGTGACTTTTTTTTCTTAAATTTACAAATCAACATTCCTATAATTTTTACTTCTCTGTAAAATGCCTCCACAATTTTGGTTTCTGTGTTTTTTAATAATGAAATGCTAATCAACTAAGAGGCAGTATTTTTGTCATGGATAAAGAACTGATCCTGGAATCATGAGGACCTGAACTCAAGTTCAGCCTCTGAAACACTGGGCAAGTCACCTTAACCTCTTGGTCCCCCAGGCAACTTTTTTTTTTTTTTTTTTTGGTGAGGCAGTCCCGGGCTAGTAAGTGTCAAGTGTCTTGAGGCCTCATTGGAACTCAAGTCCTTCAGACTCCAAGGTGGGAGCTCTATTCACTGTGCAACCTAGCTGCCCCAGGCAACTCTTTGAAAATGTAAGTTGTGTAATTGTAGAGCAGTAGTGCCTTCTGCCTATTAAGTTCAGTTAAAGGGAAGGAAAAAAAACAGCACATAGTTGTAACTTGAGTAGACAAGTAATTTGTTATGTTTCAGTAGTTTCTGACTCTTTGAGATCCTATTTAAGGTTTTCTTAGCAAAGATACTGGAGTGGTTTGCCATTTCCTTTTCTAACTCATTTTACAGATGAGGAAACTGAGGCAGACAGGGTTAAGTAATTTGTCCAGGGTCACACAGCTAGTAAATGTCAGAGGCCAGATTTGAACTCGGGAAGATGAATCTTCCTCACTCCAGGCCTGGCATTCTATCCACTGTACCACCTAGCTGCCCCAATATAAGAGAAAATAAAAATATGGGAATTAGAACAGATTTATTTATTTGAAATCATTTTGGGGAAATAAGGTACAGAGGAGGGGCAGGATAGACTTAGCCATCATCAAAACACATTGCTATCTTCCAGCTTCTGGTTATAGGACATGGGAAAAAGGGAATGCTTTAGGGAACTTGGAAGAGAAGCAGTCTACAGAGAATTGAACTACTCTGTGAAAGCAAGGTGGGACATTGAGAATGAGCTAGGAGGTTAATAAATCAGCCTAAGACCCAACAGTGCCCCAGATAAGATGGTTCAGAGATGGGGGAAAAAAAAAAACAACACAAAAAAGGCTATTACTTATTGGCAGTCCTAGAAAGCTATCTGGGCTTGGGAAATATCATTCTTAAATGTATTTATAGGAAGTCCTCAGTTTGCCAATGGATCTTGCTTATAAAGTTGGTTTGTAAGTTGCTTGAAAGTTGGAATGCGAACAATCTTATAAATGTATGGGCTAGTTTCCAGGCTAGCCCACAAAATAACCTGTAATATATTTGAAAATACCATATTAGATAATGAAAAATAGTAAAAAGCAATATTTGTAGTACACCTACAAAGAAATGATTGTATCACCTAAAATAATTTTTAAAATTGATGATGAGGTGCTTAAAGGAAAGAGCAGGTAGCATGTTGGAAAACACTGAACATAGAATCAGAAGAACTGAGTGTTAAGAGTTCTAGTTCTTCCACATACCAGTTGTATGACTTAAGTCATTTAACCTCTCTGAGCCTCGGTTTATTTTTAAAGGGAATTATATTTATACTACCTATTTATTTAACTGGATTGTTGTGAGGTCCAAATGAGATCATATATATAAAAGCATTTTACAACATGATTTTTATTTATTTTCATTAAATATTTCCCGATTACATGTAAAAGAATTTTTAACAATCATTTTAAAAAGAATTTTGAGTTCTAAATTCTTTCCTTCTCTGCTATCCCTCCTCCTTCCTTGAGAAGGCAAGAACTTTGATTTCGATGATACATGAAAGGTCATTCCAAACAATTCCACGTTAACCATGTTGCAAAAGAAAACAATAAAAATAAAGTAAAAAGAAAATGTAGCTTCAGTCTGCTTTCAGAGTTCACTGTTCTCTGGAAGTGAATAGCATTTTTCATCATGGGTCCTTTGGAATTGTCTTAGATCATTGTCTTAATCAGAGTGTTTTTCACAGCTGATCATTGAACTATTTATTCTGGTTCTACTCACTTCATTTTAGATCAGTTCATATAAGTCTTCCCAGGTTTTTCTGAAACCATACTGCTCTTCATTTTTTATAGTGCAGTAGTATTCTATCCATCACAGTCACAACCACATATATATATATTGTTTTAGGCAGTTGGGGTTAAGTGACTTGCCCAAGGTCACACAGCCAGTAAGTGTCAAGTGTTTGATCTGAGGCCGGATTTGAACTCAGGACCTCCTGACTTCAGGGCCGGTGCTCTATCCACTTATAAATATTTTTTGTACAAATAAGTCCATTCTCTTTCCTTTATCTCTTTGGGATACGGACTTAGTTATGCGCAGTATTATTACCCTTAGGGCATAGTTCCAAATTATTCTCCAGAATGGTTAGACTAGTTCACAACTCTGCAAATAGTGCATGGGTGTCTCAGTTTTTCCACATCCCTTCCAGCATTGTCATTTTCCTATTCTGTCGTGTTAGCTAGTCTGATAGGTATAAGGTAGTATCTCAGAGTTGTTTTAATTGCCATTTCTCTAATCAGGAGTGATTTAGAGCATTTTTTTCCAAGTGATCAATTATTAATTGATAGCTATAGAAGCGTTTTAAAAAATTTTATTGATCTTTTTTTTAATCACATTTACTTTATGATATTTCTGAAACCTATACATGCATTGAACCTTGAAAGGCAATGCTAAGCAAAACCAGTTAATAAGAGGAACTGATCTAATAGCATAGCAAAAGTTACATGTAGTTCCCCTATCTCTGGCATTTTAGCATGTATGATCACAGGCCATGATTCAACTGTGCCAGCAACACTAGAATTCATAAAGATTTATTTAATAATTATTGATGTGCTTCGTTTTCAAATCCATCATTTTCTAATATTCATCCCCTCTTTGTACCTTTACAAAGAAAAACAGTTAAACAAAACTGATCAACAATGCAACCTATCTAACAATGCATATTGTGTTCTTCATCCATAATCCTCCCATCTCTCAGTTGGGAAGAGGGTGTTTTATCTGTGTGTGTGTGTGTGTGTATGTTTTCTTATACTTTCTTTAAATGTGTAGGTGAATGAAATGTTTCTGCTTGAAACTTTTCCTAATTGCTGGCCCTCTACTAGAACCTTCTTTTCCAGACTACCTTGTATTTATCCATTTGGTGTATATAACTATTCCTTCCACATCATGGGCACTAGGGATGTAGCATCTGCGTGATCTGGAATCCGCATAAAATTTTTTGGCCCTTCCTTTGTACCAGAGAAGTTTAATTTTTTCTTTTTCTTTTATGGAGTGTTACAGTACCTTGTTGTAAAATTTGGATTAAGTGTTTGATCATAGGCTCTGTGTCATCCATTTGCTAGCCTTTGCATGTTTTCTGTGGCTTCCACAAAACTCCCCAAAATTCCCATTTAATTTCTTATGCTGACCCATGATGTATCGAAACCACAATAGGAAAAGTCACAATATGGAAGGGATAACTGTATTTGCTTTTATTAACTTAATGCTTATGCTACACATATTTTTATACATGCATGTTGTCTTTCCCATTGGAATGTAATTTTGGGGGGGTCAAGAGAGATTTTTTTTTACTTCTATCTCAAGCATCTAGGTACTTAATAAATACTTGTTGATTTATTATTTGTTTTTTTACTCTTCATTAGTTCACATAAGTCTTAACATGTTTCTTTGAATTCCTTATTTTTGCTTCTCATAGCAAAATAATAATCCATTACATTCATGTACCAAAATTTCATCATTTTCAATTGATGAGCACCTACTTTGTTTACGTTTTTTGTTACGACAGTATTAGTTGCTATGAATGTTTTGATTTACATGGGACCCTTCTTATTGGTGACCTTCTTGGGCTATATACCTCATAATGAGGTTATTGAGGGAATGAGTATGAGTAGTTGCAAAAGCACTAATTTTAAAGGTGCATATTAATATGAATTTTTATTTATTATGAATAGATAGATAGATACTTAAGAAATGAAAGATACTAGTTCTTTTAGTAATATTACTCCAAAACGTAGTGTTTTCTGATTAATCAGTAAGCATTTATTAAGCCAGTACTGTGTTCAAGGTACTTTACTAAGTCATGGGGATACAAAGAAAGACAAAAGACAGTCCCTGCCCTTATGGAGTTCACAGTCTCACAGGAAAATAATAAGCAAATAAGTATATACAACCAAGCTGTATACCGGAGAAATAGGAAATAATTAACAGAGGAAAAGAAGAGGGATTGGGAAAGTCTAACTGTAGAAGTTGGCATTATAGTTGATATTTTGAAAGAAGCCAGGGAAACCAGGAGGTGTATATGGGGACACAGAGCATTCCAAGCATAGAGGACAGCCAGAGAAAATGCTTGGAGCAAAGAGATGGAGTGTGTAGTTCGTGGAACAGCTAGAAGGCTGGTGTCACTGCATTGCACCCTTCCCCATGCACTTTTGTGGGGAGTGGGCATAAGGTTACAAAGTGCTTTCAGTGCCAAAGAGAGGATTTTACATATGATCCTGGAGGTGAGAGGGAGCCCGTGAAGTTTATTAAATATAGGAATAACATGGGCTGGCGCTTTTGGAAAATCATTATGGAGGATGCACTAGAGTGGGGAGAGAATTGTGAGCAGGTAGTTCAGCTAGCAGGCTATTGTGATAGTCAAGGCATCAGGTGATGAAGGCTTGTACCAGAGTGGTGGTGGTATAAGAGGAGAGAAGAGGGTATTTCATGAGATGTTGTGAAATTGATAGGCCTTGGCAACAGATTGGGTATGGGGGTGAGAGATAGTAAGTCAGATGATACCCAGTTATCATCCTTAGCTCCTTACACTCAGGTTGCCAGGCTGGGGGGACTAGGAGGATAGTTAGTGCCCTTGGTAGTATTAGGGAAATTTGGAAGAGGGGGAGAGTTAGGGGAAAAGTTAAGGGGTTAAGTTTAAGATGTTTACTGGACATCCAATTAGAGATGTCTGAAAGGCTGTTGAAGAGGGACTTTTAAAAATCATCAACATAGAGATGTTAACTATATCCATGGCAGCTTTTGAGATCGTATACAGAGGGAAGAGAAAAGTGCCCAAGACAGAACCCTGTGGGACACCCACAGTAAATGGGCATGACGTGAATGAAGATCAAGAAAAGGAGATTGAGATGGATGGATCAGTTAAATAGGAGAAGAACCAGGAGAGAATGAAAAACCTTCTCTAGAAATAAGAGAATACCAAGGAGAAGAGAACCATCACCAGTGTCAACGGCTGTAGAGAAGTCAAGAAAAATGAGGATTTAAAAAAGGCCAGAATGAACTTACCCATAAAATAGAAGCAGGGTAGCAAAATAGATTAAAAACCAAAATCCTAAAATATGCTGTTTACAAGAAGCATATCTGATACAGAGACTCACATAGAGTGAAGGTAAGGGGCTAGAGCAGAATCTATTGTACTTTAGCAGAAGTTAAAAAAAAGGGGGGGTAGCAATTATGATTCAGCAAAAGTAGATCTAATTAAAAGAGAATAAGGAAGGAAATTATATCTTGCTTAAAGGTGCCATAGAAAATGAAGTAATAGCAATACTAAACATATATGCACCAATAGTACAGCATCTAAATCTTTAAAGAACTTAAATGAGTTACAGGAGGAAATAGACAGTATAAAACTATATTAATGGGGGGACATCAACTTTTCCCTTTCAGAACTAGCTAAATCAAATCAAGAAGTAAACAAGAAAGAAGTTAAAGGAGGTGAATAGAATTTTAGAAAAGTTAGATATGACCCCTGGAGAAAACTGAATGGGAATAGAAAGGAATATACGTTTTTCTCAGTGGTACTTGGCACCTACACAAAAAAAATGACCATGTATTTGGGTGTAAAAACTCACAACCAAATTCAAAAAAAGTGGAAATATGTGCATCCTTTTCAGATCTTAATACAATAAAAATTACATTCAATAAAAGGCAATGGAAAGATCAATTAAAAATTAGTTGGAAACTAAATAATCTAGTCCTAAGGAATAAGTGGGTCAAAGAATAAATCAAAGAAACAATCAATAATTTCCTGTAAGAGAATGACAACAATGAAACAACGAACCAAAATTTGTGGGATTCAGCCAAAGCAGTATTTAGGGGAAATTTTGTATCTCTGAATGCTTACATCAATAAAATAGAGAAAGAGCAGATCATTGAATTGGACATGTAACTAAAAAAAAAAACTAGAAAAAGAGCAAATTACCAATATCAAAAATGAAAGTGGTGAATCCACCACCCATGAAGAGGAAATTAAAGCAATTATTAGGAGCTATTTTGCCTAACTATATGCCAATAAATCTGATAATCTGAGCAAAATAGATGAATATTTTTAAAAGAATTAATTTGCCCAGATTAACTGAAGAGGAAATAGAATACTTAGTCTCATCTCAGAGAAAGAAGTTGAAGAAGCCATCAATGACTTACCTAAAGAAAAAATCCTCAGGGCCAGGTGGATTGACAAACCTCTAAAGAACAATTAGACCAGTACTGTGTAAACTATTTGGAAAAATATAGTGCTACCAAATTCCTTTTATGATACAAATATGGTGCTGATACCTAAACCAGGAAGAGCTAAAGCAGAGAAAGAAAATTATAGGCCGATTTTCCTAATGAATATTGATGCAAAAATTTTATATAAAATGCTAGCAAAGAGATTACAGAAATATATCACAAAGATCATATGCTATGACATAGGAATTAAACCAGGAATGCAGGGCTGTTTCAATATTAGGAAAACCATCAACATAATTGACCATATCAATAACGAAACCAAAAGAATTCATATGATTTTCTCAATAGATGTAGCAAAAGCCTTTGATAAAATACAACACTCACTCCTGTTAAAATACTAGAGAGCATAGGAATAAATGGAGCTTTCCTTAAAATGATAAATAGTGTGTATCTAACACTGTCACAAACATCTATAATGGGGATAAGATGGAAACCTTCCCAGTAAGGTCAGGGGTGAAGCAAGGATGCCCATTATTACCATTATTATTTAATATTGTATTGGAAGTGCTAGCTATAGCAGTAAAAAAAGAAAAAGAAATTAAAGTAATTTGAAAAGGCAATGAGGAAACAAAACTATCACTCTTTGCAGATGATATGATGGTGTACTTAGAGAATCCTAGACAATCAACTGAAAAAACTAATCGAAATAAATAACAAATTTAGCAAAGTTGCAGGATTTAAATAAACCCATATAAATTATCAGCATTTCTACATGCAAAATACTTTTCACACAAATAAAGTCAGATCTAAATAATTGGAAAAATATTAATTTCTCATGGGTAGTCTGAGCCAATGTAATAAAAATGACAATTCTACCTAAATTAATCTACTTGTTCAGTGCCATACCAGTCAAACAGCCAAACATTTATAGAGCTAGAAAAAATAACAATTCATTTGGAAGAACAAAAGATCCAGAATATCAGGGAAAACAATGAAAAAAAATGTGACAGAAGGTAGCCTAGCCCTATCAGATCTAAAACTGTATTATAAAGCAGTAATCATCAAAACAATCTGGTTCTGGCTAAGAAATAGAGTGGTAGATCAGTTAGAATAAATTAGGTACACAATACATTGTAGCAAATGATCATAGTAATTTAGTGTTTAATAAACTCAAAGAGCCAAACTTTGGGGACAGAAACTGACTATTTGACAAAAACTGCTGGGAAAACTGGAAAACAGCATGGCAGAAACTAGTTATAGACCAACACCTCACACCATATACCAAGATATGTTCACACGATTTAGACATAAAGCGTGATACCATAAGCAAATTAGAAGAATATGGAATAGTTTACCTGTCAGATCTGTGGAGAACTGAAGAATTTATGACCAAACGAGATATATAGCGTTATGAAATAGAAAGTGGATAATTTTGATTATATTAAATTTAAAAGGTTTTGCACAAACAAAACCAATGCAACCAAAATTAGAATGAAATCAGAAAACTGGGGAAAATTTTCTTCTAGCAAAAGTTCTCATTTCTCAAGTATATAGAGAACTGATTCAAATTTATAAGAATACAAGTCATTCTTCAGTTGATAAATGGTCAAAGGTTATGAATGGTAAGTTTTCAGACAAATCAAACCTTTCTATAATCATATGAAAAAATGCTCTAAATGGTTGGTTAGAGAAATGTAAATTAAAACAGCCCTGAGGTACAATCTCACACCTATCAGATTGGCTACTATGACAGAAAAGGAAAATGATAAATGTGGAAAAACTGGGACACTAATGAGTTGTTGTTGGAGTTGTGAACTGATCCAACCACTCTGGAAAGCATTTTGGAACAGTGTCCAAAAGACTGTAAAACCATGCATACCCTTTAATCCAGTAATACCACTACTATCTGTGTATCCCAAAGAGATTTAAAATGGGATAGGAGGGCGGGGAGGACCTATTTGTACAAAAATATTTATAGCTGCTCTTTTTGTTGTGACCAAGAATCAGAAATTTAGGGAATGCCCACGTATTGGGGAGTGGCTGCACAAATTGTGATATATATTCGTAATGAAATGTTTTTGTGCTATAAGAAATGACAAGCAAGATGGTTTCAGAAAAATTTGGAAAGACTGAACTAATGCAGAGTAAAGTGATCAGAACGTAGAGAACATTGTACACAATAACAGCGATATCATATGTTGAACAACTCTGAAGGACTTAAGTTATTCTCAGCAATATGATGATCCAAGACAATCCCAAAAGACTCACGATGAAAAATGCTGTCACCTCCAGAGGAAGAACTGATGGCATCTGAATACAGACCAAAGCATACTATTTTTCACTTCCCTTCTTTCTTCCTTTCTCTCTCTTTCTTCCAGAAAATAACTAATAACTAATATGGAAATATGTTTTACGTAATTGCACATGTATGACCTATATCAGATTGTCTCAGGGAGGGAGGAAAGGAAGGAAGAAGTGATAAAATTTGGAACTCAAAAAAACCCCAAATGTTAAAAATTGTTTTTACATGTAATTGGAGGAAAGAATGATGTATGGTTTTTTTTTTGTTTTTTTTTTTAAAGTCATTGGAGTTAACTATTAGAAAGTAATTGGTAACTTTGGAAAGAGCAGTTTTGGTGTAGTGATGAGGTCAGAAGCCAGGTTGTAGGGAGTTAAGAGGAGAGTAAGAGGAGCAGATGGACATGTAGATTCCTATTATAGATGACTTTCTCAAGGAGTTTAACCATGAAGGGCAGAAGAGATAATAGAATAATAGTTACCTGGAATAGAAGGATCAGGTGAGGGCTTTTTGAGGATGGGGGAAAGACATGGTCTTGTTTTGTTAGCAGTAGGGTAAGAGATTAGAGAGTTTCTTAGCTGATGTTAAACAGGAAGGCGAAGATAGAACATCTTTCTCTCTTTCTATTAAAGAACTGAGGTAGAACTAACTGAAACATGAAAATGGAGAACAATAAGAAGATAGCTTCTGTCTTTTTCCCTCTCTTTCTTCTTTCTTTCCTTCCATCTTTCAATTTTATTTTAAATTGCATTGCATTTTCTCCCCTCTATCTCCCTCTGCCCTGTTTGGAGAAAAGAGAAGAAAAACTCATGTAACAAATATGCATAGCCAAGCAAAACAAATTCCTACATTGACCACATTCAAAAATATATGTATCATTCTGTAACTTAAGTCCATCACCTTTCTGTGAGGAGGGAGGTAGCGTGTTTCATCATTTGCCCTCTGGATTTAGGATTTTTCATTATAATGATCAAATTCAAGTCTTTCAAAGTTATTTTGTCTTTGCAGTGTTGTTATATAAATTGTTCAGGTTCTGCGCACTTCACTTTATGTCATTTCATTCATCAAGTCTTGCCAGGTATCCCTGAAACAGTCCCTTACATCATTTCTTATAGCAAAATAATATTACATTATTTTCATATACCACAATTTCTTCCACCATTCCTAATAGAACCTAGGTGTTTTCAAAGAGACCGAGTCATCATTCCTATAACACCTGCAACCAGAGGTACTGAAGAACCTCGAAGATGTAATTGCAGAGAAAGTATCTGTGACTTTTGAAAATCATGGTGGAAAAGGTTGGAAGAGGGTTGCTTTTCAAAAGAAGGAAAGATAATTCCAACTAAATGCCAGTGATCTTGACTTAAATTTCTAGCAAAATTCTGGATTGTATTGTTAAAGGGAAGTTTTAGATTTTGTTAAAAAGAGAAGCTGTGGTTACTGAGAATCAGCATAGCTTCATCAATTATATGGCGTGGCAAAAACTGCAAGAGAACTGGATTTGGATTCAGAAGACTTCCTAGCTTTTGTCACTTACTATAGAAAATGCTCAGCTTCCTCATTTATACAAGGTGAATGAGTTGTACTGGATAAACCAAGGTCCCTTCCACTTCTCAATCTATGATGCTAATCAAGTCAATATCCTTGGCTTTTTTTTTTTCATTGAAGACCAAAATAATCACTGTTGTTTTTCTTTTTCATTAGTGGAAAGGTTGACTGATGGCGCCAGTTTGCAATTTCTGAATTGGACCAGGGTCTTTCTGGGCTACCAAGAGAGCATAGTAATACCTGATATTCAAGTTACCATACAGTTTAAGTTTTTCACAAGCATGTATAGCAACACCTTGGAGGAATTTAATTAAAACTGGGATGGGGATTACAATTGGGAGGGGTGGGATATAGCCACTTTTCTCATCTCCAAATTTTGACACTCAAAGCAGACCCACCTTATTTCTGAGAGACAAGGTTTCTGCTTCAAGTATTCACACTTTGTAGTAGAAAACAAAACTGAGTTCCTAAGAAACTCTTCTGTGTTTATGTTTAAAATATATCCACCATCAGAGTCTTTTCATAGCTCAGAATAAAAACATATAGCCTTTAAAATACCTTTACAGGTTGATCAGAGCCTGGGGCACTGAGGTGAACCACAATTCTTAAGGAACTATGAAAAACTCATTTATATGAGCCAAGAGTTCTGTGGAAGGTTGGGTGTAGATCTCTACAAACAGTACAATTACAGGAGATTGGGATCCAAAGGGAAACCTGCTGTTTAGAGCCAATGAAGAGGAGGAAAGGGGGAAGAACAAAGCTTTAGCCTTTGGCATAGAACAAGGCAGAATGGTCCAGTTATATAGAATTATCCACTACAAAACCGAAACACATGCCCGCGCGCGCGCAGACACACACACACACACACACAGAGTCACGGAGAAGCAAAATTATAAATCATAGTATTGGGAGAAAACAAATGATGGCATGAGAAGGAGAAGTCTGTTCCACAGAGACCTCTCATCTTCCTGACTTTGGAAAATGTTTATTAATTATAAAGTTGCAGTGCAGAATTTGACTGAAAACATTTCTGGAAAATAGGTCTGTAGTCATCCTAAAAAATAAAGGTTCCACTCCTAAGCTAGGAGGATTGTCAGCTGTTATCAGATGCCAACTCAGATCAAGGTACCTTTGATGTCAGGCTGGAAAATATCGTGTCAGAGAAACAAGAAAAAATAAAGGGAAACAATAAGAAAGTTACAGGAAATAGAAAGAGGGAGAGATACCATGTGTGTTTCCAGTTCCACACCTGTCAATCACATAAGGTAGAACTACACAAGGAAAAAGTTTAGGTCAACTCTAAAATCAGTCTCATAAGTCTACTTCCAACTCTTGTTTGTAGAATACAAGACAATACAGCTGGTGCAATAGAAAAAAATGAAATTTCCGTTGCCAACCTGAGAGAGATTTGACTATTGAGGTTATGTCTTCAAATGTATTCCAATCCAACACTAAAAAAGTTATTTTTCAAGTTTAAATCTAGTAAAAAAAAAAAAAAAGGAGCAATGATATAACCCCTCCACCAAGTAGATGCGAAATGTGCCCTTCTACCTCAGTATAGCTTTGCTCCTTGTGCTAATGGATCACTTAGACTTTGAGGACAGGGGAAATTAGTTTCTGCAAATAGGAATTTTAGGGGGAGAGAAGAGGAACAGCAACTGTATATTAACAGATCCCTTTAAAGTACAAAGTTTAAAATTTTTTATTCAAACATGTGAGATAAAGGAAAGTGAGTAGAGTGTATAACCTATACAGAGGACAAGAATCCTCAAAAGAAAGAAGGCAGAGGAAAGAGTTCAGTGCTAGGAATGGAGCAAGTGATCATAACTTAGAATTTACTTAAGAATCTAAGAAAGTGTTCTTCCCTCAGCAGTCATCCAAGGTCAAGGTAACTAGCAACTCATTTCACCTCCTAACCTTGACAGTTCTAAAAGTCAAAATAAAAAAGCAACTTGGATTCTGACTACTCAGTCAGTATTGAAACACATGAGGGATAGAAGGAGGACAAAGGGGAAAGGACATAGATAATATTGAACACAACAAACCTATACATGTTTACCCTCCATCTCCCAGCCATGTGATAGTTGGTAACTGATATCTATCTTGGAACAGAATGAGCTTTCCTTCTTGATGGAAATATAACTGAAGAAGGTTCGGTTCAGTTTCCTTCCTACATAGCTCTTTGCTTCTGCAAGAATATTCTAGGTACCTTGAGTTGATCCAGCTGAGTCAAAGGAAACTGGAGCAGAAGAGAGGAAGTCATTGAGAGGAAGCTACTCTTCTTATCATTTAGCACCTGGAGGATGATGGAGACTGATGGAGACTGCTGCTACTGCTTCTTCTGTCTTTTCTGTTATCAGTCTTATTTGTCACATTAGGTATGCACAGGCATCAGAACTGTTGTTTTTCCAACCATCTAGAGATTGATCAGATGTCCATCTCATATTAAGCATCATCCCCAATAGACTTTCTTTCATAATTGCTCATTTTCCACTTCAATCAAGGTTCCTGGACTGGTGATTTCTGGAATATTGGGAAGGTGGCAAGGTGGGTTCTGAGCCATGAAAGAATTTCAGTGATCCGAGAGGAATTTGGGGCATGGTGAACGGTTTCCCCCGTGTGTGGTGCAGTATTCATAAGGTAGCTGTGATACTGCTGTTACAGGCCCAGGATGCTGCTAGGGGTCGGGTCGTGGTAAGCTAGACTGTGGAACGCATTCCCTACTTTCAGGAGCTCCTCCCTTTTGCTTAGCAACTCCCTCTTTCTCAGCCACTGCCACCCAATCCCTCAACAGGCATTTATTAAGTGGCTGCTATTTTACTACTTCCTGGGGAAACAAAGGCAAACAGTAGCTACTCTCAAGGAGCTCATAGTCTAATGAGGGAAATAACATGTAAACTATGCTCAAACAAGGTATATGCTGGTTAAATTTGATAAAATCACAAAGAGAAAGCACTAGTATTAAGGGAGACTAAGAAGGCATCTTGCAGAGGTAGGATTTTAGCTGAGGCTTGAGAGGGAAGCAAGGATGTAGAAGGAGTGAGAATTCTATCCTTGGAGGTCAGCCGGTGAAAATGCTTGGAATCAAGAGGAATGTCTAAATCTGAGATCTTATGATTTTTAGAAATACATTTGTTTCTTTAAAGACCTGGGATAACACAAATTCATTATGAGTCAACACTGAACTATAACTATATTAAAAAAAAAAAACAACTCAAGCAGTCTCAAGTTGAATTCACAGAAGCCTGTCACTTGATAGGTTATAATGGAGATTCCTTTTGTGAATGTGTTGAACTCGGTGCTACTGATGTTCCTTCTAACTCTTACATTCTGTCATTCCTTGAGTATTTAGAATGAGGGAGGTAAATGGTCCTGCTGTACTCTACTTTGATAAGACCACATCAGTAGTATTGTTGTACTTAAAACATTTTAGGAGGGACATAAACACACTCCATAGATCCAGAATACTTTGACTGGGAAACTTGAAAGGATTTTGAAAATATGTCGTATGTGAATTGGTTGAAGGTATGGAGGCTTTTAGTTTTTAAAAGATGATTTAAGAGAGTTTGGAGGGATGACATGTGGAAGGAGAATTAAACTTTTTTCTACTTGACCTCCAAGAGTGGAATTGAGCCATATGTATAATTGTGGAAAGAGAATTCAGCTCATCTTAAAGAAAAACTTCATAGTATTTATAACTGTCTGCAAAGTATAATGGACTCCTTTGGGAAGCATCCTTCAATCTGCCACTGGAAGTATTTGAGGAGAAGCAAGATGAGCACTTACAGATCATCTAGTCCATCCCCTTCAATTTATAGGTGAGGAAAGTGAATTTTGGAAAAAGGTGAAATGTCCAAGTTCACAAAGGTAGTAAAGCAGATATGGTAGAGGGAAGACTTGTTCAGATATGTATCATGTTGGAGTAGATGACTTTTGAGATCCCTTCTAACTCAATCTATGTACCCCAAGGGGGAAGAATGGTGGTATGGAAATTGTTTCATTCAGAGTTCCTTGTGAAGATACAGTTAGACCAGTGAAGCTCAGTTTTCATCTAGCATGATGGAAATTGGGTGAGAATATAATATGCAACCAGCCATTTTTTATGTATAGAATAGGTGTTAATGCTAGAAATGCCTCTTAAAACTTCAGTTGAGTGATCTCTAAATTAACTCCAAGGATATGTGACATCTGTCATGTTTTTCTTCCACCAGTGCATATTGTGCTCCTTTAACATCTAACCAAATTGCATTGATAGTCTGCCTGGATGAATGATGATTGATACTTGGATAACAGATCATCACAAAACAAAGAAAGGCAAACAGTAGCTACTCTCAAGGAGCTCATAGTCTAATGAGGGAAATAACATGTAAACTATGCTCAACTATGATATTTTCTAAAGTCAGTAAGACCTTACCAGAGCTTTTTACTTTACTGACACTACCTTTGAAACCTCAAGGTTACACTTCTAGGTGATGAAGAGGTGTCAGACTAGTTCTTTTGTTTAGTCACTTACCAGCATTCAAGATAAGTAAAAAACTAATTCTTACCTACTTTTCTTGGACTTTTGGCTTTTTTTTTTATTCTTGAATCTTAAGACTCAGACTCTCTCTCCCACTATCATTTTAATTATATAGGTTAATCAGAAAACAAACAGGCTTAGGAAGAAAGAGAAATTCAGGACAACACAGGTAAGCTAAACAGGAATGTCTGGGTGAATATTATTCTGATTACTTCTACATTTATTGTTATGTGAAGAAGACTGTATTAGATGCTATGAGTCTACAAGAGAGAAGACTTCATTTTCGTCCAAAAAAATTTCCAATACAAACTGGTTAGATAGCCAAGTGAGAGGAAGCAGTCCAATCCAAATCTTTCTCACAAAGATCCTGAATGGAAGTGGGAGATTCAAAGAGACATTTGCGGGGGAGGGGGGGGGAGCTTTTTCCAGCCAAAGTAAGCCCAGGAAGACAGCTAGAGGCTTGTAGACACTGGGAATATGGTCCAGTAAAGAAGATCTGAGCAGAAACCTCCTACGTTAGAGAAAGGGCCGAGGACCAAGCTATATACCTGGAACAGGGAATGCCACGGACCCCAAAGTATACAGATTAACATCAAATAAGGCCCCACTGTTCCCTCCAGGGTTGTGCAGAGCCTGCCAGTGACACGTGTATCCAAGGACTCTAAAGACATACACCCAGAAGATAATTAACTCCACATCATCTACAAGCACAGCCTCAGAAACACAACTTGACCATAAGGTGACATACCTATTAGGATTTAAAAATAAAAAGTATCCATACCTGTCATTTCCTGAAAGAAACACCAAAAAGAAAAGTCCCAGTAATTTTATTGTGAAAATTCAGAGATTTCAGGTCAAAGAAAAAATCCAGCAAGCAGCCAGAAAAAGTTCAAGTACCAAAGGGACCCAGTTAGGATAACATAAGATTAGGAAGTTACCTCTACAAAGGTAGAGAGATCTTTGAATATGACATTCCAAGAGGCAAAAGATACAATTTACAACAAAGAATTACAAACCTGAAAAAAAAGGAGTATAGTCAGAGAGAAGAAAAAAAGAATTTTAATTAAAAAGGTGCATTTCTGATGAAAAACCAGAGCTTAAGTTTCTCCTTAATTTCTGTTTTGGAATTTGAACACAGGAATTAGGAGAAACATAAAACAAACAAATTCACCTTTGGAAGAGACTTTCAAAGAATGAAATGTTTAGATACATACATAGAGAAAGAAAAAAACTATTCTCAGAATCTCTAATGTCATCAAGAGTCATAGTGGCAGTCAAATAAGATAAGAGGATCTTGGGATCTTTTTTAGGTTTTGATGATTTGAAGAGTAGAGAAAAAAGAAATACATAGAGGGAAAAGAGATGACACCATCACACACACACATACAGAGTTTAGTCTAGAAATACATTCAACTCGAGAGAAAAAGGAGAGGTTCAGAGGTATATAAAAGGGAGAATGGTAGATTATAGGAGGGATTTGGGGTTAGTGTTAAAACAAACATCCATCTCACTGGGTTGAATCATGAAGTAGGTTTTAAAAGAAAAAAAAGAGTCAAAACTTGTGATTGGAGTCCAGGCTAGGGGAGTAGAGGAGGATCTGGGTAGTGGAAGCAAATTTCTCAGGTATAGATCACTAGTGCTGAGCCCACTTAGCACCTTTTTTTATGTTGCAATTATATATTTGAACTGCTTTGGAACAATTACCTGTTGTTTACTTGAATATGTGCAAGGAAGCTTACTGTCCACATGACTAAAAAAAAAATGAATAGAACTTCAATGACAGTAGCCTAAAATAAAAAGGAGAAAAGGACTTTTTGATATGCACATTCATATCGATGCAGGCAT
The DNA here is from genome assembly GCF_900497805.2 of Vombatus ursinus. Lineage (NCBI taxonomy): Eukaryota > Metazoa > Chordata > Mammalia > Diprotodontia > Vombatidae > Vombatus > Vombatus ursinus. The sequence goes on along the minus strand of NW_020954596.1, from coordinate 26,821,021 downwards.
ACACTTTACATGTTTCTCTGACTATAAGAATCACTGTGATTAAGAACAATTCTAAACAATAAAAATGGCTAGCAGGGAAGGGAAGGGAATAATCACCTACTACTCAGATAGCACCTGCTATATGCCAGGTACTGTAGAAACATTTAGCACCTTCTTAAAGGGATGGAGGTGACAAAAAAGAAAAATTCACACAAAGTTTAAAAAAGTAAAGGTACTGGAGTGCTTCAGGTGAATTTAAAAGGGAAAAAAGTCAGGATAGCAATCATGATAATCAGACAAGGCAAGGATAAAAATAGAGGAGATCAAAAGAGATAGAGGGAAACTATGTTATACTTAATTATCAGTTCTTAATATACATACTTGAATGGCATAGTATCCAAATACTTAAAAGAAAAGTTAAACAGTTTATAGAAATAGACAGTAAAACTACAATGGTTGAGGATTTCAGTTGCATACCTTTTTCAGACCTACATAGATCTAATGAATGATAAACAAGAAAGAGACTAAGGACCTGAATAGAATTTTTAAAAAGTTAAATAGGAGAGATCTTGAGTGATTACCAAATGGGAATAGAAAGGAGCATATATAAAGTTTAAGACTGAAAGACATATTTACAAAAATTGACTATGTGTAAGGGCTTTAAAATTTCCAAAACAAATTCAGAAAAATATTTAACATATCCTTTACTAACCACAACACATTGAAAATCATATTCAGTAATGGGCCACTGATTAAAATTAATTAGAGAAGCAAGAAGCCATCAAGTGTTGCATATTACACGTATTTTTGGACTTTTTTTTTAATGTATTGATCAGCATTTCCCTCTCTTCCCACACACAACTTTTTTCTTCTTTTGCCTTTAAAAATATCATTTGTCATATAGTTTGGCTCTTGGGGAGGGGAAGATGGAAGGATTACTGAAGAAAAATATGATGGCGTTAAAAAAAAAGATATTAATAAAAACACGTACAAAAATTAGAGAGTAACTTAATCCTAAAAAAAATTGGTGAGTCAAAGAACAAACCATAGGATCCAGAGATGCTTTGATCAAAGATAATGACAACATAGCAGAATTTTGGAAATTTCAGCCAAGCTGTCCTTAGGGGAGAATTTATACCTCAAAACACTTTATTGGGGGAGGGGAAGGAATTGAGAGAAGGATAAATGCAACTAGAAACAATTAAAAGAGAAATGCTGATAATGAAAGAAGGGATGACAGTCAAAAGCAAACAAAACATTGAATTGTTTTACAAAACAGTTAAAAAAAATTAAAATTTAGAAAACCTATTACCTAGTCTGATTTTAAAAAAAAGGAAAACAAAAGTTCCCACTATCAAAAATGAAAAATGGAAAATTCATAACAAATGAAGAAATAAAGAAAAAATTAACAGTATTTGTCCAATTTTATGCTAATTAAACTAGTGACCTGAATTAAATGGATGAATATTTACAAAGATATAAAATCCACAGATTAACAGAATGTGAAATAGAGAATTTAACTCAAACTTGAGGGGGAGAAATTGAACAAGCCATAAATGAATTCTCAAAGGAGAAAAACTCCAAGAACATATGACTTTGCAAACTAATTCTATCATTCATAGAACAATTAATTCAAGTATCACAATCAGTTCTGCTATAGCATAACATGCGCCCTTAAAAAACAATACACTATGCAAAATTGCACAATAAAAACCACAGGGCTTATGGGGGAAATAGGGTTAGGGGCTTAATAATCAAAAACTTCATCAGTGACGTACTGAAAACATAGGAACCTAATCAAAATAGTAACACAATTTGATACATATTCAGTGATTAAGATATACATAAATACTACAATAAGGGATGGCAGCCACAACTTTAGGCTGCTATTTGGTTTGTACCCTTGGTTCGCATTGGGCTAGGCTAGCAAAGTTTCACACAAGTTGGGCTCTTAGGCTGGAGGCCGTGGTGGAAAAGTTGGTTATGGTGGTTTGGACCAACCCTTCTCTACCCACAGCTTCTACTGTATGAGAAAATAGATAATAAATATGGCACTTTACCTTGACGAGGTCTGAAGTTTTCTTGTGGAAACGGTTGTAGGGTGGGTTGCAGCTTATGAGTTATTGTGAAGTGGTGCCATCTTCTCAGTTCTCACTGTTTCTCATAGAAGAAATCGTGCAAAAACAAATTTGAAATTCAAATTAAAAATTTCCCAAATATATCAATCACATTGGAACAAGTTTGTATTTTTGAAACATACATTATAACAGAATTGACTGTATATTGTTTGCAAAAAGAGGAAAAGAGGGCAACCTAGCAAATTCCTGTATAATAAATATGAATTTGACATCTAAATCAGGGAGAGTCAAAACAAGGAAAATTATAAATCAATATGCCTACTGAATACTAATGTAAAATTTTCAAATAAAATATTAGCAGAGAGGCCACGGCAATATATCAAAAAGATTAATAAATAAGGTGACTGAGTTAGGTTTCCACCAGGAATACAGGGTAGGCTCCATATTAGGAAAACTATAAACATGATGGAATATATAGAGACGGAAAAGGCTTTTGACAAAATATGATGCCGTTTTCAATTAAAAATATTCAAAAGCGTATAAATAAATACACTTTTCCTTAATATAATGAGTAGTGACTAGCTGGAATCAAGAGCCATCATTATATGTAATGGAGATAAATTAGAGGCCTTTTCAATAAGATCAGAGATCAAGCAAGGATGCCTATTAAATGAACCACTATTATTTGACATTGTGCTAAAAATTCTAGCCATGGTAATAAGACAAAAAAATTTTAGGAAATAAGCATAGGCAAAGGGGAAAAACATCATGGTTTTTGTTTGTTTTGTTTCGTTTTTTTGCTGATGTGGTCTACTTAGTGAACCCTTGAGAGTCAGCCTACAATTAATTGAAACAATTATTTCAGTAAGGTAGCAGATTAGAAAATAAATACACACTTTTAAACCTTTTTGTATATTATTAATGAAGCCCAGCAGGAAGCAATTGACATTTGAAATAACTACAGAATATATAAAGCATTTAGGTGTCTACTTATCAGAACTTAGCAAAGAATTATGTGAATATGACTCTGAAACTTATTTACAGCAGTCAAGGAAAAATTGAATAATTACTCAGGTTTGATCTGTTCCAGTATAATAAAAATGACTATAACTAAATTACTCAGTGCCAAAGATAATGTGGATCCTTCTAAAATAAATAAATTACCAAAAGACTAAACAGAATGTAAGAATTAAGAAGGGAGAAAAATCCAGTTCATTTGGAGGAACAAAAAGTCAAGAATATCAAGAGAAATAATGAAGGGGTGGGGGGAGTGGAATAGGAAACTGTATTACCCAGCATTAATCATCAAAAGAATTTGGTACTAGTTTGAAAAACCATAGAGTTCAATCAGTGGAACAGATTAGGTACATAGCGTACAGATGCAAAGAAGCATAGTGTTTGATAAACTCAATCTTTACCAATTCAGTATTTGACAAAAACTTCTTAGAAAACTTGAAAGCATCTGGTGGAAATTAATGCATGACTTTGATATAATACATTAGAGGAGCAAGGAAGGAAGTACCTATTACATATTTGGATAGGGGAAGAGTTCATGACCAGATGAGGGATAGGATCACTGAAGATAAAATGGGCAGTTTTGAATAAATAAAATTAAAATGATCAAAAAAAATAATGCAGTGAAGGTTAAAAGGTATACAGTTAATCGGGGGAATCTTTGCACCAAATTTTTTATTCAAGGTCTCATTTCTAAGCTATTATAAGGAAGTGATTGAGATGTATAAGAACAAAAACCATTCTCTAATGGGTAGATGGTTTAAGGATATGAACTGACAGTTAAAGGAAGAAATCTTATGAATTTGAATTTGCAGTCAGTTCTTTATTTAACTCAAACTCTTTGATTATATTGGCCAAAAAATAAAAGCCATGAAAGGAAAATTATAATTGTTGGAGGAACTGCAGGAAAACAGGTACACTGACATAATGTTGGTGTAATTGTGAGTTGGTCCAGACATTCTGCAAAGCAATTTGGAATTAGGTCTAAGAGGTCATTACACTTTATATGCTCTCTGATATCACCATTACTGGGTCTGTACCCCAAAACGATCAAAGAAAGGGTATTTGTATGCAAAAATTATTTGTAGTAGTTATTTATCTAGTGACAAAACATTGGACACTTAGTAAGGGTAATGCTCATCAATTGAAGAATCACCAAAACTTTTCTGACTTGTGAATATAATGGACTTAAAAAATGACAATAGGGACTGATTCAGGAGACCTATGAAGACTTACATGAACTGATGCAGAATGAAGTGAGCAGAACCCAGAGAACAATTTGTTCAATAACAGTGTTGCAAAGAAAAAGTTTTGAATCACTTAGGAACTCTTGTCAGTACAGTAAACAAACCACAGTTCTAGAGGAACAATAATGAAATAGTCTCCCTCCCTTCTGAAGAACATGTGATAAGGCACTAGGTGAAGAATGGGACATAAGTTTTAGACATGCCCGGGACAGGAATTTGTTTTGCTTGTCTGTATTTACTTGATTATAAAGGTTTAATTTTTTGCTTTCAGTTCCTGGTGGAGCTGTTGGCAGGGGGAGGGGGCGGGGAGTATATGAGAGAACATCAAAATTAGGTTACTGAAATAAAAAAAAAGTGAATCGGTTATTGAAACTTTGAAAACTGCACAAAAGGTAACAGAAGGAAGCTTAGTAACAAACATCAGTAAAACAGTTTTGAAAATAATGTGTAAAATTTTCATATACTTTAATGGAGATGTTTGTGATGTACCTTCATGACTATTTTCAATCTTCTGTTTTTTGGTATGCTTTGTATTTGGAAATGCTCATCTTATTTGGTTTTTAAGTTCAGAATTAAAAAAAACTTAAATGCCCATGTTAGGACTTTGAGAAAAATCAAAGTCGAATCTGTTGTAAACTGTCAGTTTATCAGTGTAGTAGTACATAATAATCTCCTACACCATGGAAATATTCAATAAGCTTACCCAGTAAATATTGGAGTAAAACTAAGACATCAGCTCTTTTTTGTATTATTTGATACAATACTAGAAATGTTTTCAATACCAAGATAGCAGAATAAGGGTAAGGCAGAGATTTAAAAAAAAAAACTATAAACTTTATAAAACTTCATTAAATCCTAGAGAATTGGCAAAGATACTGAAATATTTATTAGCATTAGCAAAGTTGTAGGCTATAAAATAAACCAATGATATATGTAAAATAAATCAATTACACTTGTGCATAATAATGACAACAACAATAAAAATATCCAAGAGGCAATAGTAGAAAGGGAAAAGTCCCTTTCAACATATCTACAAAATGGATAAAATATTTGTGGATCGTTCCTAAATTAATGGAACAAAAATCTGACCCTGCTATCAGGAAGTGCAGTTTAATCATCACTGTTTGCCTAATTTAAATTATAATCCATATCACCTTTTTATTGTTCATGAATATCCATAGGAAAGTAAGACAGAGCAACCCTTACTACAGTTCTATTTCTGTGACTTCTTAAATCGACTTCTTGGCAGACTTTGTCAACAGATTCTAGTATGTTCTCCCAAATTTTAAAAAGGTTTCAAAAATTGGTCCTTTGATAGGCCGCTGTCTGATGGTCATACCAGCTTCACAGAGAGAGACCTATCACAAGAAGTTTGACTACCAGGAAATGAATGATTTTTCCTATTATTTTGCCTGACCATGTACTAAGTTATCGAGAGGTTGCAATTTGTCAGTGAAGAGGTAATATCCATACAGAATGAATCATGAATCTTTGAAACATTTGAAATAAGAGAAAATAGTTTATTTGCCCTTGACCACATATGTGTGTGTGTGTGTGTGTGTGTACACACATCCACTGTTATCTGTACATACCTACATATATACATATTTATACTGGTATACATACATATATGTACATGTCTTCAAATTATGAATAGATTGTTTTTTGTCCAAGCCTTACTTGAAGCGTGAATCCCTTCTACAAGATCCTTGATAAGTAGTTATGTAACCTCTGGTTCAAGGTGGTAGCCCATTCTATTTTAAGATAGCTCTACTTATATTGAGCCAAAATCAACCTCCCTCTAATTTGTAAACATTGGTATCAGTATCTCTCCTGGAAGCACACAAGATGGTTATTTGCTTTTGTATAAAGCAGCCCTTTGAATATTTGAGAAGAAAATCTCAGAATCTTGGAGTTGGAAGGGAACTCAAAGGTGTAACCTATTCTAACATATTCCTGAACTGGTATCCCTTCTGCAATACCTCCAGCAAGTGGTCATTCACTGCTTGAAGATGCCCAATGATAGGCATCTCACCTAGTCAAGTCAGCAAGCATTTATTACACATTTATTATATGCCATGCACTGTGCTAAATTATGGGAATACAAAGGAAGGCAAAAATAGCCCTTGACCTCAGAGAGCTTGCTAGATTCTAATGGGGAAGACAACATATGAATAACTAGGTACATATAAAAATATAGTGTGTATTTGAGGTAATGCCAGGCCTCCTCCAGAAGATTCAACTTGAGGTAAGTCTTGTAGGAAGCCAGGAAAACTAGGAAGCACAGAGGTAAGGATAGAGAACATTTCAGGCATGGAGAATGTAAAGCCCCTACAAAAACATGGAGACAGGTGATAAGTCACTTCTCAAGGCAGTCAGCTGTTCCCCACTTTCAGGTAGTTACAATTGCTAAGTTTTTTTCTTACAGCAGGCTTAAATTTGTCTTTCTACAACTTTAACCTGTTATTCCTACACTTTACTTTGGGGGCCAAATAAAACAAATCTAATTACTTTTCTGCATAATTTGAAGACAGTTCTCATGAACTCTTTCTTTTTCTTCAATCTTCTCCTCTTTAGGCTAAACATACCCAGGTCATCCACCAGTCATCTTATAGCATTGATTGTCCTCATCTGGATTAATTTCATTTTGTCACAATTCTTCCTAAAAATACCCAGAACTGAACACATTATTCCAAATAGCCAGCTGTTGGAATTGAGTACAGCTGGATTATCATCTCCTTAATTCTAGGCACCTTTTTCTTGATGCAGTAGTAAATATGTGGTCACAAAAGAAGACAAATTGGATCATGTAAGAGAGCAAGAGAAAACAAATGGTGCTGAGTGCTGTACTGATAATCCACCAAATATGAAAAGACCTAGAGAAAGTCTTGTTAGCAAATTGAGTAGATCCTTTCTTGGAGGTTTATCTCTTTTTTTTTTTCCTTTTTGGTGAGGCAATCAGTACTAAGTGACTTGCCCAGGGTCACACAGCTAGTAAATATCAAGTGTCTGAGGCCGAATTTGAATGCATTGGAGATTTATGAGAGAACATAAATAAGAATTACATAGGATAAGAAGAAATGAAATAGTTGAAATCTTCACTGGCTTTTTTCCCATTTTAATCACAAATGTTTATTGACAGATCAAATAATAAAATTTTAATAAAACAGTAAGATATTACTTTGGATTGTTTGCTATACTGCTGATGGGGAAAGATGTATTTTTTCCTTAAGAACTTTAAATATGCAAGTCATGAAGCCACCTCTCTACCGGATTATGACTGATACTTCTTTCCTTTTATACATTTCTTATATCATCTGAGAGCAGTAAGCAGTTTGCATTCATAGACCCAGATTCGCCAGCTCAGTTTTTTAGCTGGTACTCGGATTCAGTATAGGTTATCACAGCACCTTCCCAAAAAATCACTTGCACACTTCATAGTCTTCTGTTATAAATAAGCATGCAAACAATGATGCCAGGAAAAGCCAGTCTAAGTCACATAAAGACATGAATCAACTCGTACAACAATTAACACGGAACAGCTTGATTCAGTGATAATTAAGCTGACTTTGGAAGAGAAGTTACACTGGCTTTTCCAAAAGCCTACAAAACCACCTCAGGATATACTCAGAGTCAGATTCCTTATTCCTAAAGAATCAGCTGTAGTATACATGAGAAGTTAGCAAGCTAATTACCCAGAAGACTAACTTTGCAATACATTAATTTCTTTGGGAACATAACATTAGTTCAATGTGCATCTCAGCAGAAACATTTACAAATACCAATTTAAAAAAGAATTTCAAGATACAGAGGTCAATCTTAAAATTTCTTCGTCTAGGGTAAGTTAGGTACTTCCATAATTGTTGGCTTGAATATTTTTAAATCCAAAATGTCTGAATCATGCTGCAGATGTCAATATGGGGAATCTTAGAAGACACTAAACTTCCCTTTTCAAGGAGTTATAAAAAATCTCACATATTGCCAGAGGAGCCATCCCATTAATGACAATGTCCGGAAATCAAGCATACTTTCAGGTAGAGATCAGTTTCTAAAGGGTAAATACTGTACTAACAAGAGTACTTGTGTGTAATCAATCAGAAATGATAGGTAAGTTGACCTAGAGAACTTGACCCTCCACCTCTCACCCTGACCACTAGCTTTCAGGAACGATGCCTCCATCCTGCAGCCCTTCCCTGTAACACAATGGAAGGAGCCCTAGGATGGTCACATTTCTCCTAGGAGAGTATAGGTTACTAAGAATCTAGTGGGGAGGAAACATCCCAGAATTCTAGTTTAGAGTACAAGGTAGTTAAAAATAGTCAAACCACCTCACTGACCATATAAACCCTGACAAATCTGAGATGTGAGAGTATGTTTAGGCATAGGTAGGGGGAAGGAAGAACATGGGAGTCTCCATCTGATGCCAGAACTTTGTTGGCTCCTTCCCTTTCTCAGATTGATAGATTTTGTAACTGTCAGCAGCACAAAAGGGAAAGGTAATATTTGATAGGTGAAGAATTGTGGAAGGAAAATGGAAAAGAACACGAGAGAAGTAGGTGTATCATTCTTTAGGGCCTTGCTTCTAATATAAGTTAGTTTTGTGCTAGTGGACCATATCGAGCTTTGTCATACAACAGTCTCAGTGCTTTAAGAGAAAAAGACCTCTAAAAAGAGAGGGAAGAAAAACTGAAGTTCCACTTCTTAAATACTAGTTAGGAACATTTTGGTCCCAGTCTTTTAGTGTAAAAATCAAATGTTCAGTTTCTGTTCTACATGTGCTTTTTCCAAAACCTTGACAAACTCCGTGAAGGATATGACACATTTCCATATTGGTCAGCCTCTTAGATTCTTGTCTTTAATACTGTTTAAATGCTCATCTGAAATATTCACTCCAGTTATCACATGTAGTACTTTATTTATCTCTGAAATCTTATCATCTTTATCCAAGTCACATAATTGAAAAGTAAAGTGCAGTTAATTGCTCTAGCTATTTAATGGTTCTGGTCCATTCACAGCTTTGTTTTTCTCATTATCTTTAAATAATAAATAAATAAACCAAATGGAAATAAACCAAAGTTCTCATGAATCCATGAAAGTTTACCTGTCCTATCCCTCAGGGAAGAAGGATATAATGATTCATTCTCTTACAAGGTTGGTGACAAATTCTGGAATATGCTAGAGTTCTTCCCAGCTAAGAGTACTATTCTCTTAAAAAAAAAATACTCTTCCTCTTTCTTTTGTCCTGGTTAATGAATTGGCTGTAGAGTTAGATGGGTTAAAAAAAAAAAAAAAGAAAAGAAAAGAAAGAAATAGTTTGGCATTATCTTTGCCCCAGTCAAAGTTCACATGTGTTATAATGGATCACTCAGAGTTCTGGTATAATGGATCACTCAGGGTATAAATAAACATTCCCTTTACTAAAAATATTCTAATATCCTCCACTAGGCAGTCTTGAAAGTAAGGTCAAGTAAAAGTCATTGTGAAAGAAATTAAAAACTGTCAGCAAGCAAGGCAGTTTCTCTTAGGTTTCAAGAGCTCACTGACAAAGCCCTAAAAACTGCTTTTATCGTCTTGCCAGAAAAGACCAACAGGTCACTCTCAGACCAGTCTACTTGAGGGCAAAGTTAACTCAAACTCTCCTATGTCTACACCACATCAGGGTGGAGAAAAAGGTTAACTCCCTACTTTCCCAGTTTCACCAGTATCCTGGACCACAAATAGCCTGTTCCTACTAAACCCATGCTGATTTCTTAGTTTTCAAAGCTGCTTTTTCTAAATGCTAGCGAACCTACCCTTTAATAATGCATACTAGAGCTATACTGCCATATTTAAAGGGCATGCTCTTTGTTTAACAAAAAAACTTTGGGAGGGCATGTTCTTTGTGTAGTATATACTGTAGTTCTGCAAAGAGTCAAATTCGGAAGAGTCTTCACAGCCATATTGTTCTTTTTGGAAGTCTCTTCCTATGATACCTCAGCAGTCATATCCACTAGTTTTTTCAGTATTCTACGATATAGTTTGTTACAGTCACAGTCACAGAATTTTATGGTTGAAATAAAACTGAATGACTGTTTAGTATAATTCATATTTAAATAGTTGTTCTCTCTTCAATATGCCTGTGAGGTTATTATACTGTCTAACCTTTGCTTGAAGACTTCCAGTAGAGGGGAACTCACTACTCCCAAAGGAGCTCATTCTACTTTTATATAACTCTAATTGTTAAGGTTTTCCTTCCCTCTTGTCCCCACATCAGTCCTAAATTTGCTTCTCCCCTCTTCCTCACTCCCTTCCCTTCCCTTGTGTCTACCTTTTCTTTTATCCCTTTTCCCCCTCTTGCCTCTCTTTCTCTATTTTTATTCCTCTCTTTCTACTTCTCCCCTCTTTTTCTCTTTCCCTTCTCTCCCTTTACCCCTTTTTCTCCTTCTCTCTCTCCCTGTCTCAGTCTGCCTTTGGGGGAGGAGAGGCAAAATAGTTGCATCTATGATTTTAACATTTTCTTATTATCTTCCCTTTTGAATCTTAAAAACTGATCTCTGATTACTCTTAAAATTATCACCTTCAACATAGAATCTCTTCTGTATATGTACTTGACCAGGCCCAACCCTTCTTTCTAACTTCATTTTCTTAAATGGCATTTTCACATCCATATATATATAGCACATTAGGTGCCTTGGTTGTTTCAAGAGTCTAATTGTGGTAGGTCTCCAGGTATCAATAATGAGAAGAAATGACTATAGAAATTCACTGGTAAGTCTGCCATTTTGCATGTGTTTGCTGTCCATAGTTCTAATTTGGTTGCATCTCAGATCAAGATTTCTGTAAAATCTTGTTACCTCCAACTTTTTGCTGAAATGATGCATCTCATAATCCTTTCCTATCTTTTTCTGTAATGTTAGCCAATGTGCTTTAACTTTAAACTTTTTGGCAAGAGGATATAGTATTTATTGGCTGAAGCAATTTCCTAGCTTTTCTGGTCTTATTGCAGTTGTTTTGTATTGGATAAATTCCTAGTGGGGGGGTGTGTGTGTGTGTGTGTGTGTGTGTGTGTGTGTGTGTGTGTGTGTGTGTGTGTGTGTGTGTGTGTGTGTTCATGTCTTTATTTTTATCCATTTTCCAGTTTTCACAATGAAGAGACTTTTAAATATGATTGAGACTGCTGCAATTAGGCACATGGAGTAAATCTCTTCTTTTTCCTTTCTAATAATTTAATCTTAATTTTGAGCTTTTTCTTTAACTAATTGATGGCCAGGATGCCAAAATTGGAAGCAACTTCAGAGGCCTTCTAGCCCAACCTGTATCTGATTAAAAATCTTTTTACACTACCTCATTGAATAGTAAATCAACTCCAGAAGACCTCTAGTGCCATTACCCTCCAGATTTGAAAGCATTATATAAATATCAGTTGATTCTTCTGAGGAAGCCCATTTTCCTTTTTAATAATAGCTCTGTTAAGAAAGTTTTCCATACAAGAAAGCTACATTTGCAACTTGCACCCATTTGTCCCCTTGTTTTTGCTCTCTGGGCCAAGTGGGGCAAATCTAATGCCTTCTTTGTAAGCCCTTGAAATCAAGACTTGAAGGCCAGTTATATTCCCGTTAAGCCTTCTTTTCTCCTGTCTAAACAATTCTATTTCCATCAGCTGGTCGCTATGTGGCATAACTCAAGACCTTTCACTATCCTGGTTTCCTTCTATTGGCCCAATTTCGATATGCTTACTAAAATGTAGAGCCCAGAACTGAACACAGTACTCCAGATGTGGTGTGGCCAGGGCACTTGTACAGTGGGAACTATCATCTTATTTCTACAGGCTTTGCCTCCCATTTCAGGCTTCTGAAACCCCCGGATATGTGTTGAACAGACTGCTTATCTAGCCATCTCTCTTTTTATTTTGTACTTGTGAAATTGGCTTTTTTTTTTAATAAGCAGAGTAAAACTTCACATTCATCCTTATTAAATTTTATTATAAAATAAAAATATTTATATATTATAAATATATAAATTTTATGTTATATAATTAAATATTTATAAAATGAATATATACATATTATATATGTATATTTATGTATTTTGTTTATATAAATATAAAATTTATATATTTATATAGATTCATCCCAGTGTCCTAGTTTGTTGACGTCATTTTGGATACTGACTATAATCTGGTGTTATCTGTACCTCTTAACTTTGTGTCATTTGCTGATTTGATAAGCATATTTGGACCTTTAACTTGTCACTGATAAAAAGCAGAATTAACCTTTTGAATTATTTTTTTTTTCCGTCTGCTCAGATCTACCATTTCTGTAAGTTGAATATACAGAGGCAGCCTTTGTTCTTTGGTTAATGAGTAAATAGATTAAAGCTCCTAGTTTCTTATCATCTTTCTTCCCATCTTATTCCAAAATTATCCATCTTTGCTATATGGTAAAGTCAAAGGAAAAACGGCAAGAGAAAGGCCCAAGTTCAAATTTTGACTATATTTTTTATTTCAGAACTTCAGTTTCCTCATCTGTAAAATGAATTTCTAAATTTGTCCATTTCTAAATTTGTCAGCCTATGATTCCTTCATTCTATGTTCTTCTCCCAGAGCTAGCTAGCTAAGTGATTGCTGTGGTATAGTGGATAAAGCATTGAATTTGGAGTAAGGAAAATCTGGGTTTGAGTTCCACCACAGACACCTACTAGCTGTGTAACTCCAGGCAAGTCACTTAACCTCTTTCACCCTCAGTTTCCTATCTTAAAAATTAAGGTAGTAATAGCACCTACCTCATAGAGTTGTTGTAAGGATCAGTTGAGGTAATATGTGCTAAGTGCTTTGCAAACCTTAAAGTGATATTTAAATGTGAGATTCTGGCATTATCATCATTGTTAATAGGCTGTCTCAAAGTTATATTTTTATAATTACTTTCTTGGACCAAAATTCTTTCCCTTTGCCTCCTCCCTCTCACTTCTTCCCTTCCCCCCACCAGGATCCATGTATAGTATAATATTCACCTGTTAAGATCACTTTCAATTAACAAAAAATCATGATTGTTATAATTCCGTTTCGCCCTCTTGCTGTAGCCAAGAATATTTATTTCTTTGTTTGTTTATGTGGGGAGAGGGAAGGATTGTAGTTTGTTTGTTTTTGTAAGCCTATATGCCTAAGTACAGGGGGATTGTGATAGAAGTGGTCAAGGTAGGATTGGTCATAAAAGACATCTTGAAGGACGTGAATTTTGCAACATGTAGTGGGTGTGGTTTGGCCTGTTAGAGGTATCTTACATGAAAGCAATGAAACTAGCAAAATCACTCAAGACTTAAAGGTACAAAAGACAGGAAATGAGGCATCTTAGGGTATACTGAAAGATCTCACATCAATTCTTTATATGTATAATTTTATAATTAGAAACAACTCTTATCCACAGGGGATTTGCTGTGTTAAATTTGGTTTTCGTGTTCTTATTAACCTAATTTAAGCAGATGGAGATGAAATTCTTTGTTTGACACTTTCCTGTTTGTTTCATGGTAAAACCTGTGAAACAAAGGGATGAGCTACTCATTTTTTTAGACTTCTTTCACTAAAGTCTGAGGTGATGGTATAATTCTTAATATCTTAAGCATAGCAGTGTGGGGTTTTTAACTTAGAGGAAGCTCCAGTCCACCCCTTCTTCTCAGCTCATAATTGCCTCAAAATGATGAAACCATACAGATTTTTTTCTAATTGCCAGAACATCTGATAGACCCATATACAAATTAGATAAATTTGTTATGCCATAACTCTTATGCAGGGTTCTTCTGGAATACCAGAAAGTTAATGTATTCTAAGATTAAATACCAGTGTGTATCAGAACTGTGTGAGGGGGATATTTGTTATTTTTTAATGATCTTGTATCATTTTCCTCTGTTAGCTTGAATATAATTTAGTTGTTTGTATATATATTTCTTTGATTGACGTTGGATTTATTTATCTTATGAACTTGAGTTTTTTGAGGAAAAGGACTTTATTTGATTCTAAACATATGTAATGCTTTTTTAGTGTTGTGTTTGACTGATATCCTACTATACTCTTTTCCTTCCATTTCTCTTTGTTCCCACATAACGGCATGTTAGCTTACAGATTGTCTATATAACTTATAGACTCGTTGATTGCAGAATATTAGGCTTTTAATTATATTCCAAAATTAAATTGGAAACCATTCCATACTTTCAAAGAGATTATATTCTAGTGAAAAATTAAGAGTAACCAACTAATTATCCTTTTCTGTCTTCTCTCTTTGGCCTTAAAAGAACCAAAGATGTGTCAAAAATTAAGTTCAGTGGGCCTGTATAATGATAGGATGTAAATTGTCTTATCCATGCTATCACAGAAGGAATCTCAGATGATTTTACTGTGCTGGTACTCTACTAATGAACATTGGTCATAGCAAAGTAGATTTATAATCCAAACTCCTATGAAATTCAGAAGTCCCTTTTTAACACTTTGACAATTTGTTCATCCATCCCCTACTTGAATGCTCACATACGGGGCAGCCTTCACTAGAAAATTATAACTTAATCATCTAAAACCAGCCTCCTTATAACTTTCTTACTCATTGGTATGTCTTTTTGTCCCCTAGGAATAACACTGTACAAATCTGTTCCTTCTCTGTGGCAGCTGATCAAAAATTAGAAGATAGCTTATCATATTTTCCTCTTGGTCTTCTCTTTTCTAGCTTAACGTTCCCAGTTCCTTCAGTTATTCTTCCATGTATTGTTGGAAGATCCCTCATCATCCTAATTTCCTTCTTTGAATGTGCAATTTAGTTCGTTGTTTCCCACTACTGGTTCATGATTTGGTCCACAGCAAAATTTTGCTAGCTCATGAACTTTTAATGAAACCTATAAACTTAAACTGACTCTTCTTCCTTTCTGAGTTCTGTTCTTCCCAATATTAGCTCTCTGCTCCCCAGGTATCGGTTCCAAATCTCTCACCCTTGAGCCACTGAGGGTTGCTATGCTAAAATTACAGAGAGTGGAACAGGATGCAGTAAAGAATTTAGGTATATTGTCCATATTGTCCAATGTAAAGTAGTCTGGGGTGGTAAATCTAAAGTTTGTCAGTGTGTCAAAATGTGATATCCAGAAACTAACACAGTGCAAATAGCTTTTAGAACATATATTACACTTAAGACTCATTGTTGAAAAGTAGAATAATTGTAAAGTTTCCAAGTTAAGATTATTGTTATTAAAATCAGTCATTTTAAGTATGATATTTTACTCTAAGACTTTCAGTGGCCATGTAAGTGAAAACTTGTTTGAATTTCCATAAAAGTGGGTCTGAATTCACAGTAGAGATTCAGACAAATCATTTACTTTTTGATTTCTATAATTAAGGTTTTAGAAGACTTTCTTGCAAAGTGACTGTGCTTTATAATAAAGGCATGTAGAACCATATTTTTTCCAGTTCTTCCCTGTTACAACTTTGTGCAAGTCTATAAAAAAAAAAATTTGGTACTGATGTACATATGTTCAGCTTCTTGCAAAAAAAATTTTCTGTATGTTTTATCAGTTGGTGTGTGTTTGTTTTTTAAATACATTTGCCTCTTCTGACTTGTCAATTTATTGATTAGAAGGCTCTTAACTTTTTTTAGGTCATAGACTCATTTGGCATTCTGGTGAAACCTGTGGATACCTACTCATTCTTTTTAAATAATTAAAGTTTCCTAAATTTCCTAAAGTTTGCTAAATTTTACTGAGATGTTAGTGAAAATAAAGGTGTAATTTTTTTTCTCATCCAATTTCATAGACTCCCTGGGGTTCATGGACTCCAGGTTAGGAACCCCTAGAAAGCCAAGCAGTGTAATAGCCTGGGTCATAAAGTGATTTAGTAGACTGTGAGTAGTGGTAATAATTTAATTCTAAGAAAAAGAATGATACTCATATTGTATGCTAAACTATAGCTATTTTAATTGTTTCCATACCAAAAAAAAAAAAATCCTTGGTAGCTTTGTTGGTGTTTTGTTTTGTTTTGTTTTGTTTTTATTAAATATTTCCAGCAGTTAATGTATTCTTTTTTTCTTTAAAAAAAATAGGTTTTGAAAGTATTTTAGAAGGGCTTTATGGACCAAGGCTACGAAGAGACCTCAGTTTATTTGAAGGTAATATTTTTTCTTTTTTTTTTTTAAATTTCTAATTAAAATAACAAATTAAATTAAATGCTCTTTTGGCTTTTATTTTCCATGTGTCATATTCTCACTGTGGTTTATTTCTCATTCTACTGTACTGCAAAATTGGACAGAACCAAATGGAAACATGTTCTTAAGTTGTATATTGACTAAATTAAATCAACTTCTTTTAAGTAGTTGCCTACAAGAAAATTTTAATTTCTGGATATGACTTTTCCCTTTTTGTTTTTGTATTTTTTTTATGAAAAATAATTCTAGGCATGGAAGTCTATTCTATTGATGATAACGGATCAAATTTTTAAAAGTTCTTAAATTAATCATATCCTTATATAATAACTACTTTTCAAATCTTTTTATAAAAGGATGCTCTACATCAGAAGAATTGAAGTCTTCATTAATCTTCAAAGCATTACTTTTACAGAAAGAATGTTAGATTAGAATTCAGCAAACTTAATTTTTCTACTGCTGCCTCCCCAATTAATTCAGTATATAATCTTAAATTCAGTTTTTAAACATTTTTAAAACTTTATTTTCCTTGCTTGCCACATCTCACTGGGATATTAAAAGAATTATTTGAGTTCTTTCTCTTCATGAGAAAGACTTGATGTGATAATGCTATTATTGTTTAAGATTAGTGGTGTAGCTAATGTTCTTTACTTTTTAAAGTGTTCTTTACTTTTTCTAACTAAAATTCATCCTTAGCCTTGTTTATTTAGTAAAAAGACATGTTAAACCACAACAGAGAAGGACATTCATAAACTCTTCATTGTGCTCTAATTTATGACCTCATCTTTCAGAATTAATAAGTATTGTTAATTCAAAGGAGTTGTAAATGAAATGTTTCCCTATTAATGTCTACTGCAGTTAGAATTTGACTATTCTGAGCTGTTAGGGCTGATTCTTCAAATTGTAGCTTAGGATCTGCAAGCAGTAAGTAGATAACAGAAAGTTTGGTTGGCTAAACTCCATTGAATAAGCAGATTGGCTTGAGACAGGGTTTTTTTGTTTTGTTATGTTTTTAAACAGTGGTTTTAAGGACTCCTACTTAGGGCATTCATAGGATCACACATCTCAATTCGGAAGGGTCTCCAGAGACAATCTAGTCCTATTCCCTCATTTGAAGAAGAAGAAATTGAGTGCTACTAAGTTTAAGTGACTTATCCATGGGGCAGCTAGGTGAAGCAGTGGGTAGAGCACTGGCCCTGGATTCAGGAGGACCTGGGTTCAAATGTGGCCTTAGACACATAACACTTACTGGCTGTGTGACCCTGGGCTTAACCCCATTGCCTAGCCAAAAAAAAAGCATTGAATTGCCCAAGATCACAGGGGAGGGATTAATGAGCCTCCTCTGTCTCTAGGGCCTGTCCCCAGCATTCCTGAGCCATTAGTCCGAAAGCTGGTTTCCAGTACAAGCAACATAGTCCTAGTTCATGTATTCTTTACCTTTAGATATTATCCCTTTTTTCATGTTCATCAAAACCTGCTTTCCAGCCAGTATCTTACTCACAATAAAAACCACATTAAACAGTAAAACTTACTAGAATAAGCGTATCATTTAACCCAATGATTTCATCATTTGGAATATACTCTTAAAAGTGATATTTTTAAAAACCAAAGTTCTCTTTGGCATTATATATAATGTACTCCCTCCCCACCCCCACCCCACTAAATAAACATAGAGGCAGTACAAATGCCTGACAAAGGGCAATGATTGAATACATTGTAAGAAATAAATATTACGTAAAAAAATTTTTGTTTCTTTGTTTGAACTTTTTACTTCATTGTTCATGAGGATTTCTGGTGAAGAAAAGCCAATCTACATTGGTAGAGGTAAACCCTTCAGTAATTTGTAATCTGAGAGAATTACCTGGGACAAGGTATTCAGTTATGTAGCTTACCCACAGTCACAGAACAAGTATGTCAGAGCTGGGACTTGAACCCAGATCTTCTTGATACCCAAGGTCAGCTCTACATCCACTGTGCCTTACAAGCCTTTCTGTGTTACATTTTATAACACAAGGCTGTAACACAGCTAAACTTGATAAATATGAGGAATATAAGAAAATATGGCAAACTCATTAAGAAATAATGTAGACCAATAACAACAACAAACTAGTACCAGAAAAATGGTATACTCTTATTACTACGACCATATAAGAGGAAAGTCAGTAAAAAATGGCTGGACGAGTAATGAAGCTTTAGAAGAGTGATTGAAGAGTTGTAACATTTTATGGTTTGAATTATTCATTTGTTTAAATGTAAATACTTATGGTGTAAGTTTAATTGATTATATTGTTACATATTCCTCTCACCAAGTATAGCTTAATTAATTCTGCCTCAGGCTTTCTCCATATAAAGTCATCTATCTTTTCTTTGTAATACTTTGCACATGAGGAGGCATAGTGTAAAGGAAACATTTGATTAGGAATCAGAGGACTTAGGCCTCAGTTTCCTCACCTATAAAATGAGGGGTGGGACTAAAAGATTTCTTAGGACCCTTGGACATCTGAAGTCCTGTGATTTTGTCCTTTTTTGCTCTCATTACCCTTTTTATTCGCTTCTCTTTTATCATTTTGAAAGACCCTAATTATGACCATGAGTAGTACTTATGATATATCTCAGTTAAGAAAAAAAAGCCATCAAGTTTAGAGATGAAATTGGACATAATAAAAGCCCTAAGTACCATCAATCTCTAAAGCTGTTAGAAAGGACTCATAAATACCTGACAAATGTAATCATATATTTCTTTGTCTTCTTAAACTCCTTTCAAAAACCAGCATTCACATTGAGGAGAAACTATTTAATTTTCTTTAAAACAATATTTCATTCTTTTTATTTCTAATATACAGCATTTGTTACATTTGCATTAAATAGGCTTTTGTAGGCAAGCTTGGGAACCTAGTCACCACTCATAACATTGTTTCCATAGGAAAATGTGTTCCAGATTCCAAACAAGGGATTTACAAACCAGCTTTTAGAAGAAAATCTGTTTTAAGTTTGGGACTTCTCTATAATACATGGGACAAAGACTTGTTGCTAGATTGAGTGACTCTGGAAAGTGTCTTTGGGTTTTAACCTTTTAACCTAAAATACAGATTTTTCTTTATTGTTATAGAAGTTATCCTCTCTGTTCACAAACACCGCTGCCCCACTTCTACTTTCCTCATCTTATTTATTCTTGTTTATATCCTGTCTTCAATTTCTGAGTAGTATGATCCCTTCCTCAGAATTTGGTGATTCTCAAAAGAGACTTTGCATTTCCATCAAGAGGAATTTTCAGCTCGATACTCGACTTAGAAAACAAACCAAACTAAAAAATAGCTTCAAAAAATCCCATCAAGTAAATATTGACCTAGTTCTTCTTCTCACACATAGGCCCAGAAATTCCTCAGATACCACAAAGTATTTTTAATCACTCAGCAAACTCTTTAGCAAGCAACTACTATGTGCTCATGACAGTGTACTGGGGATACAAAGACAAAAATGAAACAGTTCCTGCCCTTGATAAACTTATATTCTATTTGAGGGAGACTGCTTTTATGCATTTAAGTAATGCAAAATTAATAAAATAAATAAAATGTAATTGGGAAAGAGATAAGGATAGCCCTCAGCTGAGCTTAAAGGAGGCACCTTCCTCCTCTTAGAAACCCTAGTTTTCTTTCAAATTCCAGCTCAACTTTTAGATGAATCCTTTATGAATTTCTTCTCCCTCCCCACCCCAACTTGGTATGACCTTCTGTACATACATACATATTTGCATGCATGTGTACACAACAGATATTCTGTACATACATGTATATCCAAGCTATATATACATATACACATTATGTACCCTGATAGAATGTAAATATTAGTAACGACTGATTTTTGTCTATATACCTAGTATTGACATGGTTACTTAGTAAATGCTTATTGATTGAGAGCTAAAGATTCTGAGGCAGATGAAGAAGTGCATTTCAGGCATGGTGGCAGCTCTGTAACGTAATGGAGATCAGGAGCTAATAGCAAGTAGGCCGTTTTTGTTGGAATATTAAGCAGTAGGAAGTCACTGGAATTTTTTAAGCAGGGAAGTGACATGGTCAGATGTGTGCTTTGGAAATGTTACTTTGGTAGCTATGTGGAAGGTGGATTCAAGAGGGAAAGGCACCATTTAGAAAGCCATTGTAGTAGTCCAGGCAAAGTTTTAGGTGAAGTTTTGCCAATATCTTCCACACCTCATATAGTGGTGCCTTGATCTTCACTTGCAGAACCAAATTTCTTTTCCCCTAAATTTGGAGACTTGGGGTGTTTTGGAAGAGTACATCATTTAACCATTTGATATATTTGACTTAATGATGGATTTTTAAAGATTTTAATACTTTTAACATTAATCATTAAGCCTGGTTATTGACTTGTCCTTATGACTCTAGTGTGGTAGTCGTCTTACGTCTTTAAGTTTCCTAATAAAGGAAATGGCACAACTAGGTGGCACAGTATTACTGACAGAGCACTGGGCCTGGAATCAGGAAGACCTGGGTTCAGATATGGCTCAGATACAGTTTACTAGCTGTGTGACCCTAAGCAATTCACTTAACTGTTTGCCTCAGTTTCCTCATCTGTAAAATGAGCTGGAGAAGAAAACAGCTAACCATTCCAGTATCTTTGCCAAGAAAATCCCAAATGGGGTCAAGAAGATTCTGACATGACTGAAACTGCTGAATAACAACAAATAAAGGAGAAAAGTAGTATAAGTTTTTCTCTTCCTTCTGCTACTTATTAATCTTCAACTGTTTGTTGCTTTATTTTAAAGGTGAATGAATTCCCCTATTAACTAAATCATAAAACTTTAGACTAGATGAAATTGTTTTCAGCTATGAAACTATGGTATTGGAAGAAACAAGACCAGCTTTTATTCAGGTTGATAGAATAACAATGGATAAAAGACTTTAGTACTCTTTAATCTTGTACTATAAGAAATAAAGTAACACTTCAGAATTTATGATGTTCATTCCTTATAAGAATCTCATGAAAGTAGATAGGCCAATTGTTATAATCCCCTTTTTAAAGATGAGAAAACTGAGGATCAGTTATAGTTAATTGTCCTTTAGTCACACGGCTAATTAGTGTCTAAGCCAAGAGTTGAATCAAGGTCTTAATGTTTACAAAACCAGTTTTTATTTTATTGCAACAGTAAAAATGAATCTGTAAACATTAGTACTAGCCCATGTGGTCAGGTTCTATACTGGTATGAGAAGTTTATTATACCATCCACTTCAATTTTCCCCTCTTGATTCCCTTGGAGTTTAATCTTGAGAAATTCTTGAAACTATTTACTAGCGTACATTTTTGGATTCTATTAGCATGTTGATATGAAGACACAATAAAAGGAAATAGGTTAAGAGATACTGGTTAATGTGATTTAGGTCCCTAAAAATGAACCTCAGACAGCTATCTAGTTCAGCTCTTTCATTTTACATATGAGGCCCAACCATATTAAGTGACTTATTCTGGGTCACACTGGTATCATGTGAGATGTGTATTTTGATCCAAGTCCTATGGCTTTCTAGACCTAATAATCTTTTCCCTTGATTCAAGACAATAAGATTTTATGCATCCTGTGGAACAGTTGTATACTTGTATGCAGTGTAGACAGTTAAGTGAAATATATTTTACAATCACCAAGTATAAAAGACAAGTTTATAACCGGGATGTGTGTGTGTGTTTTTATACATACATGTACAGTTTTCTTGTTTTTTTGTTTTGCAAAAACAGACATGCAAATGACTTTCTTATGAAGTTATTTCTAGTCAGTCAGATGATTTGATTTATTATAACTTCATAATAAGAAACTACCTTTTATTAGAATGATAAGGACTCGAAGACTCACAGGGACTTGTTAAAAACTACTTGTTTGTAGACCAGATTGTAGTTTCCTTAGATGGGCTCATTATTCTTTGTTTAATCATTGATAATTCACTGAAACAATAGTGAGGTTTTTTAGTATGGGTTCATTTTAAGTGCTAGCAGGTGTTATAGTTTTATGTTTTTTCCAATTAAATTTGTCATAGGATTTTGGATTAAGGTCTGGAAAAAGGGATCCTAAGGTCTTTCATTGCTCCAACTCTTTATTTTGTGGGTAAGGAAAGTGAGGTGTAGGAAAGGTTAAATGATTTGTCCAAGGTTACACTGTGAAATAAAGCAAACTTGGGTTTTCTGACTCCAGATCCAACATGTTTACATATCAGATCACACATCTTAATGTTGTTTTTGCAGTAGGTAAAATTTGACGTGATATTAAATTTCAGTGTCACAAGTAAATTGAAAAATAACCCTCTGTACTAATAATTGTAATACTTTAAGGTTTATGAAATGCTGTTTTGTTTGTGGAGGCAAGTGAGGGCACAGATCATCCCAGATATGTAGTATGCATAAGGTATTCTGGCTTTCATATATTTACTTTGGTATTTAGCCATATGTTTTTAATAACAGTTTATTTCATTTTTATAAATTATTAATAGTCTCAGTTCTGTTAATAGGACTGAAAATTATTGCTGTCCATTAATTCTACTAACGTTCAACATTTTGACGTTATTCCCCCAAGTAAATCTGTTAGTTGAAACTCAGTTTGGTGAAAGAATCCAATGGTCTACTGTATGTATAGTTATCACAACTTTTTAAAGTACTCTTAGTTTATTCAGCTATGCAGCTTTGACCATTTACATAATTACCCAATAATGCCTAATAAACTAGCACCTTGGCTTACTGTCTGCAATAAATTAATAAGCCAGGTATTAGGCACCTATGTGTTCTGGGTACTGGAGATACAAAGAAAACAAAGCTCTTAAGATGCTAACATTGACTGGCACATAGACATTTAATAAATATTTATTATTGACATTCTATCATGGGAAACAAGATGTACATAAAGTATACAGAATAAAAAAATCAAGAAAATTGGGGATCAGGAAAGGCATCATCATGTAGAAAATTATGCTTAAGCTGTATATTTTTTAAAAGTGAGAAGTTCTATGAGATGGAGGTGAGGAGGGAGTACGTCTTAGGCATACAAAATGGCTAGTTCAAAGGCACAAAGGTGGGAAATAGGAGGAGCAGAGGAACAAAATCGGTTTGGCTGAACTATAGAGTACAGGAAAAGAAATGGTACATTAATGAGATTAGAACAGGTTGGGGACAAGTTGTGAAGGGTCTTAAAAGCCAAATAAAAAAAGTTTATAGAGGCAATAGAAAGCCACTGGAGTTTATTGCTTAGGGGATCAATCTGAACAGAAGATCACTTTGGCAGCTGGGTGGAGGAAGAATAGAAGTAGGTGATGCTTTGAGGCAAGGAAACCAATTAGGAGGCCATTGAAATAGTCCAAATAAGTGACCAAATTTAACTCGGGGGGGGGGGGGGTTGTTTTGTTCTTGTTTATGTTTTATCTTTTTTGGCAGTTAAACCCAGTATTTCAACAGTAGAGGAAACTTTTTCCACCGACGTAGATTGACCTCTTTTCCTTAAGTTAGAGAGTTGCCTAGAGAACTATGAAATAAAGTAGGTTTGTCGGTTGTCACATCACTGGTATGGGAAAGAGACAGTACTTGAACTGGGTGTTCCTGATTCCAAGGACAGCCCTTTATCCACTACAGCTATGTTGCCTTTTAGCTAGACTGCCTTTTTAAAAATAGGAAATGTGTAAGATCAAGAAAGACATGAGAAGTCATACTTGAGAAGTGCACAATTAGTCTGTCTCACAGTAGTTTCTCTCTCTGCCTTATAAGGTGCATTGGAAACAAACGTTGGCTCACTAGTTAGGCTAGAAAAAATTCAAACCTTATCTTCAGACCCCAATAGTTACACACATAGAAGACAAATATTAACATAATTGGAGGATCATAGGATTAAGTTTAGCATGAAAAGAAGCTTCAAAGATCATCTCATTTTCCAGTGACAACACTAAAGCCCAGACAGGCTAAATGACTTGCCCACATGGTATTGAGGGAGCTGTGGTTTGAACCCTTGTCCTGCGACTCTGTATCCACTGTTCTTGTTGCTATACCACCTTAACTTTCACTTTATCCACCACTCTTGCTGCTATACTACCTTTCACTGCACCACCCAGGATATTTGGGGGGAGAAGGAATGGAGTTTCTGTCCAATAGTTACTGAGGTTATAAGGCCTATACCTGCAAATGATGATAGGGTGTATTTGCTATAGTGATTTCACCACAAACCTGCTGTAGAACAGGAAATACTTATCCATATCATTGTCAGCCAATTTGAACCAGAACTATATTTTGTTGACTAAATTAAAGGTTGCATAACTAGATCTAGGAAACCAATAGAGTGAACTATATACCTTTTGGATTCAGAGTCATATTTGAACATTGGGTTCTGTTACCATAGGTAAAATGAACAGCCTGTGCATTTCTTTCTCCTGACACAATAGGGAGAATATATTTTCCTCCAGAATATATATAAACAATTCCCTAACCAAAACTGTTCATCCAGGTCAAGATTTCAGGTATAATTCCAGTTATACAGAAACAAAACCTTACCACCCCAAATTTTTTAATGAAAATAATTAGAATCCAAGTCAGTAGTCTTTTGGCTTTAGTTTCCAAGTTGCCTAGTATACTTATTTTGAGTAAGTTCTCTTAGGGTCCTTAGCTTACTTCCTTAAAGTTCAACACATTCATTTCCTTGGGGAAAGCTTTCCTGTATTCTCCTTTCTCCTCCCAGCTCTACTTGTTATATTCTCTTCCTTCTTAAATTCTCATAATTACTTGTCTGTGTGAATGTTTTATTCCTCCCAATCAAATGTAAAGTCTTCTAGGACAGGAACAATTTTTCTTTGTTTTTGTATCCCCATTTATGATTGCAGTACTTTGTACATAGTAGGTTCTTACTTAATGCTTGTGGAATTTAATTGAAAATTTATAACTAGGAATTTTTTTAGAGGAAATTTTTGACTAGGAAAAAATCCAATGTTTACTTCAAACAAACAGGCTTCATAAGGGCCAGATAGTCAACCACCAACTGTAGCATACTATTTAGTCCAGTGTGATATAGGGTCCCACTGAACTATATTTTATTGGTTTCCTAGATCTAACTATGCAACTTTTCACTTGGTCAACAATAACCAGTTCTGGTTCAAATTAGCCAACAATAATATGGAAAAGTATCTTGTTCTACAGCAGGTTTGTGTTGAAACCAATGTAGAAGATACATCTTGTCATCATTTACAGGTATGGGCCTTAAAAATTACAGTATAGCCTCAGTAAATATTAGATAAAAGAATTATTCAATATTAATTTTAAAATCAAAATGAAATTAATGAGTTATAGTCAGCTGATGCTGGAAATCTAATAAAAATCATTCATTTCAGGTTCTTTTAATTTAACATTCTCTTCACAAAACTTGGGGAAATAAACAAAAACTGTGGTCATATAATTATGGCAGCTGTTTTGAAATCTTCATTCAAAGTGTGTGATGGTTCCTGCTTTAAAATTTTCCAAAGCAAAACAGTTAGCATACTACAGGGTTGTGAGATGAGGATTACATACAAATTGTTAAGCAAAATCACCTTTCAAAAATTTTATTTAATTTGTTGGTTTACTTATTTTTTTGCCTACTGGAATTATTATAGCCTTAATTAAGTTATATTAATCTGCCTTCAATTAGAAATTCATGTTTAATATTTCATTGAACTTATGATCTGTTTGAAAGTAGATATTTCCTCCAGTGTTACAGATCCTCTACCATTTTTACTCTTTGATAGAAAAATCTGTTCAACACTGCAAATGTCACCTTTTAAGTCTTTTTAATATTTTGTGAGTTCCGTAATTTCTCTGTCCATTCTCTCTTATTCTTGTTACACAAAAACTAGCTCCCCTCCTTTTCAGGTCATAGGTTTCCTGTTTATGTAGTTTTTAATGGTGCCTACTGTATGTGCTAGGTGTTGGGCTCAGCTGGGGATAGATATCAAGGCAAAAACATAACACTCCCTTCAAGGAGTCAGGGACTGTAATTCTTCTTCAAGGAAAATTAACATTCTACTGTGGGAAAACAACATGTGCCCAAGTGAGTAAATACAAACTATATCTAGAAAGAAATACTTCATGAGAAGCTTGGAGGATTAAAAAGTAAATTATATTGAGCAATAATTAAGTACTCAAAAAACAGACAAAAACCCTGAAAATTATCCCAGAGAGCTATCTATCAAAGTTGTACTATATACGATTTTGAAAATTATTTCTGTCTAGAATTTGCTTCTTGGGATTACACTGGGCATTTTACAAACTGTCATCACCTTTTACTAGTGGATTTTTTAATCAAAATACTATGTAATAGATTAACTACCCATATTAGACATAATTTTTCAGGTAATAGTAAATAGTTAAAAATAATTACAACAGATAATTTTACTTAGTCAGTCTTCAGATATAGCACGGTGAACCTGCATTTGTGGGGTTTCTGAGTAAAAGGATTTTTTTCGAAGTGTGTTTCTTTCTGCACTGTATATATGCATCCCTGCTGTAGATTTCATGGAATTAACTCTAATAATCTATAGAATTTCTAGAAAAAGTGAGTTATTGTCTGATGAAGGAGTGTACAACTCTAA
Organism: Vombatus ursinus; assembly: GCF_900497805.2. NCBI lineage: Eukaryota > Metazoa > Chordata > Mammalia > Diprotodontia > Vombatidae > Vombatus > Vombatus ursinus. The sequence goes on along the minus strand of NW_020954596.1, from coordinate 26,793,962 downwards.
AGTTTTGCATTTTGTGCTGCCTGCCTTAATAATCTGAATGGAATTATTTTAGTCAATTTACTTAAGTTGTGTTGTATTTGGTTTGATTCATTTTTATGATGTTATTTTCATAATCTTAAATTCTACATTATAACTTGTATTATTTTATTGTATTATATTAGTTTATTCACACTTTTCCCATTATTATCCAAATTGTTACTCTTTCACTGTGTTCAGTGGTACAGATAACCAAGGAGTTTAATGTTTTTTTGAGGCAGCTAGAAGCTGATTTTATATTAATGTAAACTGATGCTATGCAGAGTTGTCTGTTTTTTAAAACTTTTTAAATCAGTGAGTTTAATTAATTTATTTTTTCCTCTTAAGACTGTGAACCAGAAGAGCTGACTGATTGGTCTATGGATGAAAAATGTTCATTTTGTAACCTACAGAAAGAAGCAGTCAGTGTAAGTTTGAATATTGTGACATTATTTCTAAACTATTTACATAGATGTAACTAATTTATTACTTTACTTTATTTAGGCTAGGGAATATTTGTTCAATGGCTATATAACAAGTATTTAAATTGGTAAAAAAAAGATAAATGTTTTTTAGAAGCCTGGCATTATGCCATACTTGGAGATGACAAGACAAATGTCAACTTACACCTTCCTTTCTTTTTTCCCCCCTTTTGTTCCTTGTTTGATGACAATGAGTCTGTTTCCACTCAGATTTTTAGGGACGTTTTGGGTGTATGTAAAGCTTTAGTTTGGTCCACACCAAACCTTGACTTGGCAAACCTTGACTCCTAAATGTCACAAATCTAAGTTAGCATGATTTTTTGGGATTTGGGAGGGGAGCATTTCTCAGAGGAGAATGCTGGATTTAGAGTTAGAGATCCAAGTTCATATCCCAGCTCTGACACATTTTTCTTGGGTTCCCTTGTGCAATTCACTCTGTGGACCTCAGTTATTATCAAGTGAGAGGGTTGTACTTGATGGTCTTAGAGATTCCTTCCAGTACTTAATCTCGTTTCCTGTGGTGTAGTCAAGTCCCATGATGTTAATAGGACCACCAATAAATGTACAAATATTTGTTGATTGATGTGTTAATTCTCCTGACTCTGCCTTAGTCTGATTGTGTACGCAAACTTACTGAAGAATAAGGTCCTTCAGGGCACAACAGCCAGATCTATTTCCTCTTTGTCAGATTCTCCCAACTTCCAATATGATTGTGTTCAAATAGATACATTGGAAAATTTAATAATCTGCAATCAATGTATAGGATTCATTCTGTACATCAGTATGTATGGTAGTGATGTTCGAGGATGTGTTAAAAAATTTTTTTAGTATGTATTGTTGTTTATTTTCCAGGATTGTACACCAACTCTTGGTTCTTCACAGTCAACGCCTACAGAGGAACTGTCATCTCAGGGCCAGTCCAACACTGATAAGATTGAATGCCAAGCAGAAAATTATCTAAATGCACTCTTTCGAAAGAAAGGTAATAAGAGCAATTTTTAAAAACACGAATTACAGCGAAGGCATAGAATAATCATTAATCATTTTTTTCTCTAATGAAAAGGTTTCATCATGTATAAACTTAGAGTTTATTCTTAATGACTTTTTTTTTTTTCCATTATGCCTTCCTTCATCTTCTCTTTTCTAATTTTTAGGGACAGGGGCAGATTCAGAATCTTTTTCAGTATTTTTCCTTTAGTGGCCAACTCTTTGCTCAGTTTGACTTCTAAACCTGTCCCCGATCTTACTTTATCATACTTTTTCTTCTCCTACCACAGACAACTGTCACAAATGTGTATATGCTTCTTGTCCTCCTTATTTTGTTGCTGATTTCAAGACCTCAAACATTTCTTCAAGCTCAGTAAGTGATGAATGTATTTGGTTGCTACAGTTATCTCTAGCAGCCTTCCACTCGAATCATCTACCAGTCAGGTTTGGGCATATGCTTGTTAAAAAAATAAACTGTAGAAATATGGAACCTCCCTTGTGTTTGCCCATATTAGCATTTGATGGGGAGCTAAATTTCAGTTTAAATTTTTTTTATTCTGAATTTTATAAATACCAAACAAAATTATTACTTCCATACACAAGGTAGAACAGAGAGTGAAGAGTATACAGGAAATTGCAAGTCTCTATTATATTCAGTTTGCCTTTTTTTAAACACATAATGTAATATGTTACTTTCAGAGTTATCTTGCTCAAGACTTCATTTTTTACTAGATGGACCCTTTCAAGAAATCTCTCCTTTTGGAAAAGCACATCTTGCTTCTACATTCCTAGAAACTAAGAAAAATCCTTTAGGTTGTCATCTAGCTTTGAACCTATTTGTCACTAACAGATATATTTAATACTTTCATAAGCTCAGAGAAACTTTAGTCTTTAATCTCCACTTCCAAATTCTTTTGGAACATGTAATTTTGAAAACGGAATCTATATTGTCTAGATATAAAGTCTAGCAAATGATTCTCTATTAGAAGTAGTATTAGTGTAACTAAAAAGCTTAAGGTTAGGAGTTAACATAGAAAAGGAAGAAAAGAGTCCCCAAATTCTGAGAACTTAGAAGCTACCATATGTTTAAAAAGAAGAAATTCTTGCCATTAAAAATTTTGCATTTTTAAAGTCAATTTTTTTGTTATTAATAGTAGTCACAAATTTAAACCAGTTCTGTTGATGAGTTTTACACTCCATGTTAGGATTTAAAGATTTTCAATGACTGACAAAATTCCTTTTTGGGATTTTCATGCTACCTAAGATAAAGATGAAGTATTCATTGTAAGGATTTTTGTTTGATTTAGAAATAGCCATTGTTGCACCCTCTTTTCATGTTAGATATTTATAGTGGTAGTAGCCGAAGTTATCTGTGGTAGCAGTTAATGTTTATTTTCTTGTAGTGTGGAGTTGATCTAGGCTTTAGTACCCTTTTAAGAGTAATCAATAAAAACTTGATGCCATTTCAGCTGTTTCAAGCATCTGGCTCTACAAGAGGTCTTCTACCATTGGTTGGGTGAGTGTTCATGGATATTCAGTGGCCTCTCCATTTGGCTGTTTCCTGTTTTTTCTTAACAGTCTTTTCTCAGAAGGGCTTTTCAGGATTCCTACCCTCCACATTTTTGGCATCATAGGTCTTTATCCTTATTTTTTGTTTCATCAGTACTTTTCAGCTGTAACAATGTCTTATTTTCCCTTGTAACATTGTTAGAATAGAACCTTATTAGCGGCTTCAAACATGTTCTGGATAATTTAAAAACATTGGTTTCTGTATGCTGAACTTAACAAGTCATTACCTATCTTCCATATATTTGTCTACTTTATGCTTTTTAAATGGCCTTAACTCCTCCATTTCTCTGCCATTAACTAAAACCCTGAATGAAAGGTGAGATGTATCTTTTAATTTCAAAGACATAGGGATACCTTTGAATCTTGGGTAATAAGTTTTTATATCTTTTCTTATATAATCATTTTGATAGCAGACAACTTGGCCAACTCTGAGGAGATTTAGAAATCCTTGAGTGGCAGATTATCCTGCTCATTACATGACAGTTTCTCCTCCAAGAAAATATAAAGAGTTATTGATTGACTGAACCTGTTGACCCATGGTCTTGCAGATATTTATCATTTTTTATTTAAAAATCTAGGGGTAGGGAACCTGCGGCCTCAACATCGCATGTGGCCTTCTAGATCCTTGGGTGCCGCCTTTTCACGGAGTCCAAGTTTTACAGAACAAATTATTTTATTATTAAAGGGATTTGTTCTGTGAAGTTTGGATTCAGTCAAAGATTCACATATGTGGCCTTGAGGTCACAGGTTCGCCACCCCTGCGACTTAGCCCATTTTCATATTTCAAAGTCAGTGGCTTATTGTTCTATCTAGACCCAAATTTCAGGATGTTGTAATCAAATTACTTTTCTAAATATTGTCATTACTTTTTAATCTATCTCTCTATATAGCAGTAGGCCTTGTTTTATAAAACTGAATAGTATTATTTAATATTGAAAGCACACATAACAAAAAGTTCTCAAATGAACTCATATGAAATGTAAGAGGTTAAATATTCATGAGACCTAGATTTTAATTGGGCTATAATTTGTCTGGATTAAAGCAGTTCTGTTAATATGGAAGAGATCTTTCTTCGTGTTGTACTTAACTGTCAAAGTTTCTGGGTTTTATTTTATCAGTCAAGAAATTAATTAGCATTTATTAATATCTAACATGTGCCAGGCACAGTGTTAAGTGCTGGCTACAAAGATAAAAGTGAAACAGTCCCTGTTTCAAAAAAGGGGGGTTTTGGGGGGGGGTGAGGCAGTTGGGGTTAAGTGACTTGCCCAGGGTCACACAGCCAGAAAATGTCAAGTGTCTGAGGCTGGATTTGAATTCAGGTCCTCCTAACTGCAGGGCTGATGCTCTATCCACTGCGCCACCTAGCGGCCCTAGCTTACCTTCTAATAAAGGAGAGTATATACCTATATGTCTATACAAAATATATTCCTCCCTCCCCCCACCCCTGCAAAAAAAAGGGGGGGGGTGGTTGTACAGTACCAACCAAGCTGTGAGTGTGGGGACCGAATCCATGGAAAGTCATGAGTTTTCCTAGGTTTTTTTTTTAGCTTTGTACCTTTGCTTATGATGTATACCATTAACAATGAAAAGGTTTTATTTCCTTTTTTAAATATTCTCTGATAGACTTACAGCTAAAAAAAAATCCCCTTGATCTAAGATTTCCTATAGAAAGGAAGTTAATATCACTAAGTCAAAACTAAATACACCTGAGTAATATGTATCAGAAGTCACCAAAATACTGCTAATTTTTATTAACTTAAGCCTTTTGAGGCTTATTGGTAGAAAAGTAGGCTTTATTTCATTTGTGTTATAAGAGTTTGTGTGCAGAGAGAAAATTTTGTAGGTATTCTTTCTTTGGTGACTACTTTAGGCACAAGTATTCTATTAGTGAATTTCCTACATGAAACTGGTAACATAGAGAACGAACAAAGTCAAGGAAGATGATAAACATATTTTAAATATTTCTCTACAACTATGAATATTTAAACTTACTGGCATTTCATGTAATAAAAGAAAAGTTATTTAGCATGTAAATTTAGTTCACCTCGTCTGGTTGCTCCATGTAGTATCATATTTATTGCCCTGTACAATTTTAACATAAGGGTAGTAGTGTTTTCTTTGTTTTATAGATGAAGAATCTAAGGGTAATATGGATATAATATGATTTGTCCAGGACCAGCCAGGGAGATTATTAATTGAATTACTACAGTTTATAGTTCAAGATTTGCTGGTCTGTTGATTAAGACCAGTGCGTTACTCACTGGATTTTACTTAAGATGTTTCTTGGCAATATTGGATTTTAGAAATATTTTTTGTATGAACTGGTATACATCTAGTGATTCAAATGAATTGTTAGTTGGAGGTAATAAAAGAAAGCCAAAGTGTAATATATTTCCTTTTCCAAATACTCTCTTAGTTTTTCTTGAATAGCAGTCTCATACTTTAGGTCCTTTTTTAAGAATTAATTTGATTTCTTTTTTTAGCTCTCTATTTCTTAGTACCTCCTTTTATCTGCATCAAAATGAATTTGTTGAGATTTGTAGTTGAAATCTCCCATTCGAAAAAAAAAAAAAAAGCACAGTAAATAATTGTGCCTCTCCTCCCCCTACTGCCTTTCAAATTAATTGATAGGAAAAATTCTCTACAGTGTTTTTCTGGCTTTTTCCTGCTATACTAGCTCAAACTAGGCTGATCAGTAAGACACCATACTAATGATGCTGTGATGTTTCATTTCTTATAATTAGGAAGTAATAGAGTCTTTGAAGGTATATGTTAGTTTTTAATTCCCATTTATCACTTCTTTATTGAGTGATTGGGGGGCATAGTCCTTGACTGCAGCCTTCTTCATGGAAGCCAGGGCATTACTGAGTTCTTTTTCTTGATTTAATCTTAGTTTCCACCTTTTTTTTTTGTTTTAATGACCTTCAGAGCCTACTTATCCTTGGAGACTTCTAATAATTCCATGGCTCACTTTATTAGGGGCAAACCCATACACTGCCTAAGTTTACACACAGGCTTGGTAGTAGCTTGGTCAGTTGCCTGAAGTGGTATCAGTATGCCAGCTTTGTCATGCTCTTGATCACTTTGTGGCCCTTGTTAATGCTCCTAGCCATAGTGTAGTAGATGGACATGCCTCTGGTACTCCTATCTGTCATGTCAATTAAAACAGCAGCAGAAAGGCTATTGGTTTCCTTAATTGTAACTTTTTAGTCAGTGTTTTGAGTTTAACATGAGATGTACAGCTACTTTGATTTCATGTATTTCCTATTCAGATTATATATTTGTGACAATATTGTGACCACACTTTAAACATCTGTTGTTTCCATGGAACTTGAGAACTCTTGGTGTTGCTGCCATAAAAAACAATTTCCATATCAGTGTAAATTGATGTTAGAGATATTAAGATAGATTTGGGTGTCTTGGGGCTTGGTTTTGCCAAACACATTGAGGATATTAATCAAACACTTGAAAAACATGTGAACAAGGGAAAATGACTCAGGACTTTGTGTAATACAGGCTTACTGAAATTACTCATCACTCTTAAGTTGGGGCTGACATAAAAATTATTATTAAAGAGCTTGATGTTACCAGAGCTTTTTAAAGAATAAAAATACTGGAGCAGCTAGGTTGTGCAGTACATAGAGCACTGACCCTGTAGTCAGGAGGACCTGAGTTCAAATCTGACCTCAGACACTTCCTAACTGTGTGACCCTGAGCAAGTCACTTAAACCTTATCCCCCCCCCCCAAAAAGAATAAAAATACTTTTTAAGGGAATAGCCATTCAAAGATTATCAACTTTGATACTTTGATTATCAACTTATACTTATAAAAGAATGGAATTTTAAAACCAGCTAAAGAATGCTGTCTTTTTTGGAAATACAATTATTCTTGAAAGGCATTAGGTAGAGGAAGATCTCAAGTTCTGAAAAGCCTTAGAAATCATCTGTAGTGAATTATAAATGGCAAATAATTCTAGAGTGCGTCCCCAAAAATGTTTGACCTCACTAAATTAAACTTATTATTTTTGCTCAGCCATAGAATGAGATTGGAACATTGGATAACTGACAAGACAGCAGAGTAAGAGGAAGCAATACAACCCAGTTCTCTTATACAATTACTCCAGAAAATATTGAAAAGCAAATGTGGAGGAAGGGTCATAAGGAACAAACATCACTTGAACCTCACTTTCATTTGAACTGGACAGAAGAGGGTAGGGCACACACACTAGAGAGTTTGGTGATTTGGTGTAGAAATAAATGCAACTCAATAGGGAACTGGGAGAGAGGAAAGGGGAATGAGGGAGGATTTCATGGAAGAATTAGCCATAAGCAAAACAAACTCCAACCTCAGAAAACGGATGATGGGAGTTTAAAATGAAAAAAGGAAACGGTAACAACTTGTGAACAGGTTCTTGTTGAAAGGAAGAAAGGCAGAGGAACCAAGACAGAATACCTCAATTATAGATTACTAGTACTAAGTACACTCCTGTTTGAGTGTGAGCAAAGAGAGGAAAAAAGCATAAAAGAACAGGGTGGAAAAAAATAGACATTTATTAGTCATAAAACAAAGAATGAAACTAACCCTTCCACAACAGTAAAAAAGCAAGCACACAGAAGATGGATTGAATGCATTAGAGAAGCAGAATCCAGCACCATATCAACAATATTTTTTTTTCTTTTTGTTACAAAATCTTTATTCAAAATATTCTTCAGGTAAACTCAGAAAAGTCCAGTAGTAATCATGATGTCCTGTAAGCCGACAGTAAAAATAGACTTGATAAAAAGATAAATATGAAATAACATTGTAAAGAAAAATGAGTTTAAAGGACTTAATGGCTGTGATCAGTGCAGTGTGCTGACATGACTTCAGAGGACCAGTGATAAGACATGGTCTCCAATCCCTGACAGTGAGGTAATGAGTTCAAGGTACAGAAGGAGACGTGTATTTTTGGACATAGCCAGTGTAAGAATTTGTTTTGCTTGATCATACAAATTTGATGCAACATTTTAACAGGATGTTTCTCTTTAGAAGTTTCATGTCCTCAAAGGGTACTGAGGTATTACAACAAAAACAGAGTAGCTGGGATCTGGATTAGTTTTGTTCTGAGGGTTTAAAGAGACGGGAGTATAAAAGGAGGAACATACACAAGTATGGAAAGGAAGTAGGGTGGAAATTGCTATTTCTCATAATTAGACCTGAGAAGAAGAAGTAGGGCTAGAAAGATGGGCATGGGATGAATTTTACTCTTATCTGAGAGTTGGAACATATCCACAATTTTGTGTGAAATACATCAAAGTCAATAAGAAATCAAGGGGGCATCAAGAAAAAGGTAGGCTCTAAAGGAATATATGGGGTCTTGAAAGTCTTAGTGCAGTTTTAAGCTGTTAAATCTTACTGAAGCTTATTTAATCTTTTTTTTTTTTTTTTTTTTTTTTTTTTGCAAGGCAGTCAGGGTTAAGTGGCTTGCCCAGGGTCACATAGCTAGTAAATGTCAAGTGTCTGAGGTCGGATTTGAACTCAGGTCCTCCAGACTCCAAGGCCGGAGCTCTGTCCATTGCACCACCTAGCTGCCCCTATTTAATTTAAGTTTTAAAGCTTGAAAATGCACAGAGGTTTTTGGGACATCCTCTAGTTGTAAGCAAAACAAATTTCCAGATCCTGAAGGGGCATTAAAAGAGACTAAAAGAAAGAAAAACTAAGAACTATATATAAGGGGATTTCCATCATTTGGGGAATGGCTGAACAAATTTTATTATATTACTAGAATATTTTTGTGACACAAATGATGAAAGAGATGATTTTAGAGAATTTAGGTAGACTTGAAAATCATCACCCTGTATAACAAAATAAAAAAAGATAGTAAAGTTGGTAAATATAATCTCATATGCATTAGTGAGAATTGGTGATATGTTAACTCATTTCTCAGAAATGGCAATGAAAACAGAAAAGCCTTAGTCAATAGGCTATGGCTGTTTTAGTAGACTTCAAGATCAGTATTAGTAGTGTTACATGGCAGCAAAAAAAAAAAGTCTAATACAATCTTTAGTCTGTGTTCATGGAAACCTGGTGTCTAGAATGAAGAATGCTGTAACCCCAAAGACAATTTGTCCGGTAACATGGTAGTACTATTCATTTCTAGGGACTACACTTTAAGAAGGCCATTACCCATATGGAATGGATTCAGAGAAGAAGAGACAGATCATGGAAAGATTAGAAATTACTCCATATATAATTAAGTTGAAGAAGTTGAGTGTTTAGTTTGAAAAAGAGAAATTGTGGTTGAACTCAGGGGATAGTAGCCGTTTTATTTGAAGGTGCCGTATTTGGAAAAGGGCTTACTTTGGTTGGGTCTTGGAGGACAGAGATAGGATTACTATGAAAAAAACTATATTTCAGCAGAAATAAGCATGTAAATTCATAATAAGGTCATCTCAGGATATACTAAGTTCAGTCTTTAGTTAAGTAGAGATTGGATGATTGCTTGTCAGGGATGTTACAGAGGGAAAAGAGGACTAGATTTGGGATCAGAGTACCAATGTTCAAATCCAAACTTCACTATTTGGTCTTGGGCAACTCACTTAACTCACCTGGGCTTCAATTTCCTCTTTGTAAAAGAGGAGATTTCAGTAGATGACCTCTATGGAACCCAGTGACCTCAGACATCCCTTTTCACACAGATATTTTGTGACTGCATATTCATTTGAGAAAAACAACATCCTTAATGGGTGTTTTAAAAGTTTTCACCTGATTCTCAGCAGTGTTTTGAATTTTCCTTTTAGTTTCATTTCTCTTTTCAGGTATACTCTTGAGTAAATTCATTTCTCTATACCCTTCCTCTAAGATGGAGGGTGTTTTAAGTCTACTTGTGTATAAAGTATGTTCCAGATAATGAAGTATATATGCTGCTTATATTATTTAAAATCAGAGGGCCAAATAGAAACAGTACTAGCTTAAATTTTAAAAGTATTACATAACAAAAACCTATCTTTGTTTATATATTTGGTCCTAATCAGTCTAAGAAAATAGGTTAATATTTTGGATTTTATATGACTTACTGTATTATAACTAAGTATATGTTTACAAATCTTTCAATAAACATCATAATACCTTACTGGTTTTGAAAAACTTGTTATTTGATTACAAATAAAGGCTAAATTCTTTTTCCGCAGAAACGCTTAAAATTTGCTCTTTGGGGTTTTTTTTTTTGTTTTTTTTTTTTGTTTTTTCTTTTTAAAGAATGACCATAGAATGATAGACTGTTAGAGGAAGTATTTACCTTAGAGATTATCTAGTCCGACCTTCTCATTTTTTTTTGTTTGTTTTTTGGTGAGGCAATCGGGGTTAAGTGAGTTGCCTAGGGTCACACAGCTAGTTGTCAAGTGTCTAAGGCCAAATTTGAAACTTCCTGACTGTAGGAGGTATCCACTACGCTACCTAGCTGCCCCTGGCCTTCTCATTTTAAAGAAATACAGAGAAATACAGTGATTTGTATAAGGTCTTATAGTTAGTGACAAAACTAGGACTGCCATCTAGGACTCTGTGCTCATAGGCCAGTATTCTTTCTATTATACTACACTGCCTTGTTTTGAGATAGCCTTTCCTATCTTGTATTGCCCTCAAACAATTTCTGAAACTTGCGGAATGGATTTAAATATTATGAACAACTGTATTTTATTAAAGCTCCTTGGTTAAATAATGTTCCCTTATTTTGCAGACATGAAAATTGGGGGGGGGGGGGTTAGTTCTCATTAGAATTACATAATCTTTGGGACTACTATTGTCTATAACTGAAAATTCTATTGCCCAAAAGCAAATTTTAGACGTGGAAAAAAAATTAACAGCTTGGCACAAGAGGTACAAAACATTACCCAAGCAACAAATGTCTTGAAAATTAGCATGAACCACTAGAAGTTAGTGGCTCTGTGGGAAAATAAGAAATATTTAAAACAAAGTGAAAAGACTGGAGAAATAGAAGAAAATATAAGCTATTACCTTTTTTTTAAACCACTGAGATAATCATGCCATTTATCTCAACATTCTTTAAGCAAGCCTCTTTTAGAATTGCAATACAGTGAGATCTGTGCAAAGAAGAACTGGTGAGGTAATATCTTTGTAGTACTTACAGATAGAGAAACATACAAGAACAAAAGATTATAAACTGATAACATTTTAATCTGGTTTCTAATAGAAGCATTAAACAGTAAATAAACCCTGTAGAAGTTATCAGTTAAAATGTGTGAAGTTCTGTAGATGATAGGCGGCTGTAAATTATATGCTAATTTGTTCATGAAGTAGAACGTTGTCCAAAAGAAGTTTAAAAACTTTTTTAATGTTTTAAGTTATAAAAATAATAAAAACTACTCTATTATAAAAAGAACTTTATAGTACTTTTATAATAGTATAAAAACTACTTCTACTGTCTTCAAGCTAGAAGATAAGCATACAAGTGACCATAACTATAGTAAAACCTGATAGGAGTGGAAACATAATGTCCTTTGGAACTTTACAAACAACCAAGAAGTTTTTCCAGATACAGTAAATTCAGTCCAATCTAATAAGCATTTATTAAGTGCCTGTTCTAGAAGTGCAAAGAATTTTACTGGTTGCTAAGGATACAAAGAAAGGCAAATTTTAAAATAGTTCCTGATCTCAAAGAGGATACAGTCTAGACAGGAGGTACAATATTTAAACAAATAATTGTATGCATGATATTTTATGAAGGGAGAGAGCACTAATAACTTTGGGGGTTAGGAAAGACTTCCACAAGACTTCCTCACAAGAGGAAGAGATGAGAAGTGAGCATGGTCCAGGCAGCCACAGGGGTAGGACTATTACAAAGACAAGAAGGTGGGAGGTAGGTGGAATGCCAGGTTCAGGGCCCACAGCATCTAAGCCAGTTTGGCCTATCCATAGGGCACCTGAAAGATTTGAGAAGTAAAATGGGTTCAGGAGGGAAAACTAGAACCAGGTTATGAAGGATTTTAAAGGCCAAGCTTTAAGAAGTTTATATTTTATCTAATAGGGCAATGGGGAACTATGGAAGGTTCTTGGAAAAGGGATTACATGGTAAGACCTGCACTTTAGAAGATTATTTTGGCAACTGTGCAGAGGATGGACAGGAGAGGGTTGAGACTGGAAGCTGATAATTATGAGGCTTTTGCAGTAATTTAGGCCATGAGTTGATAAAGGTCTGACCTGAGTGGAAAGACAAGATATATCATGAAAGTAGAAATAACACTCGTAAGTGATTAGATTTCTGTAGTTCATCTCAGCTTTTTAAATGAAAGCCAATTTAAAAATTGGGAACCATATTCAGGTAATAAAAACTGCAAAAATACTCATTCTACAGAATAATGCTATGAGAGTAGTTTCATGTTTTCTTATCCCTCCTTTATTAGAGGGCAGCAAGAGGTGATTTGTATGGATTTTTCCTTTTTTTAAAATTTTCTTACCTTGCACTTTGTTTCTCTCTTCCATTTTTTGTTTTGTTTTTCATTATGCTTATTATATATTTATTTTATGTAGAGTTTTATGTTTGTATATGTATTTTCTCCCCTCTGCTATGTCAGGCCATATGAGGATAAGTTTTATGTTTATGTTCATTCCTTCTGCCTTCCCTATTGTCTAAGATGGTCCTTTTGCATGTATTAGACAATATGTATTCAACAAAAATTCAGCCCAGGAGAGGATGAAACACGCAGTACTAAGCACTGAATGAAATAGTTTGAATTTGATGAGTTTTTGTAGATATTTTTCAGAGAATGCTATACATTCATTATAGGTTGGTAGGTTAATCATATTGTCTTAGTGCTAGAAGGGACTTTATATAAATAGTCCAACATTTGGATGAAGAGAAAACTAAAGCCTGAAGCAGTCAGTTAACTTGCCTAAGGTCACACAATTAATAAGCAGCCACAACTCACAGAGAACTTTAGAGTTTTAATCTATTGTGGTTCCAAAGCCAGTTTTTCCATACTTTCACAGATAATAATAGATCAGTTTTAATTATATTGATTATTGCCAATGAGCCATTTACAGAATTTTAAAGTTTTCTTAGTTCTTACTGCTTTTTCTTTTAGTCTTTCAGTAACAAATATCGTCAGTTGTTTTTCACTGGGATAAAACAAAACCATAGATGCAATAGCAATAATTAACACTTAATAGCTAATACTTAAATATACTTCTAATGTTTACAAAGTACTTTATATGTAATCTCATTTGATCAACTTCTTTGTAGTCTCTTAGAAAACGAAAAAATTTAGTTTTATAGATTTCTTTTGTTTTTATGTCACATTGATTTCTGAATATGCCCTTGTCCTCCCCAGTAAGCTTTCTTTGTAGCAAACATTTTGAAATAAACAGTTTAGGAAAACTAGCTGAAATATTAGTCTTACTTTGACAGCAATATACTGTATTCTACAGGTAGAATTGCCCACGTTTCGAGTTTCCTCATCTGTAAACTTGGAATAAAAATAGCACCTACTTCCTAGGGTTGTTTGGAGGATAAGATGAGATAATATTTGTAAAGTACTTTGCGAACCTTAAAAGATACCATTAAAAGTCCTTATTTGAGGCAGCTACATGGTGCAGTGCATAGAACATCCTAACTTGGAGTCAGGAAGACATAAGTTTAAACCTGACCTCAGATACTTACTCGCTATGTGGCCCTGGACAAATCACTTCTCTCTATGTTAGTTTCCTCATTTGTAAAACAGGGATAATAACACTTACCTCTCATGGGTGTTAATACGAATCAATTGAGATATTTGGAAAGTGAATTATGCAGACCTTAAAGTACTATACAAATAGTAGTTATTATGATTATGTTTTCTCATCTCTTTCAGGGGTGAGCTTAGTCATTATAATTGTACATTCAGTTTTATGGTTCTTTATATTTTCATTGTTATAGCCATTGTGTATATTGTTTTCCTGGTTCTGCTTATTTCACTTTGCATCAATTCACGTCTCTCTATATTTCTCTGTTTTCATAGTTGTCATTTCTTACAGCATAATAATATTATTTTAACAGATTTTTGTGCTTGAAAGATCATCATCACTACAAGATCTGTGACTTTTACTTTATGGGACATTCTTTTCCATTTTAGGAAATCTCCACTTATTGGAAAAGTCTTTTTTTATAATTGAACCAAAACCTGGTCCTTGTAACTTCTTTGCATTGGATGTTGGCTTAAAAGAGTATCAGATTTAGAGCTATAAAGAGACATTATAAATAACCTTAAGTTGAGAATCCAAAAAGATTTCAACAGGTTAGAATGTTGAGTCAGATGAATAAGATGAAATTTAAAAGAGATATGTCTAAAATCTTTGTTTCAGAAAACCAACTTCCCATAACCAGGACCACACATAACTACAACAGAGTAACTGGAAAGAGCAAAACAAAACCAGGCACTGTAGTTAATGGCCAACCTTGCCTCTAAAGAAGAGGTGTGAAAGCACACCTCCCTCCTTTCTGTGCAGAAGTATGAGATTGTTGGTATAGAACATTGCATGTTTTGTTACTTAGTTGATATGTTGGTTATAATTTTGTTGAGTTGCCTTTTTGGCTGTTTAAAAAATTCCTTTTTACAAGGGAGTCAGTTGCTAGATAGGGAAGTAGGGGCAAGAAAGATTCAGAAATGGAAAATCAACTTGACAGGAGGGGTACATGGCTTTGTAACATTTTGTATGAAAAATTTCAGGGACTTTTAGTGGACCACAAGCTTTTTATGTGAGGACAGGTGTGATATGGCAGCCAGAAAATGCCAATGTGATCTTAAGTTGCTTTGAGAGGTGTAATATCCAGGACTAGGTAGATGATAGTCCCTTCTGGTCTGACTACATTTGGAGAATTATATTCCATTCTAAGCATTACTATGTGGGAAGGCCATTGATAAGTTAGAGAAGATACCAGGATAGTGAAGTAGTGAGGGTTAAGATCATACAGTGGGAGGTCTGGAAATATTTAGTCCGGGAAAGGAAAGATTCTCAAGGTATATGGTTGCCAACTTTGTTTGAAGAATGCCTGTCATGAGCACAAGAAATTAGACTTGTTTGACTTGGTGGCTGAAGTTCCAGTTTTTTTTTCAGAAGGAAGGAATAAAGATTACTTTTTATTTTATTTTTGCTCTTCCTCTCCTTGGCTCTTCCCATACCTGACTCTGGCCAGACATCTGTAAGTTTGTAATTTACTCATCAGCATCAACCCCTGCCTTTCCCTGCAGCCCTGGACTAGTGCTTATTATTACTTAGACAATCCTTTCAGAGTGTCATAGCCCATAGACACACCTCAAGTCTACGTGAGTCCAAACCTTTTCTTTTGATATGTGAATTATTTCGAATTTCATATTTCTGAGAAAATTGCTATTTGTAATAAACACCAGCGGTTCCTTCTTGCCTCTAGGATCATACACAAAATCTTCTGGCATTCAAAATCCTTAATAACCTAGTGTCTTCCTACCTTTCCAGTCTTCTTACACATTATTCCCCAACATGTACTCTGTGACAGTGGCCTCTTTGCTGTACCACAAATGAGACATTCCATCTCTCAACTCTGGGTATTTTCTCTGCCTGTTATCTATTTTTGGAATACTCTCCCTCCTTATGTCTTGTGTAGCTGCTTCCCTGGCTTCCTTTATTTCCCAACTAAAATCCCATCTTCTACCAGAAGCCTTTGATAATTCCTCTTAATTCTGTCTTCTCTCTCTCATTTACTCCCGATTTATCCTGAATATAGCTTGTTTATATATATATATATATATATATATTTGTTTGTTTGTTGTCTCCCCATTAGATTGTGAACTCTTTTAGGGTAGGGATTATCTTTTGCCTCCTTAGCACAATGCCTGGCACATAATCAGCACTCAATAAATCTTTCTTGACTGACTGGTGAAGAACCAGTAGTATTTATAATGATACTGTCAGCACAATTCCTGGAAATGACATGAGATTTATAATTCTGCAACAAATTCCAGATATTATTTGACTATGAGTCCAGAGAAGCCTAAGGATACAATGATAGACTAGCTACTCTGCTCACAAGGAGGGAGAAAAGACATGGAAGCAAATATCTGTGATACTAGAAGGGGTGGAAGTAAACATAAATTACAGACCTAGGCAGAGTTCTATAAGAAATATAAGGAAGGAAAGATAACTTGTTTATGAGTTTGGGGAAAGAGAGGAAAATGGGAAGTATCAGAAATGCCTTGATATGAGTGTAGTACCCGAGCTGGTCGTTGAAGTGGGCAGATGACAAAAATAAGTTATTAGTAAAATATGCATGCATCTTAGAGCTTCAGTTTTGAACCACTATAGAGTAAAAATTGGGTTTAGTGATTTTAAACAAAATGTATGCTAAGCCAAGTAAGTCAGAAGATATCCACAAGTAGAAAATTGTTAGGAATAATGAATGTAACTTAGACCAATAATTTTACCTACCTCACAAACCAAATAGCTTTAAAACCCAAGTTATTTGCTGCCTCATTGTAAGTATTATCAGCCACATGCGCATACCTTGTCATTCTCATTG